>NC_142137.1:70885100-71195292 GCF_024610735.1 Ursus americanus | reverse complement strand
GCATTGCTGCTAACTAGTCACAGTTCCCCAGCTAGAACTACGTGGCACCGGCCATCCCCGTCGCCCCTCCTAATTGGATGGCCGTGCTTTGTACCAGAGGAGCCCATTCCTCCAACCTCTGATGACTCCATCAAGGGTGGGCTCTTCACATAGGCCAAGAGCCGCTAATCTTAGGCTCACTGAGAGCCTGAGCTGTGGCCAGCAAACGCAAAGCTCTATTCTAACAGGGGCCAAGCAGATGCTCACAGTGGAAATGGGGTGGGGAGGTGATGAAGGAAAGAATGGGCCACAAGGAGTCAAGAACGTGTTGCAGCTCCAGAAACCATGTCTGGTTTGTGAGGAAACCATGATTCAAGAGAGGACTTGAACAGGTCCTGGGAGAAGCCAGCACGGGGAGAAGCTGCACCATGCCCATGGGGAAGATCGCAGAGAAGACACACCACTCTTCAGACCCAACACAACCCTCTCAGACCAGGTTCCAGGAGTCTTGGCATGGATGTTCTTACTGGGGGATTTTCATGCACTTTTGGCACCCACATTCCAAGTATGGCGTCAACCTATTACTCCAACTCAGCCTGGCCTAAGTGATGGCGATATTAGACCATGGCGTTGTTTACATGCTATTTGAAAAACAGAATAGCAGAAGAACGCTGGCGCTCTCCAGAATGTTATGGGCCGAAGGTTGGAAAATAACCCAAGAAAGCTCCTTTCTCGTAATTATTTTCTCCATGACTCTAAATATGTGCTATGAATCGTTTATAAAATAGTTTTAGCAAAAAGTGAAATTCTTTTTTTGCTCTTTGCTGATGAAAGTCTTCCTCCTCAATGCACCAAATCTTTTTTATTTAACTTTAAACATGACAATTTCCCACCTCAAGTATGAGAAATGCTGTAGTTTCCACCAAGTGAAGGCCCCGCCTACGAGGTTTGAATGTAGCAATTGCCAGCTTAGGAAAAATAGTAAAAAGGATGTAAAATTGCTAACCTTTTTCATTCTTCCTATTTTTCTAATTTCCTAGGGTTTTTTTTTAAGATTTTATTTATTTATTTGACAGAGAGAGACAGCCAGCGAGAGAGGGAAAACAAGCAGGGAGGAGTGGGAGAGGAAGAAGCAGGCTCCCAGCAGAGGAGCCTGACGTGGGGCTCAATCCCAGAATGCTGGGATCACGCCCTGAGCCGAAGGCAGACGCTTAACGACTGCGCCACCCAGGCGCCCCAATTTCCTAGTTTTTTAAATAGAGTGATGCTAACTTTCTTTCTTGGCCTTATCCTTATTTCAATGAGTCTAATTAAGAGTACTTGAAAGTAAATCTGAACTTCCAAGTTCAGATTCAATACTGTTAGCAGTGTTGCTAATGTTCATATAATCTGCTTTACTCCCTGGCTTTCATGAGATATAATTGACGTATAACATTGTGCCCACGTAAGAAGTACCATGTGACGATTTGATATACATACGTATTGCCAAGTGATTACCACCATAAGGGAATTAACACATCCCTCACCTCGCATAGTTACCGTTTTGTGTGCATTGTGAGAAGTTAAAGATCTGCTCTCTTAGCAACTTCCAAGCATACAGTAGAGTGCTATTAACTAACTCTACACACCTGGCTGCCATTACATCCCCAGAATTCACTCCTCTCATAACCAGTAGTGTGTGCCCTTCCCACCTTCACCCACTTCTCCCATCCCGCTCCACCCCTGCCAGTCCCGACAGCCACCAATCTACTGTCTGTTTCTGTGACTTGGGGTTTTTGATTTTTTTTTTTTTTTACATTCCACATATAAGTGAGAGCATACAGTCTTCGTATTTCTCTGTCTGACTTATTTCACTTAGCGTAATGCCCTCAAGGTCCATCCATGTTGTCACAAATGGGAGGGTTTCCTTCTTTCTCATGGCTGCACAATATTCCATTGTGTGTGTGTGTGTGTGTTATACACACATCTTCTTTACCCATTCATTTGTCAAGGGACACTTAGGCTGTTTCCATGTCTTGGCTGTTGTGAGTCACACTGCAGTGAACATGGCAGGTGCAGATAATGACTTCGTTTCCTTCAGATAGACTTTGGTGGCTCTAGTTTTGATTTTTTGAGGAGCCTCCATACTGTTTTCCAGAGTGGCTGCACCAGCTTGCATTTCCACCAACGTGCACTAGAGTTCCTGATTCCACACCCTCACCAACACCTGTTATCTCATCTTTTTGATGATAGCCATCCTAACAGGTGTGCGGTGATAGCTTATTGTGGTTTTTTGATTTGCATTTCCCAGGTTAGTAGTGATGTTGAGCACTTTTTCAGGTATATCTATTGACCACCTCTATGTCTTCTTTGGAAAAGTATCTGTTCAGATCTTTTGCCCATTTCTTAATTGGATTATCGGGGGGGGGAGGTGCTATTGTGTTGTAGGAGTGCCTTATGTAATTTGGGATATATGACATGCAAGGGTTCTCCCGCTCAGCAGGCTGCCTTGTCATTTTGTGCATGGCTTCCTTTGCTGTGCAGAAGCTTCTTAGTTTAGTCCCACTTGGGTTTTTTTTGCTTTTATTGCTTACACTTTTGGTGTCAGATCCCAAAAATCACTGCTGAGACCCATGTCAAGGAACTATTCCATGTTTTCTTCTAGTTTTGTGGTTTCAGGTGTTACATTTAAGCCTATAATCCATTTTGAGTTAGTTTTATGAGTGGAATGAACTCCTTTGTCAGAAACAGAAGACAGACAACAAGAAACATATAAATATACATTATGTGTGCTATCAGAGGCCAATATTAAGTATGGGATAAATTTATTATTAAACAGTCTATTTTCCATAATGCAACACATTTGCTTTCATTCTTTTTTTTTATATTTTATTTATTTATTTGAAAGAGAGAGAGACAGACAGCAAGAGAGGGAACACAAGCAGGGGGAGTGGGAGAGGGAGAAGCAGGCTCCCAGCGGAGGAGCCTGATGTGGGGCTCGATCCAAGAACACTGGGATCACGCCCTGAGCTGAAGGCAGGTGCTTAACGACTGAGCCACCCAGGCGCCCCCATTTGTTTTCATTCTTATTGTATTGCTTCCTGGTAATCTTTGATTCCTACATAGCCCTGTTCGTAACTTCAATCTGGCATCTTTCGGCAGCTGGCAAATTTTTTATCCTTAATAACATTCTTTGACTTTCATCAATCCCTTTGCCATTTCTTATTTTCCAACAATGGAACAAGCTAGTAGTCAAAAACCATGTAAGTCCTATCACCCAAGTAGTTATTTTTTATGCTGGTGTTGTGCTATGACGTTCTCATACCGAGGGCTGCTTGGAATTAAACCATTACTGACTGAAGTTTGGAAATGTTTTCATCAGTTAAAGATACAATCGTAACGGCATTTGTCATGTACAAAGAAAAACGGCTAAAGTACCTGGGAGCATGTAGCCCTTTTGAAGGGCTTCTGTAGGATAGAGAGAGACTTAGTGGCTGCAGCTCCAAAGAGCATTTCCAGGGCCACCAGGAGGGAGATCTAGAAAGACAGATTTCAATGAACATAAAAAATTTTGATTTATAATTCAGGCTGGAAGATGTACTGATTGGTGAAGAAATCTACCCCACATCACACGCGGGCTTAAGAACAAAAGGAATGGGTGTGTGTTGCATTAATGTGCCCAACAACATACACGTCTACAGAGGAGAACTGGGACTGGACGCCATCCCTAGAGTCCTTCTCCAACTACAGCACTTTGCCCACAATGCCATCCTTGAGTGTGTGGGCTGTGGCCACACGCTGCCCCATGTGTATCTCGGGAATTCCTACCGAAAGTCTCTGTGGAATCCATCAAGGTGGCTGAATTAAACCAAGAAAAGCTTGAGAAAAATGAGGGCTGCTGTCAATTTCATCACGATAGTAAGCGCTTAGCACCTCTTCTGTAGCCACCAGCACTGGACAGTAGCAGTACACACACACACACACACACACACACACGCTCACCATCCCACCAGGAATCTGTGTAGGGCCCCTAATCAAATCTGAAAACAAGGAGTAAAATTAGACCTCTCACCAATACCTGAAGCCTTGACCTACATAACACAGAAGTAAATGCACACCAGAGATCCGTTATGAGCTTTGAACCTCGTGAATCCCACCAAGCCACTTCCGTTTGCGCTTACAAACACGGCCCACACGTAGGTCTAACTGCGATTCATTCCATTCCTCACCGTTCTCCCCCAACTCCTCCATCTCCTGCTGTCCTCCTGTCTCCCTTCCGTTGGGTCATCTGGACCCCTACCCCACTGCAAGCCGACTCCCTATCAGGATGGCAGGTAGATTTGCAGTTGGAGTGCCGGCTCTAGCGGTGGATTGGAGCACTGTGTGGAGGAGTCTGATGCCCGTGAGAATATGCCTGGAGAAGATGTCACTTGCGATCACATATGCATCCTTGTCCAGAGACACTCACCAAGTAGAATTAGTTCGTTGGTGGTCTCTGTGAAATACGTTCTGCTTCAAACAGGAGAGAAATAACAAAGGAAGGCAAGGAAATGGTTACTCTTGAAACTCTTTAGGAATTAAATAAAGAAAAAGGCTCGCTCAGTAATCTCGTTCTTGGTTCCAGAAAATTTGAATTTCAAGAGGATAAAAATAGGTATTATGTCTAATTTCACCTCATTTCTCTCCAAGGGATTCTCTCTCTAAGAATTTTATTTTAAGTGCTACTTTTTCTCAATACCATCTTTAAAAGATATCTGGCTGTCTGAAGGCTCTTCCCAGCACCTGGCAATGGGCAGGCATTACAGGAAGCCCAGCTTGTCTGTCAGGGGGATAATGCTCAATGAACGCCAGCTCAGGAGGAAAAAAAAAGATTTTGATTTTATAATGAAGAGAGAGTAGCGGGTTTCTGTTCTAGAAAGGGAACACCTTGGGAACATTTTAAAAATGAAAATTCCCATCCATGCCCTCACTTGCTTTTCTGTTCCCAACGAGGGAACCAAAACTCAGACTATGAGAAATAGAATCAAATTTTGAAATGATTTCTTACGAAATACCTTTGCCTGCCCAGAGGCATGAATGGATATACTAGCGTAAATTGTTCCTCGAAAATAACTCTCGCCACTTCTTACTTGTCCTCCTTTTTTCCAGCTGTACTCTCTCCTTTATTATTTTATTTCAAGTACCGATTTTCTTTTAAAAGTGGCTTGTTCGTGTACACACACACATAATTTTGCATAATCTCACCAAAGCTTGAGGTTTTTGGTGTTTTGGTTTCCGCTCACGTTTTCCTTCCTCTCTTTACCCTCTTAAGAGACAGAATGATGTCTTTCTGCAGAGATGCCCACATTCCAACCCCTGAAATTCATGAGTAGGTTATCTTATACGACAAGAGGGACTCCACAGATGTCATTAAAATAAGGACCTTGAGATGGGGCGATTGTCCTGGATTCTCCAAGTGGGCCCCATGTAATCCCTGGGGTCAGTAGGAGAGGGAGGACCTTCACGGTGACCTTGGAGCAGAAGTCAGAGAGCAGAGAAGAAGTTGCACTGCCGGCTCTGAAGATGGAGGAGGAGGCTGCGAGCCGAGGCCCACGGGTGACCTGGAAAAAACAAGGACGCAGGCTGCCCCCTAGAAGCTCCAGAAGGAATGCAGCCCTGCACATCCATTTTAGACTTCTGAGCTCCACTGTTTAGCCTCTTCCATGTGCTAATTACACTGAAAATATTTTCCTAACTGTAGTTCGTAAGCATGCTGCAATTCTACATTCTTCCCTTCCTGGCTCAACACATGCTCTTCTCTCAGTTTAATGGTGGGAGACTTGAGCTTGGCTGAAATCACAGGCTCTGGTGGAAAGGCAGCAGCCTTCTCTCTGTACCATCAACTTTTCTACAGGAGTAGAGCCCTCCTTTTTTTCTGCTCCTAGAGAGAAGCCATTCAGAAAGGGGGTGCTCGCTGAGCAACAGGGGTCGGATCTCGTGCTGTTCGGTGCATAGCAGTGGGCTGTCCATCAGACATGGCCCCCAATCGTGATACCCCACTCTGTTCCCTGCCACCCCTCCTTGTGAGCCAGTTCATTCTTTCCTGAGTTCAGCTCTTTCTTTTAACACCTTGCCAAAAGCAGCAGGGAGGACACCACACACACTGAGGTGCCCGGTACCCGCCAGCTGCTTCTCCTGGAGCTGCAGGCTGGACAGGCCTGTGCTCCACCTTCCAGGTTCCCGCAGGAGGAGTTCTCCCCAAAGTTCGGCCATGGCATCACATGCCACCAGCTCTCCAGTCATCCGTTTGCCCAGAGAACCCCTGGAACGAGAGCCAATTAGTCAACCTTGCCTTGGGCAGTTACGTGAACAAGAAGTAAATGTCTACCTCCTTTGAACCATTAGATTTCTCGGTCTCTTTTTTTAGAGCTGCTTGTGTTACCTAATCTAGAAATTGTGACCCGGAAGTAGGGTGCAGAAAAGCCTAGAATACGTGGCATGGACATAACGGTCAGGTTGCAGATGGCAGGGATATCAATGTAGCGAGCTGAGTTCTGGGGACCAGGAAGAAGTGCCCGCTACACGATGTCAACAACTTATTGTACGTCTTTATTTCTTGCAGTGCTCATATAATTGTATTCACATGTATTTATCACAGGCACATACCTATACATAGATAGTGAAGGGTTTGGTTATTATTTATCAAATGGACATCACACTATAGAGAGTTTTCTGAATCTTGCTTTTGATACCCAACCATACCTTGCAAGAAATTCCTCCAATTCAACTGTTGCAATTCTAACTCACTCCCTGTATAAGAGCTGCATGATATTCCAAGTGATTGTTCTAGAATTATTCCATCATTTCCCGAATTCTGGGTCTTCACTTGGTCTTGCCACTATGAGCAACGCTGCAGTGAATGTCCTCATACAAGTATTCCCATAAACCGAGCCTTTCCTTTCAGTGGGATGGACTCTCATGAATGGAACCACCAAATTAAGGGGTTTATATATTTTCATTTTAACAGGTATTGCCAATTAGTTTTTCAAAACAATTGTGAATTTTTCCATTCCCACAAGCAATGTACAAAAGCACCCCACCCTTACCTCCACACCAGCAGTTTGCAGTGTTTTTCTCTTCTGTTTTATGGCCAATGCTTTGATAACCGAGAAATGCCCTCTCACGAGGCTGTCACTTCACTGAGACCTCATTTTACGTTTGGTCATGTTTTCAAACTTTTTCCCTTTAGATTTGCATTTTTGTGATTTGCCTCTCTAAATCTCTTGCCTGTTTTTTATTGTGTTATTTGCACCCTTCCTGAGAACTAGTAAGAAGTCTCTACATTATAGAGATTAAACCCCAGCAATGCTTAGCCTATGTTTTTGTTCATTATTAAGTCTTCTTCATTTTTCTTTACCCATAAAAATCTTTCTAATTTCTACATATTCACATGAGTCTACCCATTGTTCTTTTATTTTTTCAAGGTTGCCAGATAAGACTGTCTCTCTCACCCCTGGATTGTGAATAGAGTCATTTATTTTTCCTGAAGTGTCTTTTTCTTTTTTTTTTTTTTAGATTTATCATTTAATGTACCCAAATTTGGTTTTCTATGATGCAAGATGAGAATCTTATATATTCTATTTATTTATATTTTCTTACAACTAAATGGCTGGTTGTGCCAGACCAGGGTATTTTAAATGAATTGAAATGCTACCTTGCCATCTATTAAATGACACTGAATTGAAATGCTACTTTGTCATGTATTAAATCCGCACATAGGTGAGATCTGTGTCTGGATACACCATCCCTTCCATGACCCATAGCAGCTCCCAAAGGGTTGTGAGCACCATGGCTTTCTAATTCAGCTAGCCAGTGGGTCAAGTCCTCTGTCACTATTCACCTTTGTCTTGAATATTCTCAGGAATGTATCTCTTCCATATAAACACTGGGGTCATTTTACCCAATTAAAACAAATTTAAAGAAATTTTCTGCAGTTAGAGTTTTTAAAATATCTGTTCTATTTTGTTACTCTATTTCTTGGGACGTGGCAGTTATACAAATGTTGGACCTCTTTTGATAGTCCTGAATCTATCCTTTTTATCTAATCCCATTAATCTGTTTTCCCCACTTTCTTTTCTCATTTCTATGAGCTCATTTATCCCTTTTTCCATGATATCTATTCTCCCTTAAGTACTTTGCCATACGAAATGATTTTGCATTTTTCTCGAAAATTTCCCTGAGTTCCAGTTATCCCTGCATTTTAAAAAATTACTTTCTATGATGTCCTTCCAGAGTTTCAACGGAGTTAAGATGCATTTTGGAATATTGTATGTCAAGTATCCTTTACTTTGTGAATTCTTTTGTTGTTGTTGTTGTTGTTGTTGTTGTTGTTGTTGTTGTTGTTGTTGTTTTCCTCTGCTGCAAAGCCTTAAATTCTATTTTTTCTTATGGTATTTTTTCTATGGATGTAGATGCTTTACTTTCATGATCTACATTCATTTGAGCTGGACTTCACTGGAAAAACTTTTAACAGCAGTACTCGGCTCAGCTAACGGGCTGCTTCCTTAGTCTCCCACATCAGGGGCTACTTCACGTGCTGCCGGAATGACAGGCAATTTCCTTAATCTGGAGACCTTTGTTGTCTGTCTCCCTTCCATACTTCTTTCTTCTCTCCCCTGTGACTCACGCCTTGACCTGCTCATTCTCAGACCTGCCATGGAATCTCCATCCAGGTGGGAGCCCTTTACTCCTGGGATGAATATCTGTGCTGCTTCCCTGACCTCCTGGGAACACTCACATCATAGTGGCTATCTGGATTGGTCACAGTGATTTCTAATGTCTTTTCCCCAAAACTTACTGATGTTTTGGAATTTGCAGACTTCCTCTACTTTACAGTTTCCCAAAAGGTATACACTTGAAGTTTTTGCAAACATTTTTCTTGCTGCCCTGTATGGTCTCAGGAGGAGGAACACGAATATATGGCTGCCCCCTTACCTCTCCCTACAGAACTGGGCTCAGTAACTTGGCCTTTCTTTCTTTCTTTCTTTCTTTCTTTCTTTCTTTCTTTCTTTCTTTCTTTCTTTCTTCTTTCTTTCTTTCTTTCTTTCTTTCTTTCTTTCTTTCTTTCTTTCTTTCTTTCTTTCTTTCTTTCTTTCTTTCTTTCTTTCTTTCTTTCTTTTTATAGCTTCAGCATCCAAGCCTGTACATTTCCCTCCATTCTGAGCTTTAGTTATATCATACACATTCTGATATTCAGTACTGCTATGTCATTCGGTTCAAAATGTTCTTTATTCTGATTTTATCATTATTCTGATTGTCATCATTATTCCTTATGTGACCCATGGTCGCTTCTGTTGTGTGCTTCTTAATTTCCAAACACACAGGAGATTTCTGGTTATATTTTTGCCATTGATTTCTAACTTAATTATATTGTGGAAAGACAACATGGACATTTCCACACTTTTGAAGACTCTCTTTGACACAGAAAACAGTTAACAATTTATATTCAGCAGTTGTTGGATACGGTGTTCTAAGTAGATGCACTAGGTCAATATTTTTAATCATATTGTTCAAATATTCTACCTTTTTACTATATCTTCACTTGCTTTTCTGGATACCTGCTTTATTGGTTCATGACATGAAAATCTCAGTCTAAATGTGGCTTGGTTCAATTATCTTAATAGGTCTGATACCTTTTTATTTTATGTGTCTGCCTCAAATTTTTACATTATTTATTATTGACAAACCTGTATCATTATCTCTAAAATATCTTTCTGTCTTAAGTCTATTTGGTCTGATACTTATATAGAAATACCTGCTTTCTTTTGCTTAGAATTTTGCTGGTATGTTTTTTTCCCATCTTCTAATCTTCAAACTCTTTGTCTTTTCTATTTTTTCTTAGCTTTTAAAAAAGATTTTATTTATTTACTTTGAAAGAGAGAGAGCAATCACAGGTGTGTGCGCATGCCCACAGGAGGAGGGGGGAGGGGTTTGTTCCTTGGGATAACCTAGCCTAATCTGAACGGTTCAATTCACCACTTTCTTATGCGTATACTATTGATGGGCATTTAATTTGATCTTGCTTTTTGTAAACCCCAAAATATTATTTCACGTGATCAAGATCTATTTAGATTGACACACATATTTACAACCGTTCGTGATCTTTACTTCCACTGTAAATGTTCAGATATTTCACTAAGGGTCACTTGTCTTCTGCCTGAAACACATATTTTAGAATTCCCTTTAGTATGTGGCTTTCGGCAAACTCTCCAGCTTCCGGTTAATCTGAAAATATATGTCACACTTATTCTTGAAATAGATCTTCATTGATTGAATATGACATTTAGTCAAGATGAGGATTTCTTTTTAATCACTGATATTGAATTTACAAGGAGGTGTTTTTCATGAGTTCTGGAAATACCTTCACTGTCTCTTCACTTACTGGCTTTGCCTGCTGACACATCTCTTTCCTACTGGGAGCCTGACTATAGTGGAACTCACTCGCCCTTCATATTTTTCAATGTCTCATTTACACTATCTATCCATGTGACATCTGGACACTTTTTAATTGTCTCTTCAGCTGTATTCAAACTCTTGTCAAATCTGTGCGTTGAGATTTTACTTACAATTATTATGCATTTTCACTAATAGGCTAGTTTTATTTGTCTCTTATTATAGGTGCTTTGTTATTCTTTATAGTTTTGTGTTCTCCACATGTATTTTCAAGCTTGTCTTTTATTTCCTTAAATGTACTAAAAATAGGGATCGTATGATGTGTTTGGTACTTCTTGTACTTGAAGTCTTTGTGACTATTCCTTCTGTATTTCTGCGTATTTATATCCATATACACACCATGCTGCCTTATTTCCTTATTGGTTTATGCATTTGCTTTTCTTGGAATTGTATTTGTGACAAGTCTGAGGCTTGGGATGAAGGAAGATTTTTCCTGAAAGGATGCATTTGTGTTTGTTCCTAGAAGGTGCTGGTAAGGTACTCCTTTAAACTAAATATTTGGCTTGAGATGACTTTTTAATCCAGCCAGAAGGTTTGAAGCCAGGCAACAAATTGGTGTGAAGGCAGCTTGTGGATACACTTCTCATGGTCAGCTTGCTTCTCTCTTCCTCCACCAGTCAGACTCAGGGTTACAAGCAGCATTTTTCCTTGTGGTCCTTTGTTTGTTGTGTGGAAAATCCTTTCTTAGCTACCCTTGTACTAAGGAGTCCAGCTCTCTAGAGTGAGGGGCTCCTCTTGGAGTCCCCACCTTGAGCTGGCTCCAGGTCTTACGTCCTGTACTCTGTGCCTCACACAGTGATAAACTTGAGACTTTGGTTTCTGGGCTTAGCAAATAACCCCTTAGCAAGAGCCAGTCTCAAAACTCCAGTTACTCTGCTAGATTCATATCATCATCTAAATTTTGGCCAGAGGACTCCTTAGCAATGCTGTTTAATATTAAAATATTTGACAATATATTTTATGCAACATATTTTGCTATTTTCAGTGGAAACATACATTTTACTACCCAGCCTGCCATATGACCAGAAATGGAAATCTGTCATTCAGTTTAGGACAATCATCTATTAATTATCTTTTAAGTGTTTGAGGCTATTCTAAGCGTTATGATATCAGATGAATAACTCACGGTTCGTATCTCAAGGACATCATGACATGGTGGGGAGGTGGGCATGGAGACAGACACAGCAGAGTGTGGTAAGTGCTATAAACTTTCCTACTCTGCTTTCTGGGAGCCATGAGATACTTGGAAGGGGCTGCACACCCAGTTGGCAACTCAGAGAAGACTTTCAGACATAAGTGCATGCTGAGGTCGTTTGGAGAAGAATGTATTACAGAGGTGGGTGTTTTGGGGAAGAGGTGCTCAATTCCAGCTGCTGGAGAGGCTGGAGTCGGGGGGGCAGAGGGGCGATGAAGGGGATTATGGTGGCTATTGATGGGTTATGAGCTTTGTGTGAAAGAGGTAAATATCTAAGAGTGATCTGGAAGAATTGCTGCTTTGAGTATAAGACAACTGTAGTCACTATAGTTTGTCTGCGGAGCTGAGTTGTAATTGGCATGTTAGAAGCTTGCAGAAAGGAGGGTAATACCAAAAATAGAATATTCTGGGCTGTAGACTCCAAAGGAAAATGAGGGATGGGAGTGGGAAAACCCAGGCATGAGCATTCGTGAGACTGAAAGGGCTTCTGAGCCATGTGGGGGGTTGTCTGGAGACCAGACAGAAGCAGAGGTGCTGCCCAGACAGCACTGGGGCAGTGTCCCAGTGAGGCATGGCGCCAACGTGGCGGCCGTGTGGCGCAGAGGAAGGGGACAGAGGAGGAAACCAACAGGATGGATGCTGGAAGTCGGAGGGTCTGGGAGAAAGGAGTCGGGGCTGACTTCCAGGTTCATGGGAACTAGTGAATGGTGAGGTAAAAATATCTAAATGGAAAGGTGATGGAGTCCATGTTGGATTTGCATCCTTTTCTGTAGCTTTGAGGGCACATCCACCACAAGGGAGGAAGATATATTGAATTTGAGTCTAAACAGTGGGCAAGAACTTAAAATGGAAATAGCCTTCATGAAATGCCATGTGATTGTGAACAGTGCCCTGTTTTTCCACTTTGGGTTTAAGCCCACTAAGCTCTGCTCACTCCTGTTCCCGGGGTTTCTTCACAACCAGGTGGTGGGAGCCATCATGTAACTTAGCAGGACTCTTAAATTCACATGTCATGCAAAGGAGATTTCCCCAAGACCCTGACATTTCCCCTAGAGAAAAAAATGTTCCCAGCATGGTCACATGGCTGGTTTTCTACATTCTCCTCAGCTTTATTCCCAACTCAATTTCACTATTGCAGTCAGTTGACTGCTGGCATCATTTTCACACTTTTATTATTTAAAACACAGGTTTCCACCTTGGAGATCCATTCATGGGAATGATTTCTACTCTAGTCTTATGCTTATACAAGCCCGTCTCCTCCACAACACAGCTGAGCTCCTGTCTGGACCCTCTTCTGCAGTCTGGAGCCAGGGAGCTTCTGTAAGACCAGTTACAAGGCTCTTGCTTTCTGACAGGCATTCAAATCTACTCTAAGAAAAAACAATACTTCTAGCACGTGCTTAACTGTGGAAGTATAATATATAAAACCCAAGAATGCAAGAGATCACAAGTAAAAATTAGAAAGCCCCACTGGCACCAGCAATTTTACCTCCTTCCCATGTCTCTCCAGCTGCCCGAACAGGAGGATGATTGGGTTGGTCTGTTTATCAACATGCTTACGGAATCTCCTGTCACCACGTGACCAGGCCCCTGGTTTCCCGCTCCCTCTCACCCTGGCTTTCCCTCTCGGACTTCGTTAAGAACAGATCTATATAACATTCCAGGGCATGTTATTGTTATTATTACATTTTTTCTATCCTATTTTTTCAGAGAGGTTAGGTTTCTTGCAAAACGAAGCTGTATTCACACAGACAACATAAAAGTTTAAGATGATCCATAGTGTAACGATTGGCCCTCTGAACCAAGTCCACGGTGCTTTCCAAGCCTGGCTTCTACGTCTGCGTCGTGGCCCGGTCCCTATGGGGTCCCTGCTCCACAATGGCAGGTAAAGACAAAGCCTGGACGGGACTGCTTACCCCACACAACCCCTCAACGACAAAGGGCGGTTGACCTAGCATACTCTCCTCCTGGCTTCCTGCTACTTCTCGGGAGAGGGTTCCTCGGCTGCTCGTTCCTCTATCGACAAGGAGAGCGGAGCCAGTCATTTCCTGAGAAAGGAATGCATGCAGTTTTGAGAACTGGTAAAGAGGCAGTGGGGTTTCCCTTCGCAGGAACACTGGCAAAGTCATGATCAGGGAAGCCGCCTTCATCTTTGCTTGTTAGTGTTTGCTTGCACTTCTCCGGCATTCGTGTTTAGAAGAAGACACTTGCAGCAAGTTTTACAGTCAGTGAAGAACATTAGGACGGATGAATGGATAAGGAAGATGTGGTATATATACAAGGGAAGAGTCTCGGCCATCAAAAAAAATGAGATCTTACCATTTACATCGACATGGATGGAACTACAGCGTATTACGCTAAGTGAAATAAGCCAGCCAGAGAAAGACAATTATCATATGATCTCACTCATATGTGGAATTTAAGAAACAAAACAGGATCACAGAGGAAGGGAAGGAAAAATGAAAGAAGATGAAATCAGAGAGGGAAACAAACCATAAGAGACTCTTAATCATAGGAAACAAACTGAGGGTTGATGGAGGGGTCGGGGGTGGGGGCTGGGGTAACTGGGTGATGGGCATTAAGGAGGGCACATGATGTAATGAGCACTGCGTGTTATATAAGACTGATGTATCACTAAATACTCCCTCTGAAACTGATAATACACTGTATGTTAATTCATTGAATTTAAATAAAAAAGAAGGACCTTAGGAGAACAGGTCACTGCAGGTTGTGTCCCCTGTGCATGGACAGGGTGAGCAGAGTGTAAGAGTTTAGAAAGCATTGTCGTGAAGGTCTCCGGGCCATCAGCTGGAGGCTGTGGGCATTAGGCTGGGCCACAGTCCTCCTCCTGCTTCCTGATCAAATGGGTTGCACGTATTTGCCTCATCTGAATAATATTCCTGTAACAGGAGCGAAAACGCCTGGGAGTAAACCTCCTAATCTAACTGTTGGGGAGGGGGCTGTGTAGGTAGGTATTGTTTACCTTTGAAGTTTTCAGTTCATGTACGCTGATGTTTAATATACAAAGTAGAATTTCATATGTACGTGGACAAGGTTTAAATATCATTTAATAATCGTGACTTTTTCGGCCATCCCAGTTGTATACGCCCATCACAAGTGGGAGCAGAGTGTAGCTGGCTTTTTCTGGAAAACTTCAGCTTAGTTATAAAACGCACAAAGTATTTTAATCATGTAGGAAATTTGTAACGTATCTTGCTTAACACCGCGGGGAGCCTGAGCGCCCCGTTTACACGTGTGCAGGTGGTAGGAAGCCGTGCTCCGTCCTCTCCAGGCCACGATAAGGTGGGAAGGCTTCCAAAGCTTCCCCTCCCCGGGACTCCAGTCTAAATTCATTCCTTTAATGCAGCACCAGGAACCACACGAAAAATCTGAGATTTGAGTTGTAAGTAACCTGCCCGAATCACCAGAGGGCAAGGAGCCATCACCACACAAGCCTGCGCGGTGCTGATCCATAGGCACGCTTCTGCATGAGAAAAATACTGACAGGACACCCTATCGTGTAGGATTCGAACCGGAAATTCTGAGTGATTGACAAGTACTTTCTAACTGCTTCCAAAAAAATTACTTTTTTTTTTTTTAAAGTAACTAGGAGCTCAATCGTTTTTCTGTCAGGTGGGACAGAGGGCTGCCTTTGGGCTGTAGGAGAAAACTGTTTCTTTCTCTACCTAGTGAGTGGAAAAACTCTGGGAGGCCCTGTTCTGGGGAACCAACGGAGCCACAGGTTTGGGGCCGGGGACCAGGCCTCCTTGCAAACCATTTTCTCCCCCTTATTCGTCAGGACTGTGCAGGAGGATGGATATGACATCTAGGAGGGGCCCTCCGATGCGGGAGGGAACTCTGTCACGGGGTAGCGAGCCGGAGAGCGTAAAGATGGGTGGACTCTGGGATAAGCCAGAAGTAGGAATCTGCCAAGAGGCCAGGGCAGTCATCAGACATGAAGGGACGAAGTTCGATCGGCACAACTGCCCATTCAGACGCTCTGCACAACAGCCTGTCGGGACCGTGCGCACTTGGGGAAAGGGAAGAGCCTCCCTGCTTGGATTTTCCACGTACCCGCTTCCCACCTCACCGTTCAGCGGTTAGACAGCATCTGTGCATTTCTAGAACAGTGGAATTCCATAGAACACATTTTTTGGAAAACATGCCCCTTTTGGTTTTCAGTTTTGTCTTTAGCAAATGCTGCCTGAAACGATAAAGAAACTAGACCAAGTCCTGTGAGAAAACCATGCCTTTAAATTCGGGTTGTTGCTGAAGTTCGACACCGCTCCGTCACCCACGTTCGTGAACTTAGGGGTATCATCTCCGGGTGTCTGTTTCCTCATCTGTGTCTGTCTGTATGGTCACCCAAGTTGTTTCTATTTCGAAGGGGCTTTGATCCATTTCTTTTGTCCTAGATCTTTTTACTTACGATTCTGGGGATAAGATGCTGGCCTCTCTCTCAGATATGGCGACGTGGATAAACTGCTTTCTGTATCCTGCCTTTTCTACAGTAATTGACGTGAGTACACGCTCGCATTGGCATGTATCAGAGGTAGTCCTGAAGCCTAGACTGTGAGTGAGGAGCGCGGTCTAAGATTTTCAGACAGAAGGGCCCGACCAGCCAGGCCACACACGCCTGGCACTGCCTCTCTCCACCACCCATGGGCAGGTGGCTATATTTCAGAGCCTGCTCATCCATCAGCTCCTTCTCCCCGGCTTGATGCCTTTCCAGTACTGTGAGTTCACTGACTGCCTCCCACGCCAATTTCAAGGCCTAAGTCTATCAGCTGATTTTACAATTCTCTAGGGAAGGCTCTGGAAAGGAGACAGAGAATGGCTCGTATTCACTCAGCAAATGTTTGTTGAGCACTCAGGTTCCAATTGCAACTAAATGCGGAGATGTGAAACAGGAGGAAAGTACTGGGTGCTCCCCTCTTTCAGACCCCTCTAGACATATTTTCACCCACATCTGAGGCTGCTTTCAAAGAACAGAGCCGACCAAAGGACCCACAATCGTAAGAAAGAATAATCGTACTCTGAATGAACGCAGATTACCAAGATTAAGTGCAAGGCTGCCCTTTTTAGATAAAATTCCTCTTCCCAATGACCACCGAAGTCTCTTTAATTTCAAAGTTACTAATAAGTTGTATCCCAGGGGAGTAAGAAAGAGTTCAGAGATTAGTAATGGAGTTAGTACAAGGCGCACAGGCACCCTACCCTGGTAGACCTACCTCACACTAGAGCCTCTAGGACATGGAGTCAGGACCTAAGCTATCGTGCTTGGGTCTGAGAAATGCCTTTCTTTCTTTTTTTTTAATAATAGTATTTTTTTATTGTATTATGTTAGTCACCATACAGTACATCCCTAGTTTGAGAAATACCTTTCTGAACAGAAGTCAAAGCTCGCTGAAGACAAATGGTGTCTTTCCCCAACAATGAACAATCAAAACAGAGTCACTTTTTGAAAGTATATTTGTTGGATAGTAATTCAGAGAGATAGGCTTGTACGAAATGGGGTTACTTCAAATATGGCTACACCAAGAAGCAAAACTTTCTATTAAAATATGACAGCCATCTTTACCATGAACAGACCCTTAGCTCCCTTCTTCACAAGAGAGAATCATAAATTTACTAGATGTTCTGCACAGAATTGGGGCTTTGAATACTGTTGTTCTATAGGCTGGATAACTAACTTATGACTTTTATATTGTTTCTCTTCCCCAGTCCTAGACCGCAAGCAATATTTGAAGCAAGAGCTGCATTTTCATTCTTGTCTACCAGAGGCCAGATGTGGTGCTCAGCACAATCATCCTAGCACATGAATACTTCCTGCATGAATAAAATAGCTTAGCAATTTTGAAAGTTCTTCATTCACTCATATTTGGAATTTGAATAAATCAGCACGAGTTCCAATTGGATTTGTCTAATGAAACAATGTTACTGATGGTTCCGTCTTGAAATTCTTATACATATATTTTTATCTACCTCCTTAATCATCATCCTTCTATTACGTTCTGAATGCGAAATGGCACAGCTACTTCCGAAGACAGTTTGGCAATTTCCTACAAAAGTAAACATACTCTTAACATATGATCCGGAAGTTGCAGTCTTTGGTGTTTACCCAAAGGAAGGGAAAACTTCCGTCCACACAAAGACCCGCACATAGATGTCGATCGCAGTTGTATTCATGACTGCCCAAACATGAGAGCAACCAAGACGTCCTTCAGTAGGTTAATGGATACACTGTGGTTACATCCAGACAGCGGAATATTATTTAGCACTAAAACGAAATGAGCCATCAAATCATGAAAAGACGTGGAGGAAACTTAAATGCATATCACTCAGTGACAGAAGCCGGTATAAGAAGGCCAGATAGCGTAGGATTCCAACTATAAGACATTCTGGTAAAGGCACAACTATAGAGACATTAAAAAAATGAGTGGTTGCTAGAGGTTGGGGGAAGGATGGATAGGAGGAGCACAGAGGGCCTTTAGGGCAGCGAAAGGACTCTGTATGCGACCGTAATGATATAAACCTGTCATGATCATTTGTCCAAAGTCACAGACCGTACAACAACCGTAATGCCAACTAGGGACGTCGGGTGATGATGACGCGTCTGTGTAGCTCCCCTGGTTGTAACAATGTCTCACTCCGGTGCAAGACGTTGACCGTGGGCAAAGCTGTATGTGTGTGGACACAGGAGGATACGGGAAATCTTCGCACCGTCTGCTCAGTTTTCCCGCGAAGCTAACACTGCTCTAAGAAATAAAGTGTGCTAAAAACAAAACAAAAACACTTTGCCAGAATCACCAGCGTATTAAATTAATAAAATAAAGCAACCTCTATTTATTTGTAACATTTCCTATGATAAAAGGAAACATAGAAAAAGGACCCTGATCAAGCAGCCTCAATTAAAAATACTAACTTATCTCTGTAAAGACACATACTCCAAATTAACTTGCTGTGTTATAATGTAAGTGTGGAACTGAAATCTTCATTCTAACAATGAATGCAGTTTTATATTCCTTTTGACAAAGAACATAAAATCCTAAGGAACAGGTTAGGTTTCCAGTTTGGTTTGCAACACACCAAGCTTTTGACACTTGGTTGCTTTTGGCAACGTAAGCCCACAGTGCGACTGCGGAAAGCAAGCTTACCTGCTCTAAAACCTATATTAAAAAATTAACGCACAGCGTACACATTATACACTTATCTCCATGGTGTTTCATTCGTGGCCTCTCACAAATATTTTACCTTTAAATTTCTTAGAGCTGTTTTGTTTGATGAGCATTTAACTTAAGGGTGGCAGTAAAACATATATACATTTTGTCTCTAAAAATCCCATGTACAGCGGGGCCCCTGGGCAGCTCAGTTGGTGAGGCGTCTGCCTCCAGTCGGGATCCCAGGGCCCTGGGATGGAGCCCTTCGTCGGGCTCCCTGCTCAGCAGGAGGGAGCCTGCCTCTCCCTCCCTCTGCCCCTCCCCACTGCTTGTGCTCTCCCTTGTGCTCTCTTTCAAATAAATAAAATCTTTAAAAAATAAAAATTCCTAGGACAATGAAAGATGTCTCCGATTAAAATTCCCTATAATGCTGTCTACCCAGACCACATATTTGAGACTTATCAGTAATTAAAATAACAACAGCAAAATCTTCCAAACACATCACCAGGGGAGCGTTTTTGAAAGGACGTTGATATTCAGTGTGTATGGGTTTCTCTTGGTTTCTGACTCTAACGCGTTAATCTATGCTATTACATGGCTTTACCATCTTTGGATAACAACATTTATGCACAAGGTTGGTTTTAATGCATTTTGATATAGAGAGATATGGTTACTTTTGTTAACTTTTTGTCACTGATTTTATTGAATCATACACTGATCGTAGCATCTAGGTGAACCCCATGCGTCCGAGCCAGTTAAGCGCTCAGAGAGCTGACTGTAGGGCTGATAGTCACCCATAGGACTAAAACAGAGGGCAGGACAGACATGATGCCTGATGGGCATGTCTTTTAGTGTCTTTGAGCTAATAGTTGATTTTTAAAACCATTGTTATACGATTTGGTACCACAACAAACTCATGTATAGCCCACCAACGGTGCCCTGGCATTTCTGTATTTTAATGTCATCACCACAGTTCCACGAAGAGTTTCTACACAAGAAATTCTCACAGGGAAAACAGGCGGTGATGCAGCCCGTAGAGAAGCAAGAGGGCCTATGGCGCATAAAAATCGGGGGGCATTCCTACCACCTGCTGAGGGCTCCTTGTGACACTATTACCCACCTCTCAAGAGAGCAAGCAGCTCCGAGGGTGGGACACACCTCGCAGCAGAGTTAGGGTATGTCTTTCGGGTCTGGTAAGATGACAAATGAAACAACACTTAAGAAATGGGAGTTGGTGTGGGACCAACTCCATTTTTCACGTTTGTAAATTATTTAAATTTATGTGTTTTTTGCTTTGTTAGCTCTGTTCGATTCGGTCTTGAAAGTACACAGTCCTTGAAGCTAGGGGATCCAGAGGTCAGGGAAGAAGGAGCTTCCCAGCAGTCCCCGTAAAAACGCACACGCTTGCTGGCTGCAGTTCATTGAGCATGTGCTGGGATGCGGAGTTCTCCAGATAAAAATATTACATGTGGATTCCAGTAATTAAAACAAGTTGTGCATCCTGGCAATCACTTCTCACTAGTTTTAGTTCAGATTACTATGCATGCCATGTGATTCAACTTTTCTGTGCTCGGAAGTGTCTAGAATGGAGCCAAGTATGGAGACAGAGAATCCTCAGTAGACTATAACAAGCAGTTTGGAAAAATGTGGGTTAACGGCTCTTTGAAGGAGTCAAGATATATATAAAAGGACTTTTTGGTATTTATTAGTTTAATGGTATACAGGCAATTGCTGGAGTCCACAACAGTGATTTTTCTTGAATAGTACAAAATCTCTTTGTCAAATACATAGAATTCAATGAAAATGCAGTGGCCTTTGGAATACCGAACACTTAAACTACATTTTTCCTTTTGTGTGTCCCCTTACCAGGCTGCTTTTATTATGCGCCCCGAGAGCAATGGGAGGTATCTAATTCGTTTTAGAACCGACACTGATAATTTAGTGATGACCAACTACTTCCAGATACGAAATCAGACTTTCCCAGTGTTTTTCCTTCGACATAAAATCCAACTTTACTGTTAACCAGCACCCCCCCCCAAACTGATGCTTGAACAGCAGTTTAGGGCGGGGCATTTTTATGTTCGATTTGTGAGTCTGGTTTTCTTCCGACATTCCAGTTCAGACCTGAGTCCGAGGTAGGTGTGTTCATATGCACTCCACCCACTAACTTCAAGTTTTAAGTCTTCCCACCACCTAGAAATCTTAAGTTTAAGCTTTGAACAATTTTTCAGTTTTTTACCTCACTGAGCAAACAATGGGCAAAAGCATCGCTCATTAACATAAGTCATTTAATTAGAATGTATTCAAGGCAAACTTCCATTTACACCACTAATCTGTTTCACTTTTATAAGACAAAATTTCAAACACTGTGATTATAAGAGCAGCTTTCAAAATTCAGGTTTTAAGCATAACCACGTTATTTTATTCATTCCCAACCTTGATAGAAGTTCTAAGTAAATGAGTGATCATGAAATTTTTATTATCAACTCCCGAACAGTTCTGCAAGAAAATACTTGTGGATTCATCTGCAAATATTTTCTTCTCTATTTGATCTTAACCATTCTTTCCTATGACTTTCCTTAGTATCCAGTTAAGTAACCAGAGAATAATATCCAGTTACGTAACAGGAGAATACATTAAAAAACAAAAACAAAAACAGAAGTTACATTTCCCCCCTAATTTTGAGATGCTCTCTGGAACTGTCATATAGCACGCACATACAAATAAGCACTTTTATGATGGTGTGTGCTCCATATACTTCACAAAATAGCATGACTGGAAAAACTTAATTTTAATACACATTTTCTGGAAAAGTGTAATCACAAACTATCACTACTGTTCTCTTTTAGCTGTGGAATATTTTTAACATAATTGTTAAATGTTCCACTGGTTTAACGGTCTTCTAACAAGACCACAGAGAGTTACTATAAAGAGGTAGCTAATAATTATAAAAAATTACATTAGGAAGGAAACCCAAATATCATCTACCCCCTTCACTCACATAATAGAAATTCCTCCCTAATTAAATATTAATATAACATGAATGATAGGCTAATCATTTTTTTTTATTAATTTAGAAACATACTCATCTGACTTTTCCAGGAGGAAAAACATTAAAACCTGCTTTACAAATTATACCTTTTGAGAAGCTACTTTGAGGCTTGAAGTCAGAATTATTTTCTGGATCTGGAGAGGAAAGCTCAGATACCTACAGGAACCAGGGAGTTGAGGGTAAAATTAAAGCAAGATAGGATTAAGGAAATCAAGAGTTAGTTGTGAAACCAAGGGCAGTAAGGAGTGGGAGTGAGAGTGTGTGTGTGCGCGCGTAAGGGGGGGGTGATGACAAACTTGGGAGTGCGTGGTTTTAAGGGAGTATCAACATTACTTTCAACTTGATGGCTACCATGTGACAATGCAGCCTTCAGCATTCTAGGTATTTTGAAGTGCGGACCTTGTGAAAACTTTTTTTTTTTTGAAGTCTAATCTTTAGACTTTAAATGTTGGAAGGCAATTACAACAGCAACACTGCCCAGGCCAGCTCAAACCCCAGCTGTGGGCTGCTGGAACAGTTGTTCTCAGGATCGTACCTCTGCCAGCTACTTTGAGAAGTGTGTGAGACAAATACTGCCAAAGACATAGAGGATTCTTGGGATCAGAAAGAAGAAGTTTGGAGATCATACGGACAAGTAAGAACTGGGGAAAGTGCAGGTACAGGGGAGTCATAAAACTTGGATGTCAAGATGAAATCTTCAGAGAACAGGCTTCAAACTACCAGAAGCAATCTTTTTATCAATTCTTTTGCTTTGTTCAAGAAATTGACACTAGTCCTTTTCACATAGCTGACAAGACCGAGATTTGGCAGCATTCCTTTCTTCTTTCTTATGTGTAAAGACTATAAATTGTAAACTATTTCTCAGTTAGTAACGAGAACTATTTTGTATGTACACCCAGCTGAGGAATATTGTAGAAGTCTGTTTATTGATTTCCTTTTCTTCGTCACTGAAATCAAGGCAAATACTATGGTCACCTTCCAGTGAAGTGACAGAGCTCCATAATGTCAGATTATCTTTTAAGTAGTGTTAAAAGCATCAGAAACTAAAAACGGAAATGTGCAGTCTGTATGGTGATGTTTCTAGGTGGGGGAGGGGGCGTAAGCAGCACTGTGGGCCGCAGGTGGCTGCAGAGGATGAAGCACATGCACTTTTTCCAGTTGGTTTTATTGCACTTCATGTACAGTCATACGTGGTTCTCCATTCACATGTGATTTGAGACCTATGCAAACTTTTCTCTATATATACAATTTCCACAAGTTCTAAATGTCTTACACACACCACTACAGTATAAACCATAAAAGATGTATTTGGTAATCAAAACTTAATAATAGCATTTAAAAATATATATATATATATACAGTTTTTTACCCTGGGAGCTGAGCTTTTTCCACAGGTGATGTCTTTTGCCAAGAAGGGACAGCAAAATCTAAGCGATGCGAACTCAACATTGTGTTGCTATTTGCTGCACCTGCCATCCACTTCTACTCTGAATTAATTTTTCCTCCTTCTCTCTCTCCCGCCCCTGGCAATTAGTGCAGCAGAAACACAGACAGGAGAGCACTACGCTTAGGTGAACCAGTTTGATTCAGCATTGAGTACCAGGTATGCACAGAATTTTAAGTCTCTTTGTAACAAAGGCATTTCAAATTAATTTTTCATGAAAGAAACCACAGACAAAATTACATGTGTGTACCATATGAATATTTCTAAAAATGTTGCCTATAAAATGTAGTATTTTTTCTATTTTAGATAAAGGTATTAAGGGATTGTGACAATGTTAAAAAACTACCTTGGGCGCTTCTTAGAAAGTTCGTGAGTCAAAAAAGTTTTCTAAGTCATTTTCGCTATTATAATTTAGCATTACATTTCATTCTACTAAAAATCACTTGCTAGAAATCCTGAAATAGTTAATCGTTACCAAAGAAAAACACATTTTATCCCAAACAAGCAAACGAAAAACAAAAAACTGGAGAAACCGTGAACTGTCATATAGGATATATAAAAGTGTTAGGCTTCACTGGTGAAGACGACTCTTGATTTGGTAATGAGCAATTTCATTTAAACCTATTGTCTGCTTTCACTGCGCTAGAAAATTTAGATCCTATTTACCTAGTATTTTTATTTCTTTCCAGAAGAAAATCTTAACCACCTCTTTTGTGTATGAACGTACACATCTTGCCTTTGTGAACAGGGTGCTTCAACAGCTCAGGGGGGGGCTACTGTGTGTGGGCAAGTGGCCGCACTAGGGTGTGTGTCCTCTTTCATGCTACGTTCTTCCTGACGTTTTGCCCAAGAAAAACATGCTTAACTACTAAGTACATTAGTTTTACCAACTTCTCAACTGAAAGCTTAACTTTCAATTGTTCTGTCAAATGATAGTATAAAGCAACAGACTAGCATTTTATCATTCTAAGAATTTGGTAGTTTCCTTTTTAATACTATTACAACTTGTATTAAAATAGGATTTGTACTGTTCTTTGCACTTTTTAAAAAGTCTTCTACAACTTTTCCAACATAAAAGGTGACAATATGACGTACTTATACATGAAGTACCATTAACTGAAAATGAGATGAGACTGTATTCATAGGCTTCAGAGAATGTGTAGTGAGTTGCATAGAAATTCATCAATTTAAGTGACACGGTACCATGATGACTTATAGATTAGCAGCTTGAGAGATCTTCAAATTTTTACAAAATAATATATGAAACGTACGGCAATGAGAACATTTACAGATAGAATATTAAAGCTCCACCTAACAATAATATACGACCCCCCATCAGAGAAACATGTTTGATTCAAACAACTATCTCTATGATGATTAAATTAGCTGTTATCACTATTCTATATAATTCATTTATGTAGATATACTATGGGAATATATAAATATGGGAGTACTTTGACAGTCTGATTGGTTAATGGCATATTGGTATAGTTACGTCTTTTATGACATGTAACTCATTTCAGCCCCAAGTTTTAGAACTTTAAAATAAATAAAGTGTAATTTACAAAAATAAGCCAATATTTACAAACATAAAAATTCATCCTGAGAACTTACTACTCAGGAGAACTGTTTCACAGAAAAGGAAATTACCAATATCTGTGAAATAAAAATGTACGTCAAGAGTTAAATTAAAAAATTCACGTGTGGAGGTCAATTTACCTAAGTTGCAGCCAAGAAAAGCATGAAGATACTTAATCTTAAATTGATTTGCATGCAAGAAAGAATGCGATATAATTTCTCAAATGCCACTGTCATTCTCCCTTAAACTTCTTGTATTAATGGAGTATTCTGGCTGTATTTTGGAAGAGGGTGAGAGAGAAAGACCACCACAGGAAAACTCAAGGATGCTATCTCATCTCTCACTAGGGGGTTACAAGAGGCGGCGGGGTGCGTTGTCATTGTTAATGGCTTACTTTGGACTGTCCTGAGAAACAGGGCCACTCCACCTTTGGCTTTACCTGGTTGAGCCCCCCACCCCCACCCCACCCCAAAAGGAACAGTGACTAAAACAGTTCAACACTTTATAAAGGAAAAATGTCCAATTAAAACACAAATGTGAATAAAGGCAAAGCCTCATCAGATTCTTTGCTTTGTAGTATGACCATAAATTAAAATTAATTAATTTCTAACAGAAATTAAAAGAAATGGTTCAACAAAGAATCAAACTGGTTTTTGGGGTATATCATCACAACGAATCTCTTTACTCTTTACACTGAGCAGACAGTGATTATTTTGGGGAAGGAAAAATAAGAAAGTGTGGAATTAGTAATGCAAGAGGCTGAAAGGCAAGTGGCAAGACTAGAAGAAAGCCTCAAACCAATGCTACTTTGTTCCCATCTCTACTGGCACCTACCCCCCAAGGTAAAAAGGCCACAATAACCAAAGCCATTTTGACAGTAGTGTGCGCAATTGTCAGCTGACAAACGACATAAAAACAAGTCACGCTATGTTATCTGTGGTCACGTTCTTCAGGGTTAGTCCAGTAACTCAAGACTTTACATTCTTTTGTCTTTATTTATTTTAATTAAACACGAAAAGGTTAATAAACAGACATAGTCCAGAGTTAGTAGGTTGGTATTATAACATTTATTAAAATAATGCTATGGGTTAATAGAAACAGCAAAGAACCAAAGAATTAAAATGCAAGCTATGTAAAATCCCAACTAAAACCCAAAAGTGTCTAATGTATTCATTCATTAGCTAACTAAAAGCCCAAGAAAGACAAGACGCCCAATATAATAAAGTACTGCAAAACAATTGGCAATTTTCAGTTATCAAAATTGTGGATTCTGCATTTTGTATCCTTTTCTCAATCAAGAAAAAAATTCTTTTTGAATGTTATATAACATACATATAAAACAAGATAGAAAAATACATTATAAACTTGTAACAATGGCTGTAAATACATTATCTTACATGTTTCTCATAGGCAATAGGTTGGTTATGATACATACATAGCATGAAACTACTAAGATAATAAAGAATTGACAAAAATACATGTCAGCTGTACGGTAACATACAAGCGACACTCCCATCTACCCACGCTAAAAAATTACATAATACTGTCAGAAAAGAAGTCTTAAAAACTACATATTTTAATAAGAAATAAATTCAATAAAGAATGATAATACTGAGAACCAAGGCATTCAGAGATTTCAAAAGTCATGCTTTTTTCAGTTGATCCAAAATTTTATCAACTAAGTTTTCAAAAGTTTGTTCAGAGCCAACATTACTCATAAATGTCACACATTTATTTCATACATTTACTTTCTTCCCCATAAAAGACCTTTGATAAACATCTAAAATGTCCAGGCATAACGTAGTTGAGATGAAACTGGATCAAATACTGGTATTGTTTTTAAACTACTATCACCTCAAGTGTTCGAGTGTCGCAAATTTATTCAACCAACCAAACAAAATAAAAATCAAAATGGCACAGCATATATTGTAAATAAATCAAAACAACTGTATGTGTAACAGAAAGACAAAGCAGTGGCACATTAAACCGACGCTAGCTGAATACAAAACAATGAATGTCTATTGCATAGTAAATAAACTGAAAACGGTTTCCAAGTGAGACAAGATGATGGAGGAGGTCACCACGAAGGTGCTTACTGAGCTTACTGCTGACCTGTGACCGTGAAGCTGTGAAGGTGTGCAAGAGGGAACGAGCTGATGAGCGGGGGCTCCGCTGCCACTTGGTATTTGCCACATCCGGTACTGAGCAGTTAAGGATTATTTAACTTGAGTGTTTAGATGTAGTCGGCTCTGCGCACAAATCGCTTCAACTACAAACCTAACTGAATTTCATGAGAAACTGGAAGCTTAAACTCACATGTAGTTGAGCATTTATATGCACAATGATGCCAGTTTTTATTTTTTTAAGTTAAAAAAAAAAAAAAAGGTGTGTGTCGGGGGTGGGAGGCCTCTTAGGTTACTAAAACCACCAAAGATACAGACTACCCAAGTGATCTGGTATGGTAGAAAGAAGTCTGATTAAATGTGGGCCATTAAAATATACTGTTATCCAGAATGAAAATCACAAAGATTCATTTTTGTGAAAAAGTTCACTAAGAATACTATTATCTCCGTAAGAAAAAATCCAACACACACCCCTCCCCCTTTTCTGAATAAAATAAAGTTCTACTTTTGTCTGTAAACTGATATTCAGATCACACATAATTTTTATCTCAGAACCTTGTGGGCTGCGGTTAAATATCACAATAACCAAAAGCACTCAATTACGATTTTAAAAGAATGATGTTTTAAAACTTACTTGTCAGACATTAGAAAAGTTATCAAATTTCTTCACAGTATCAGATTTGGCAAATTTCTATCAAGGTAATGTGGCAAAAATCATATAATTCAAACCATCAACTCATTTGTCTCCCCTCAAATCTTCTTTCACATACTGGGCGGGCGACTGAGTAACATGCATTAACTTGTATTCTGAGGGAGGAGCTGATCTTACAAGACACTTGACTAAATGACCATGAAGGAAAATAAGGCACTTTCTTTTCTTTAGACTTATTCCAATACTTAAAAAATAAAAAAGAAAGACAAAAAGGCTCTTTTGGTCTTTTGTTTCTTGACAACCACCAGAAAAAATCATTTAATGAAATAAAGGGTTTCTTTGTTCTTTTTCTTTTTTTTTTTTATAACACTTGAAAGTATAAAATGCTACATTTCCAAAAATATATATATTTTTTTCTGCACCAGCACCCTTGTATAGTAAAAGTATCTACTTTTTGTTCATTTGTTTCAATGCACTACACTTTATCTACAATTTCATTACATGTATACAGCAAATAGGCAAGCATGGCTTTTACATCCTTAATGATTTTTTTTCTATACAGGGAGGTTTAAAAAAAATATTTGAACAGTTTGCCCAGTAATGTGACACATAATGCATGTACCTTGTTCTCGTATATTTTTTAAAGGAGGTTGTAAAATAAAAGTTCAGTAAGTTTAACTCAGATATTTATCTTTTTAAAAATAGTGTTGCAGTTTTGCTCTTTGCATTACTTCTCAAAATTCCTTAAGTTTTTTCTCTCATGGCACACTTCTAATACTTCAAATTTTGGCAGGCAATATAAAAAAGGCTGCAACTTCTGCCCTTTGAGGGCACTGTAGTGACTAAACAGCATATCAAATTTTGAATACTTTTTGAAATCACTTCACCAATGACATCCCTGACCAAAGGTTCATGCATGATGCATCATCACACAGTACATTCAGAGAGCTGTGACTCGCTATGAGAAGAAGGTTCCTAGAAGTCTCTCACAGTAACTGCCTCTGTCACTGAGTAGTTAAGGGCCATCTGTCTCCCCTTCTGAAGTGAGGCCTTCTTACCGTTCGCTTAGGGTAGGACATGAAAAGATGATCAGTGCCGTGGGATGAATTGGGCCTTATTGCTTTACTACTATTCAGTGCAGGTTCTAGAACCACTTTCACCCAAACAGAAAGAAAAACCAAAAGCTGAGTTGGAGGACAACAATTTCTTTGTCTTTTGTTTGGTTAGATGGTAAGACGAACGGACAAGTGCCTCAGCTCGCTGCACTGACGACAGGCAAGCAAAGGCGATTACCAGTTAACTGATCAGCAGGCAGGCATGGTCAGGTCATCATTGGGTGAAGAGTTCAGAGGTCAGAAGGTCATAGGTTAGTTGCCGGTGGCGGCTGGGTGGTTAGAAACAAAAAACAAAACAAAAAAAAAAAAAAAAAAAAAAAGAAAAGAAAAGATAGAGAAGAGATTAGTTTCAGCTAGTGACGGCTTAATGACAACATGAAAAACTAATCACAACTAATAAAAAAAAGCATGTTTAATTCTGACAAACTGATTGACACCATCTACAGAATACAATAAAAATCATGACAGTTTCATATCATGATTTGAACAAATGAAGGAGAGCCCACTCCCACAAAAACAAAACAAAACAAACAAAAAAAACCAAAAAACAAAAAAATAACCGGTTAACAAGAAAAAATAGAAATAAAATACAACTAACAACTAATAGTTAGTAGCAGTCAATGAAGGAAATTGGAGAACAACAATGAATAGGTTTGATATACAGAATTCTGAAACAGTCAGTGCAGTTATCAGTATCTGACTGCTATTAAGCATTAGTATTCTCTCAGATGCAAGCATTAAAGCAACTATTAATGATGGATGTGATTATTAATAACTGATGATTAACAGAAATGAATCTAAAGAAATTTAAATTTCTGTGAACAATTTGGTTCAACATAAACTCTGGGCCAAACAAGGTTTCTTTTGTTCAATAAATGTTTATTGCTTTTTCAATTATTCTATTTACAAACAACATGGAATTTCTTGGCCTTATGATACAAAGCAATACTAAACTGCAGTCTAGCAGTGTAGGCAACATCATGGGAACCAGAAAAAGGCCAGGCCTTTTGCGCTAGCCAACATTTTCCAGTTGAAAATACTATTTTACACATATAGAACACTTATAAAATGCACTTGCATGTAAACACTGTAAAATCCTGCCATTTAAAATTCTATACTCAAAAAGCTCTAAGTACATCAAAAAATAGAAGAAATTTCTAATTGATACCAATAAGGCATTTTAAAACTACAAACAGCTTTCTTTATTCAATTTCAAAGCTAATACTCTGCAAATACAATAAAATCTGACATTTCATATACATTCCTGCTTTATATTTTATATTTTAAAAGAAGCCACCTGTAAATACTATTTTCTTTTGCAAAACAACAAACAGAACAAAAAAAAAATTTAAAAATTACAGTAAAACATAAAGTAGTTCTCAAGTGGAAAGTTATCGTCCCCAGTGTCCTCGAGTTGTTCCTTCCTTATAATCAACCTCTGTCACATTCTGCTTCACCAAACTTGGTCCACTTAACAGTAGTATGATTTTTAAGACTCATTCAACAGCTTAATTATTTCTACTATATTCTGAGGTTTGATAGAATTTTCTGTACTGTTGCCATTGTGACTAAGGCAGAGGAGATATGAATGAAAAAATATTCAGTGCAAAGGTAGATTCCATGCCATTTCATAAATCATAACCCAGTAGGTATAATGTTCACAGAGTTATCTGAAATGATCTATATAATGGACTGGTTTACTTTCATGTAACAAAAATGCTTTCTAGAGTCTATCATTTAGGATAGTTTATAAATACTACAAAAATACTGTATCTTCAATGTGACCAAATCTTCCCTGAATTTCTTAAAAATAAGTGGAATTTTATTTAAAATAAAAACTGCTATTCCAAAATTAAAGAAGAAAATAAATATTTAACACGATGTAGTCATACCACTTCATAGGAAGTACTCCTAAAATACAGAATCTTAAAGCATTTTTGATATTTCTTTAAATTTTGATTAAAATTGTACTAAGTTTCTTATACAAATTATGTAAATGATGGTTTTCATAAATCATCACTCAGATTCTGATTATGGTTTCTTTTGTGTGTGGAATATACAAACGAAGCAAATTACCACTTATATCTATATACCAGTACACCTAGAATACATCCTCTGCCAAGTCCTGGCCTCCTACAGCACACACAGGTGTATCGACCGTGCAAAATCACTTAGGGTTCATTACAACTAAAACGTCAGTTGGTCTTTTACAGGCTTCAAATTCAGTTTCGAAATATGTGTAGAAGTGGGTTTTCTTTTTTAGTAAGAACTAGATATATTTGTCAACCATGCAGTACTCTAAATACTTATATAAAATTACATGGTTATATGTCCAAGGGCTGAGTTGCCTTGCATTAAATGAATGCTTATATTATTCTTCCCTTCAAAAATTAAAAAAAAAAAAAAAAACCTCAAAAATAGAGAAAACAGTAGTATCATAAAATAATTTAAATGAAGGACTTCAGACATCTCCCTTAGACCCAATGAGTGCATACAGTGATAGTAACAGCAGTATACAAGTATTCTGTTATTTAAGGAAAATAAAAAAAGTAGCATTTCGGTTTGCTGACATTGCATTTTGAATAAAACTGAAAAGACTAATCAAAAACACATATAACTACGAAAGAGCCATGCATGGAATGTGTAGTCATTTCCAAATACTATAAAATCTTCCTAATATTTTCAACTATCTCAAGGTACTGCAACATTGAATAGCCAATAATTACTGTGTTAAAACAAAATTATGAGAAATCTCCTAAAAGGGGCAGGAAGAGAAAGATCAATAGAAGAAAAACTACTTTAAAATACTCTTTTAAACTATTACAGACATTAAGAATGTGAAGGAAAAAAAAAAAGCTTCAAATTATTCATGGAATTATCTGGTTTCCTTAAATCTAAAGTGACTTAAAAAATTTTCCTCCTTCACTAGGAGGTTTGTTCTGCAAGAAGGTGGTGCATACACTTGTACATGACACACCTACAAGGTGCATTATTGTCACAGATCATCACTGAGCTTGGGGTCTATTTATTTTGTTCACTGAATAATCACAAGTAATGTACGTATTAGTTAAAAGTCTTCAATTCAAGGCTCTTTAATTATGTATGATGCTAAATAAATATCATCAATGTCTTTGGAAAGTATTTTATTCTGATGTGGACAAGAGCTGTGTCCAATATTTATCATCAGTATTCAGGAGAACCATGTGAAGCAGGTAGGTCGTTCAGAAGTTCATAGAAGATGAAGGATAGGAGTGTAAATTGTAGGACAGGAGTGTAAATTCCATCACTTTTCCCACTAATTATTAGAGACTTCAATCAACTTAATTAGTAAGTAATAAATGTGCCATAATAGAAGCTTGATAAAAATCTTTTTCTACCTTGCTTCGGATTCTTAACCTGTGATGACAAACTTAGAAAACAATTCAATGTCAATAAACCGAAAATATCACTCCTCAAAAACATAAATAATTTATAAAAGGGTCCAAGGGCATATACAGGACACAAATTACAAATGTTGAAAAGGAGAAAAATGAAGACTTGTTTTCCAGTCACAGGTTAGTCAAAAAGGATATTCAAAGCTGGATTCATGTCTCCACAGAACTTTAAGAGATAGTTTACCTTCAGATAATATATTTTAGCAGCAAATGACAAAAATCAAAGGATCCATTTTGGCAGGAGAATGTAAGAAAAAAAGGGAATTGATTTTCTCATTTACTAAAAAAAAAAAAAAAAAAAAAAAAAAAAATCCAACTGCATCAAAGTTATCTTCACAGTCCTTACTTTGTTGATTTCAGCTAAGTACTTGACATGTATAACCTCATGTTTATAAAGTGGCTCAAATATCTTATGAAAAAGGAAAATGGAAACTAAATCTTCAGTTTTCTCCATAAGGACACAGGAGGCATATATTCCTTTACTTCTCTCATTAAAGCACCATCCGCTCAGCTCATTTTGCAAAACCAACCCAAAATTTCAGAACAAGTAAAAGGTAAATTTTAGCAAAAATTAGGACTGAAAAATAATTAAGGCGACATCAAAATTTAATAGCTCCCCAAATGGACTAATTTATGTTTTAGTAGGAATAAATCACAGTACATACTAATATAGGATTTAATAAGTTAAAATAGGGAGGAAAAAAAAAAAAGGAAAGGAAAGAAAGAGAAAAGAAAAAAAAAAATCCCAACCCTTATCTGTCAATTACGACAAATCAATTTAGAAAAAGAAAAGAAAAGAAATGGTGTGCAGGTAAGCAGTTATATTTTTCCATCAGGTGTGGTGTTGCAAACTTTATGGACACCCAGCGCATTTCTTAGAAACAAGAGCTGCAGAGCTACACTAACCTCGGTCTGCGGTCACAATCCTTTGGTAAGGATGGACGCGCATATCGTGCCTTCGAACTTTAGTAGCCACCGCACCTAGTTAAATTGCAATCACCAAGACAAAGTTAGAAAACATTCACAAGGGAAAAGAAAACAAACATTAACAGCAGGTTTATCAAAATGGATTTCAAATGTTCATTTACTACAAAAGTTTCATTTTAAGAAATATGTTAAGGCACAGTAGTTTTAAAATTAACCATAGTATGTTGTGTATATATGCGTCTATTAATATTGCATTCATTTCAAACATCTTGGCCTTAACCTATTTTATCCATTCATTCACAATCCCAAGTTACAGTATTTCATGAATTCTATTAGATCCAAACATATTTAAGCTTTACTAGTCACATATTCACTGAAGTGCCTTTCTTGCAGCAGGACCACTTAAATAATGCCATGTTTAATACTGACAATTATTTGCTAACCTTAAGACCACTTCCAGAGTTTACCATTTAAAAAGGTTTAAAAGCAATTCTTAAAGCCTACAGATTGTGGTTTTAAACTTTGAGTCAATAAGTATGAACTGCAATGAATTAGGTGATTAGTAAAGCAAACAGTATAGTACACTTAGCAGTCAGTATACTACTATACACTCCTTTATAAATTACCGTTACTTTGTAAGATTACAGACTAAACCAAATTAATAACATACTTTTACTTTCTATCAGTGTGCAAAAAGTGCAAGTAAGTCACTGACTGCTAGGCTAAGCTTTCCCCCCCACCCCCCCCCCCGGAGGCTGCTGAGACTAAGCATTTGTTAAATTCAGATCTGATGAGGGTTCAGTTAAGACCGTTCTTGAATTCTTAGCCTTTCGTTGGGAAAGCCATACCTAAAGATAAAAGGAAGGGAATTAAAAATTAGTCATCAATGAAGATTTGATGCTAATACCAATCTCCTCACTACCACCAACACACATGTCTGCATCTGTTTTGAAGGGCACTGCTTATTTTAAAATAATATGATGTGAGATGTGATATATATCATGCATGTTATCTGTGTGCAAATTTATTATAACTTAGCAATTTGAGATAATTTTCTCAGTTCTCCAAGTGCTCAATGTCATGTTTTACTGCTTAGGTGGCAAAGCGAGAAATAAGATTGATAATGGATTTTGGTAATTTAGTACTCATTATTATTCATTTTATGAATGCCAATTAGGTATCTGTACATTTTGCTTTTGTCAGTCTAATTATTATTATAAATAAAAATTTCCCAACACAACAAAAAACACATTGCTTAAAATGAGAAACTGCAGTGCCTCTTGCTGTTTCTAAGCAGTAAACTGGTCCATCACCCCTTTTTCATTTTAGATAAACTAATCTTAGACAAGTATAATTCCACGAGGCAAAATCAGCGAGATCTTGCATTGAGAGTGCTGGAACAGCAGCTGGTGGCTAAGAGTGCCAGCCCTGCAGGAAGCAACAAACTCCTCGAACAGACGCTGTGCGTGCAGCAGAGAGGAGCTCTGGGGAAAGGAGCAGGCATGGGGCCACAGGACAGAGCGTTAACAGAAAGGAAACGTAAACAGGTTACATGTTACATGTTATTTTAAAAATGCTTCAAGAAGTGTGCAACAGAAACAAGCCTCTCATAAACAATTCTATAGTATAATTCTAACCTGTGACACTTTATACAATGATTTAGAGATAAACGGAAAACATGTACAATAAACTATATTTGCTCATGAAACAAAAGGCACCTGAGTGCGTGCACACACACAGATAACATACAGAGCACTGCAGCTTTCTTTAATTGAACAAATAATTTTCAAGTTTAAATCTTAGTGTCCGGGTTCATTAAAGACTTTCAAATTTTTATAAATCAGTATTAATGCTGGAAAAAAAAACCTTAAAAGATCAAAGTCCTAAGAGTCAACAGCATGCATGCAGCACCAAGGTCATATACAATTCAAGGAAAAAAAAGTATTCAAATTCTGTCTGGTAAAACAAAGGGGCAGCACGGAAACAGTTTGTCCCACATTGACTGGTCGTGTTATAACAGCTGCTGTATTCTAGTCCTTCATCCAGCAAGTCAATGGGCTGAAATATCAGGCATGACTGGCATTTCAATCCACTCTATAAAAAAAAGGCATCAGTAATGTCTTTTTCAAGCACACCACTTTTTGTTCATGTAAAACCAAGCGTTCATAGTCTGATCTTAATTTTTGCCTCAAAGGTGATTCTAAAACAGTGACTTGGTATTTACTTATCAATTCCATACTATACTAGTGAAATTAGGAGTTTTTCTTATGTCTGATATAAACTAGAACTTCAAAAGAGAAAAACTGAGGAAACCTGAAGAATCCAACTAATATACCTGGTCTCTTTCATATTTTAAGTGATCACAAATATTAGAAAACACACAGACAATAATAACAGTTTTAAAAAAGATCTCAAAACATTTCCACACAGAAATTTAAAATTTTGTTGACAATTAAGTAACTCCCTAAGATGAAAGGACTCTTACTGTAGGCAGTGGAGCCAACGGAGGGGTTAGGCCAAACTCAGAATGACCTCAGTGATATCAATGGTGAAAAGTATTTTCTGTTTAAAATGTTTATAACTTAACTGATTTACCCAAAGTGAATTTGAGTTACCAAAGAGAATCTGAGCAAATTTAAGATGCAATTCTTCAAAAGGGGAGCCATTAAGAGAGGCTGAAATAAAACACTCCAGACTTCCGTCTTCCTAATGGAAACTTGCCTTGCCTCTCTAAAACTAATACAATCATTTCAAAGTCTGAGGCACAGAAGTTATGAAGAAGAATACTGCCAGCCACATAGGAAGAACAACTTACCTAATACACCACTAGGTTCAATAGGATACTCAAGGATTGATGTAGCTGGTGCCAACGTGTAGGGGTACTCATAGGGTGTGTAGATCAAACCAGCTTCGGGCCCCGGAGGAACTATTGCAGCAGTCGGGTGAGGAGTTCCGTTTGGCATGACAGCGGTCTGTATTTGTCTGATCAAAGGCATTATGGTAGGGCCAGCTGGCGTAGGAGTACGCAGGGCAGCTGGTGGGAGAACAGGCGCAGGCCCAGTGATAATCCTTGGAGCAGCCTGGGCTGTTGCTGCAAGAGAAAAGGCAAGGGCTGCTACAGTAAGCAAAGAAATGTAGGAGGAAGTGTAGAGACAGCAGTATAAAATATGGAAAATGAGAGGGAAGTAGGAAAAAGAAAGGAAAAGCAGGAAAGAAGAAAAATAAAAGGAAATCATTAGTACATGCGCTGATCACACAAAATGCCAAAGCACACCGATCAAATGCAAACAGCTTCCCCTTTCCCAGTGTGATTATGAATAAATGTGCAAAAATTAACAAGCCTCTGTAAAAACAAAACAAAAAAAACCCAAAAAACAAAAAAACAAAAAAGAGTAAGACCATTAAAATAGGTTATATTCAGTTCATATATTTGATCTATCTCTGTTTTTACGATCTCATGAGACTACAGGTACATGCAGAAGCACACGAAAACACTCGCATTAAAAGATGTTAAGAAATTTTTTGGAATTGGAGTCCACAGAAATACAGTTTTGGTTTATTTCTTAAGAATAGCTTAAGTTTCAAAGTAAAAGAAGAATAATTTTTACTGTAATAAGTCAACCCACTACTAGTTTTATATAAATTTCCTGCATCTGTAATAAACTTCATAGAAAAAAAATGTAAAAAAGTCCCATTCCTGAATATAATACTATTAATAATCTACTCATTTTCATGAATAAATTAAAGCCAACCGTTTTGCGAAGCAATGACTTCTGAACCCACTAAACTGCCTATACTTTGGAAAGTTGGCCAGGACTTTAAACTTCTACTTCTTTAAAAAAAAAAAAAAAAAAAAAAAAAAAAAAAAAAGCTAGTAATTTAAATAGGAGATTATGTTCTTTAAAAAACTTGTGAACCTTCAATTGCCTTAAAATATAAAAAAGCAATCCTCTTCAAGTTTATGAAAGCATCCACAAATACATCTTAAGGAAAAATGGGATTAGAAATAGTATCACCTACTGCTCTCTGTGAACTCATTCACATACGAAATCAACAGAGAAAAATACTGGAGGGGAACATTAGCAAGCAAGGTGAAAGGACAGAATTTGACAGAAGGGTCACTGCTTTCAGATACATTCTAAATTAGCTTTTTAAAAAACAAGTTAAAAAAAAATTGTGTCTTTTGCATAAATATAACAAAATAAGCTAGAAGCCTTAAATCTGTAGTTAACAGAATAGAAAATTTCCTGAAACTCATATTTAGAAGTTGAAATTTCACCAAAACAATGAAATTTATAAACCCAAAACTTAAGACATGCTGCCATAAAATGAAGGAGAATGTCCCCAATTCATGAAAGCAGTAAAAATGGGACTGTTAGCCCCATATCAAGCGACAATTATTTTGACTCCTCACTTTGTATGACTGTTCATGTGTTGCACTGCCAAAAGGAGAAAGGTGTGAGGACTAAACAGCTGATACGGCTGTAACCATAGACCTCAGTCTCATTCTTACGTGATTTAATGTTGGCATCTCTGTAGGTGCCATTCAGGATTGCAAGCTCCATCAGCTGCATCTTCTTCAGGCTGTCTTCTCCCTCTGCCTATACATGGAAAACACAAGAGCAGTTAGCACTTAAGATGGTCCACGTACATCACAGCCTTATCTACTCACAAGCCTTAAAATAGAGAATATGTGACTATAGCCACTTGCTTCAATCAGGGAACAAACAAAAACAAAAACAAAACAAAACACCAGGGAACCAAAAGGTGCTGACATACTGATACACAGGATGCTCTCAATTGCCACTAGTCACACTTCTGTGTGGGAATTTTTTATGTAAACTACACTGATTTATTAAAGTTCCCCCAAAAGCTTTGCAAAATGGAATAAATAAAAATGTTAGCTAAGATTAAATACAGTATATTTATTCACTTCAGCATCATTTTGTAGCAGATTCAAGAACTCGATGTGCTCATTAAAGGGAAAAAAAAACCAACAACCCACAAAAAACCAAGCAACCCCCCCGCCAAACTGGGATTTTAAATATACAACATATGATGGTGGTATTCACGTATGAGAATTTTGTTTAATTTTCCAAAAGGGAAAATTTAATAAAATCACAATCATATGAATTTCTAAAATTTGAATATATATTCTGCTCTCTTATGCCAACATCCCTCTCTCCCCTCAATTAGTAAATATTATCATCATTCTAAAGCAAAACTGTCTTTAGCGCCACCATATGATGCAGTGCCCAACCCATGAGACATTTAAAAGTAAAAGCGCTTAACAACTATAGACGGTGACAGGCTTAAAAAACCAGGATTGTCTCTGACCATCAAAATGTCTGGCCATCCCATTTACCTTGGACTTGCCCCATTTCCGTTGACTGTTGTCACTTTTGTTCTAGTCATTTTTGGTGTATTACCAAAACTACCACAGTATTATGTTAATGGTATCTGTTCTCCAATCAATCTATACAATGGTAAGATTAACTGCACCAAACACAACTTTTCTTCTTAATGTTCCTTAACATTTTCATGTCTTAAAACCCTTCATAGTTTCTTGCTATCTAAAAATATAAACCATTTAAGCTATCTGTGGATCTGGGACCAATTTATCTTCTCAAGTTAAAGCAATTATTCTTGTACTACTTTTTACACATATACTATAAATCAAATCAAATCAAATCAAATCACTCCCTGTTACGCATCTCTGCGCATATTCCTATTTCCCCTATCTTGAATGCTCCTCAGCACTCCACTCTACCCTCATTTTAAATCCTAATCTCTGCAAACCCAACCCAAATGCTACCTTCTCAAAGAGCCATCCGTAGATTATACTGTTTCTATCCCGATTTATAGTTTCATGTATGTCACCACTACCAAAGTAAGTTCCTTAAGAACAGAGACTACTTCTTATTTATCACTGCCCATATTCCCATTTACCCTGTCCCAAAAGTTATTTTTGCTAGGACTTCTAAATGACTGGTATGAAAAAATCTTTATTTCCAAATCTCAAGTATCTAAATCCTATAGGGTAACATTAGCTACGGCAAAAGAGCAGTAGGTGAAGGTCCATTTACCAAGGTTCATTCCTGAAGACAGTAGTAGATGGTGAACTATACACTACTCACATATTTTATGTATTATCTAATCCTCAGTACCTAATATTTAAAAACAAAGTAACCAATGGCACTCTTCTCTGACCTGATTCAGAAAGGAGCAGGACCAGATGACAAGCTTCTCTGTCCTTCCTTTCTACTGCAACTGTTAATGATATACAAAACTCTGTCTTTGGCACTATAGCAAAAAGGATACTATACTTTATAGTAAACAGAACTGCTAAACCGGCTTTTAATAAATCACAAAGAATTAAAAAGACGAGTGAAACCATCGTAAGACAAAGTTTAAGGCGTCACTGCCAACTTTTCAAAAACCTACTTTGTAGGAGAAAATAGAGAAGATACTTGAATGCTTGTGGAATTACTACTCCTTGACCCCTATGGACTTGTACAAAGATGACTGAGAAAAAAGTGAATACAATTTCTTTGAAAGCTGTAGCAATTACTTGTTAATGATAAAAATAAGCAAGCATCAGCAACAAAAGGGACAAATTAGCAATCCATTATCTAACCCAAATTCCTTAAACTTGTTCCCTGAAAACTAGTGACATTAAAAACTCAAGTCATTTCAAATTTAAATCTATATATAATAATAGAATACCAGAAGTATTTAATTATACTCTACATTAAAAAAAAGCAATAGGTATACCTTCAGTCACTTTCAACAGGGAAACAATGGTACATGTTTGAAAACGTCATCAAGTAAGAGAAATAAAGATGTTAAAAGTGATGTGACATAATGCCATCAGAGAGTGCTGTAGAGGGAAGAGATAGATACTGGAGCACATGTTTTCACCCAACTGTTTTTTTTGGGATAACAATATAACCACACTCGTTAGCTGGTGATGCAGTGTTAAAACATAGGAGAAAGCCAGGGGCGCCTGGGTGGCTCAGTCCTTAAGCGTCTGCCTTTGGCTCAGAGTGTGATCCTGGCGCTCTGGGATGGAGTCCCCCATCAGGCTCCTCTGCTGGGAGCCTGCTTCTTCCTCTCCCACTCCCCCTGCTTGTGTTCCCTCTCTCGCTGGCTCTCTCTCTGTCAAATAAATAAATAAAATCTTTAAAAAAACCCCAAAAAACATAGGAGAAAGCCAAAGAGAAAGATGATGGAAGAAATACATGTGTGCACATCAGGGTTTGTGCATGTATGTGTGTGCCTTTTACAGGGTGCAGGATACGGAACACATGTAGTGTCATCAGCAGAGACCCCCTCCCTACCCCACCCAAGTGGAGAATAAAACCCAGAGCAGCACAGTCTTCACTAGGAAGCAGCAATGGATTTTGCCACAATGACCTCGCCGGAGGCCACTACGATTCACAAGTTACGAATTACAGTATGCACACTGATTACATCACATTATGACAGGTTACACTAACACTAGCAGAGCACAGAACTTAGCTGGCGAAGCTGGAATTTAAACCTGGTGGTCCCACTCCAGAATAAGCTTCACTCTGGCATCTTCATCACTTCTCACCACCTCGCCCGCCATTCTGCACTCACAAAGCATGATGCTGTGTCTCAAGAGTTTACAGAGTTCATTACAGAATTACTAACACAGAAGTAGTTATTTAAACCTTCTTGTCCTGGTTTTGTCAATGAAACTTGACATCATAACCCACCTGAATGCTGTTGAAGGTGTATACCACCTCTCTTTCAAACACAACTTCAGGTAAGAAAATGTGCTGATTTCCTAGGTACTCTCTACTAAGCTTTTTCTATAGTCCAGAAGCTCTGGAGCTTCTACCAGCCAGGCTTCATATCAGGAGTTTATTTGGTGTTTCCTTCTCTCTCAAAGATAAAAGCTGATCAAATATGGCATTCTGAAATCATGTATCTCAACTCTAGACATTTCAAAAGGCGTTTTTGTAGAACTTGCACAGGAACAAACACCTCTATAGAGATGGGACGCACAAAAGCAGCTGTTCTTAACCAAAACTCAGATCATAAAAGGTATTTTAAAATGCTGAATCAAAGTGGTCATCTAGAACTTTATAAATGCTCATTTCTCAACTATTTGCTCTATATTTTAAAATCCTAGATATAATTTATATGCAGTGAAATGCAGAGATCTTAAGTGCAACATTCAGTCAGTTTTCATGAATGCATATCAAGTCACAGGATGGTTCAATCAACTCAGAAAGTTCCATTGTGCCTCTTCTCACGAAAGATCCTCCCCACCCTCTGCTACTGGAAACCCCCGGTCTGATTTTTATCACCAGTTTAGTTTTTCCTATTCTAGAATTTCATATAATGGAATCACAGAGTATATACTTTGTGTGCCCAGCTTCTTTCTCTCAGCATTATTTATGAAACTTCCATACTGTTGCACGTGTCAGTAGTACACTTGTTTTGACAAGCTGAGGAGTATTTCATTTCTTTATCCATTCTTCTGCTATGGACACTGGGATATTTTTGGATATTGTGCATAAAGCCACTGTGAAAATTCTCATACAAAGTATTTTTGTGAATATAGTTTTTTTCCCCATTTCTTGAATACACACCTAGAGGTGGAATTGCTAGGTCACAGGATAAATGAATATTTCTCTCATATTTTATATGAAAAACATTATGTAAAGGTTACTGAACTTATGAATAACATACGTTTGAAACATAAAAGTTTAAAAAATATAACAAACATCTGCTAACTTCTCTACAGGTCCACTGCCCCCTATCTAAAACCTGTGGCATCAGAAGTATTTTGAGAATTTTTCAGATTTGTATAAAGATATTATACCAAGGATTACATAACATCCCCGATGGGTCTGGAGGAATACTCCAAAAATCCAATCTGTGACAAACATAAAAATACACTAAGTAGGATAAAGACAAATTATTTTTCTTTTCTTTTCTGAACTTTTTGGGGGTTTACAATTATGGAAGACAGATTACAGATCTGTATAAATAATCTACACATATACTATAATAATTTACAGCTATGTTATCAGCTATATTTAACAGCTATGTTAAAGTGACAGAAATAGGTCATGGTTAATACTAGATTGGGAGTGCAGAGGTCTTAGCATTTTGAAGTAGAACAATTTATATATTGCTAGACCTTATTAAAGCTAGATATCAGATTTTCATCATCTAAACATTAACGCTTTATAACACATCTATGGCACTGGTTCTGTGTTATCCCTGAGGCTTAGACAGGTTAGGCAGCTTATCCAATGTCGCATATGGTCATACTGCAAAACTGGCTTCCAACCCACTGTAGCTGATCTAAACTCTTTATCATACCTTCTCCTTTATGTAGTGCCTGTAAGTGGAATTACCTTTTGGATTCATCAAAGACCTCACATAAGAAATGAAGAAAATCATATTTATTTGGCAGCTTTAAATTTATAAAGTACACATTAAAAAAAAAAACTCTACTACTAATTACAAAAGAGAACTGAAGCAAATGTATGAATATTTCCAAATCATCAAAATGTGATTAGTAAAATAAATTGCCTATAAGAAAAGCTAAACTCTCCAGCTTAGCAATCAAGGCACTGAGCAATTTCTATAAGCAGCCATATTTGCAAATATTTTGCATTAGTCAAAATCATCTGCCCACTGTTCCCTAGAAGCCCACTTGTGTTTTTCTGCCCTCAAGTTAGACAAGATCCTATCCAGAAGCATCCTCTGCATACTTCTTTTGATAGCCTAGATGACTGTTCCCTCCAGAGTCTTTCCTAACCACACCCTCACATAATGGTATCATTTTCCTAAATCTATGTTGCTCCTTTTGGGAGACTCAAAAGTAAAAAGCCATGTACTATCTCATTTTTTCTATTCTATCATGTGGTTTTTAGGAATTTCTCATGTGACTTGTATCCATAAATTAACGAATAACCAATTAAACCGGTCTTCTCATAGCTTCTAACGCCTTGCAAAGATGAACTTGTTTACTGACATTAAAAAAAATTTATTCTTTTCTATAAATTTAAAATAATGAATAGTGGGATGTCTAGGTGGCTCAGTTGGTTAAGCATCTGCCTTCGGCTCAGGTCACAATCCCCAGGTCCTGGGATGGAGGCCCACATTGGGCTCCCTGTTCAGTGGGGAGTCTGCTTCTCCCTCTTCCGCTGCCCCTTCCCCCTCCTTGTGCGTGCGCTCTCTCAAATAAAATCTCAAAAAAAAAAGAAAGAAAGAAAGAAAGAAAGAAAGAAAGAAAGAAAGAAAAGAAAATGAGTAGAAAAGGTTTTCCAAACATAAAAGAAAAAGTACATGACTAATTCACTTAGCTGAACAAGAAATTAGTAGAGAAAGAGAAAACGGGACAATGACCAAAGTTTATAAAAAATTTTAATACCAATCATCACTTGTATCTGGTCTGCCAGCTAAAGAAAAGTTTTACAAAGAACATAACTGACTTAAATTTAAATAGAGGGTTTTATACAGGACAGAAACAGAACAGAATCTGTCTTTAAAGGCACATTCCGTTTTTCTGTGAATGGACTGTTTGGAGCTTGAGTATGATGAGAGACCAGTCAGGAGCTTGACTTCAGTCCCAGTGACAGAGATGTACTGGACTGGGGTGGAAGTAGTAGCAGATGGCAAAGATAACTCGAAAGGTCTTGATAGCTAGTTGGGATGTTAACACATGAGGGAAAGGAGACATGAAAGAATAATGTTCAGGTTTTTGGATTAAGCAATCAAGTAAAATGGTGGCTCCATTTAATGAGAAGGGAAAGACTGAGGGAAATGGAATCAAGAGTTCTGTTTGAAATATTAAGTTTGAAAATGCTAATGCCTTGGCTATTTAAACAGCCAAGTGGAGATGTCAGGTACAGAGCTGAATATAAATCTGGAATCTATTTACTCTAACTTATCCTGTGATGCTAATAGAAAGATTAACCTCCCGCACTGTTTTAGAGTATTTTTCTACAAGAAGATGTAGCAATTATTAAGTTCCAAACTGACCTGCTCTATGCTTTCAATACTGGGTTTAGGACTCTGTATACTACCATTTCTTCTTTGCTGGCTGATTTTGTCAGGTTCTCACAACTGAGAGGCACAGTGGAGGGCATTAAAGCAAGACTGAAGAGCCAGAGGAGGGGAGAAGGGATGCTCCTTCCTATGCCAGTTGTTCTCAGGCTCCACGCTTCCTTCCCAGCACTTCTCAAACCAGCTTTCTTGTGTCTCACCCATGAGGAATAGCACCAGCCAACCAGTTCATCTACTCCTCTGAGCTACCATGTTTCTATTACCAGCCAGGAGGCACCACTTTGTCAGAGGTCTCAGTTACATCTGCACAGACTTTCTCAAAGTGCTTAAGATCTAACAACAGTACCAATCTCTCTCTTTTCTCTCCCAGCCCTGGAGTAATAGCTGCTGCCTATAGTTTCTAAATCTGTATCACACCCTGCTGCTCCTCTTGCAGTTTTCAACACCTGTTTAACCAATTACTTTACTGCTTCTCTCCACTGAAAATCCTACTGTGGCTTTTGTTTTCCTGATATAGAAATGGCTCCCCATTACTACTTCGTAGGGTCTGAATTTCCCAGACTGGCATTTAGCCACACCAACTTCTTTTATGTCACCAACCTGTCATTTTGTGTCAAAAATTTATGTGGACTCTATGATGATCTCAAGCCAACTCTGTGCTGAACACAAGGCAGGGATTGATCTCACGACTCTGAGATCATGACCTGAGCCAAAACCAAGAGTCAGATGCTCTACCAACTGGGCCACCCAAGCGCCCCTAATAAATACTTTTTTTTTTTTAACTTTAATATGTCCTTTTCTTAACAAAGTATAAACAGATCTATTAAAAGTAGTAAAGATCTCAGAAGTACTTCTTCCTATGTGAAACACAGTATGACACAATCTGAAATTTTATTCTTTGTGGTAAGCTTAACAGGAATGACAAACTTTTGAAAGATTTATATGATCCACACCTTGGGCTATATACTACACTAGTATCAGTCAAGCCACAAAATTATTTTATAGAAAAAGAAGTCCTCTGAAATAGATTACTTTAGGTGGACATTATCAGACTATATGGCTGGGACAATAAAAGGAAGGACATATAATTACAAATTGTGAGCTTAGGAGAGCCTGATTCTACAGAAGAAGATAAAGAACAGATACCTAAAAATGATGATGACCTAAAAATGGGTTAGTTGTGGGAGGTATAGGGAAAAGAAGGTAAAAAGTTTGAAAAGTATACATGCAGTGGTAATGGTGGAAGAGAGGTGAGTAGACACTTGTAGGGTGTATAACAAATGCCTGACAAGAAGTTCAAAAAATAGTAACATATTAAATTCATATGGATTCAGATTAAGCAATGAGTCTACAGGAAGGAAAAGGAATTTATTTTTTTCTAACAAAATACCGATTACATACAAAAGACCAATCATTAGTCTAGGTATATAAAGAATTAAATGTGGCCCTTGTATTTAAGACTGATAGTTTAGTTTGCATAGAGACAGAAAAGTAAAGCAAGTTCAATAAAGTGAAATAGCTGCTATAAAGAAGTTCACACAGGATGTAGTAAAAGACCAAATAGAAAACTATGGGGAAAGGATCATGAACCACTTTAAGGATTTGAAGATAACCGCAACTCTGTCTAAAAAGCATCCAGAGTACATAGGTAAAATGTTACCTACACTGTTAGTGGGTTAATAGAAAACTAAGCTCACCCATAAACATCTGTGATAAAACTGTTAATTATGGTCTTGAAAGACTTCCAGGTAATGCTACTGTATAATGACAACCTACTACAGGGATTCTATAAAGTAACCTATTTGCACTAGGAAATATTGATGAGATTTCTGAGCCATCAAGCACAGCATAATGACCTCTAAGTCTAGAGTAGAGGCAGAAAACTGTCTGTTCCTCAGAGCAATGCGAGGTCACTACCGCTAGTTTCATTAACACGCAAACTATTTTTGGATGTAGTCATTACGTTGACACTGAAGCCATTAATTTTGATTGCTTCGCACCTTAATTTTTTTCTTTATTGTTCTGTAAGATATCTAAAGGCATACCTTCATTGTAAATAGCTGACTAAAACTTTGAACCTCACATTAAGGCCAAGGGAGAACAGAGCAGGGAAGAAAAAAAGGCAGGTAATTTCTTCAAATATCATCTGGTAGCATTTGACCTCTATGGTGTGTAACAACTGCAATGAAGACAAATAAGATTAAGTTTTTGTGCTATAATTTTTGTTCTGAGATTGAGACTCTTAGCATCTTTACTTGGTCAGAGAAAAAAATAAACCAATTAAATATTTCATTTTTTTAAAGGTCATTTGTTTCTGGGATTCAAACAAAAGTGTATATTTCAAGTGTTTATAATTTTTAAAGAATTTAATCGTTCTTATCTGATTTAACCCTCTCAACAACTCTGGAAGGTCTATAAACACAGTTATCTCTCCCATTGGTTGCACTTCAGGGTAAAATTTAACAAAAGACAGGAATTTGGGCCATTATATGTTAATAAAGCACTTGAAGACTTCTTTTGCTTAGCTATCCCACAGCTAGGAAGTCAAGTAAGGGTTAGTCTAACCTGAAGAATAAAACAATAATCATTGTAATTATTATAATATAAAATAATATTATATATAATAATATACAATTATAATTAATAATAAACAAAACATGGAATGCAAACAACACATTCCTTTAGGGATGAAGAATATTGTACTTCTGAAATAAATCACAAATACTCTGGCATTTCTTAAGTGGGTAACTATATTAGCAACCTAAAAACCTCATTTTAAAGTAGGCATAAAATAAATCAGGGAGTGTTAAGTAGAGGAGTTGACTATTAGGAACAGGAGTCAATTCTAGAACTAAAACCTTAGAAATTTTTTCCTCTATTGCAGGAGTAATTTCTGAGCAAAACAGCTGTTATTCTAGAGTACGCCGGACATTATTTTAGAGGAAGGCAATATAAGAAGTCCTCTCAAGTCCTCTACTTAAGAACTTTGAACTTTATTAACTTTTACAGTTAATAAAACCACTCTCCTTAAGCAAGCTGATTATGCACGGACATTTGGTTTTTGGGTATTCCTGTAATTTTTGTGGCTGCCATGTTCACCTTGTATTTTGAAGTTTTTTATAAATATTAAAAATCACACTATATCCAGTAAGTATGACCATAATTAGCCCATAAACTAGTAATATACGATTATCAAGAGAAACAAAAATTGAAAAGTGGTGAGAAAATGTTAAATGGTGGAAAGCATTTTAAAAACCAAGGGTTTAAAAAACCAAGATGGAACTTACTACTATAAGTCACAAATGATAGTTGTGTGGTGTGACCTCAAGGCTTGGGTGAATTGTTTACACTGCACATAATGTGAATAGGAACACTGGGAAGGGGCCAGGTATATTCAGGCTGCCAAAGATTTCCCTATGAAACTTGAGTTCCATTAAGTAAGGGAGTCAACTACCTCAACAGATTTCTTTACGTTTATACCAAACTAATCTATTTTGAAGAAGGTACCAATGATATACCACCAAGGGGGTTGAAAACACTGACAAAGTCTTAAGCTACCAAGGGCAGGACCATAAATATTTAGTAGGAGGTATCCAGGGGCTGAAAGCAGAAAATGCTGTTAAATGATCCGGACTCACAAACAAACAGACTTAGGTATTTTCTTTCCAAATCTAGGTGCTTCCATATTACTTTAAAATTGTATTTTAAAGATTAGTTGAGAGCAAGAGAGACAGCAAGAGCAGGTGCGCGTGTGTGCAAGGGAGTGGGGTGGGCAGAGGGAGAGAATCTCAAGCAGACTCCCTGCTGAGCGAGGAGCCGAAGGTGAGGCTGGGTCTCACAAAACATGAGATCAGGACCTGAGACCAAATCACCAGTTGGAAGCTTAACAGACTGAGCCACCCAGGCATCCCTAAAATTGTATTTTAAAATTTACATATAAGCTACCACTTGGGGGAAACTTAATGGCTTTATTCACACCTAGATTTTATTACAAATTGGATTTATCCTTTACAGTTGATACGCAATTTTTTTTATCTTACTATTTTTATGAAATATTCTATGAAAAGTTTTTACATTATAGTCCTTAAACCTCTAAAAAATGATTATATCTCTAGGATAGGTTTTAACTAACAAAGGCTGCCCTCCTGGAAACTGGCAGCAGGGAAGATGGAGCTGGATACAGACAATTAAGCAATTAAAACAAACTGATAAGAACAAACATCAAGGATTTCAAACTAAGTTTGGGCTAGTAATGAACAGAGCAGGGAAGGCTCTGGGACAGTCATATGTTAAAGTAATATACAATGTTAGACTCACAGATGAGTAAGAGTTAAAGAGGGCAGAAAGTGACGGTGGTTCCAAGGAAGAGAAAGAACATGTTTAAAAATCTAGAATCAAGAGTATGAGATGAATTATAAGGTTGATAAGGTGGTAACAGTTTGCAAGCCATGCTTAGAAGCAAGGACATACTCTGTGGAGTACTTAGAACTCACTAGAGTGTCTTAATCTAAGGAGAATCATGACTTAACTTCTATTTTTAGAAGCACTACTTTAGCTCCAATGTGGAGAATATCTGGAAAGCTAAGACTAAGACAGACAGAAAGATCATACAGATAAAGCAGAGATTATACGTTCCTAATCCAGGCAACACATAATGATATTCTGAACTGAGGTAATTCCAGTGGGGATGGAGAAGTGTGAGACAAAGGGTAGAATCAAGTGTGTGTGTGTGTGTGTGTGTGTGTGTGTGTGTGTGTGTGTGTGTGTGTTGGTACGATATTCTAAATATTTACGATATTTCAAGTCTAAACCATAGTTTAATAGTTCCTCACTGCTTTACATTAATTTTTTGCTTTTACAAAGATATTGTTACAAATTTCTTCCTGATTGGGGATTACCTCTTTGGAATAAACTAAGAAGAAGTGCATTTATTCATTTACTCTACCGCTTCATTCCAGAGGATGCATACCCTGTTAAGCTGTGCCCTGCAAGGGCTTTTGCAATGTACATGGTTACGAAGGTATGGGTATTCATTTTATGGCCTTTTCAATAACCGGTTTTTATGAAAGAAAGAAAAGAAAGAAAAGAAGAAAGAAAGAAAGAAAGAAAGAAAGAAAGAAAGAAAGAAAGAAAGAAAGAAAGAAAGAGAAAGAAAGAAAGAAAGAAAAGAAAGAAAAAGAAAAAAAAAGGTAAACAAAATAATTGCTAACTGAAGGGGAACAATGCCACTGAGTTCCTTAAATGGAACCTCAAATTGGGCTTTTTCTCAGGCATTTTCAAGAAAGAGCTGTGATTTCCCCACTTTTATTTCCGCATGAAAACAGACTAACTGCCAAGATTGTATTACTATATACTAGAGTTCACTAAAAGGCTATGTGCATAGTAAACTTGATGATCTCTCTCTGTGCCTGGTGGGTCTCACCTGACGAGCTAGACCAGTAACCACAAAGATTACAGATTACAAGTATTGCTTGTATTTTGACTCAGTTTTAGTAATTCTTACTGCTTTTATATATAGATATATCTATAAATAGATATATCTATAGATAGATCTATCTATAGATATACCTATAAAACATACGTCTGTATGTGTAAAAAATATGTATGTATACATATATATGTATAGTATATAGTTTTTAAAAGTTACTTAATACTTTCACAGTTTAATTCTTTTTATCACAGAAAATATCCAACATACATAAAATCAGCATATTCTTAAATGTGTTGCATTCCAGTGACAGATTTTACACTGAAAATACTTCAAATTTATAAAAATCAGTAGCTAAAATGGGGTTTGGTAACAGAAGTATACTTTAGAAACTGCTGTAATGCACTTCTTTAATTTGGGAACACCTTCAAAATATTAAGTTGAGTGGTTCAAAGACATTTTAATTGGCTTATAACTATCATCATTATGAAACCTAACACTCATTACTTGGTTTTTAACCTACAGCAGAAATAGTACTTTGCTTTGGCAAGTCCTAGTGCTTCAGTACTGCATGATGATTATGAGTGGTGGCATAATTCTTACTGCCGGCATCAACATACAGACAAACACTGGTAGTTTTCTAACAGATAAGGTTTCATGATAAGAAATGGAATTAGAAAGCAATAAATTAGAGAACAATATACATTCTGGCTAGCCACTATTAGTTGAAATGTGATTGATGTTCCACAGGTTAGCAGCTTTTTGTTGGGATGGTTGATACTTTAAATATTTGGTATGAAGAATTAAGAAACAATTTGCTGGTGGTATAAAGAAAGGCAATGTCTCTGTCCAGAGCTAGAAGTAATTCAACTTTGGATCTACCTGTTATAATTTGGTTTTATATCACTGAATTTATACCTTTTTCAAAAATCTCTGCCTACTGAAATTCCTATAGGAAAAAATAACTTTATTACTGTGAGTTTGAAACTCCTAACTTCCCAGGAAAAACTTTATAAATCAAAAGATTTTTACAGCCAATGTTTTGATTGCATATTATAGGAACACACTTCTTCATTTGTTGAGGAACAGACTGGATACTTTAATTTCATAACAACAACAACAAAACTATACTAGTATTTTCCCAGTATATATTAAAAAAAACACTACTAAATATTTGTTCAATGAATATAAGCAGATGCTTGAAACACCTGTTAAAATGGTAATGTTAAATTAAAATAGAACTTTTTTAAAAGAAGTTATGAAATAACAAAGCAAAACACTACTACTATTGCATGTTAATATACAGTCACGTAAAAAACTTGACAAATACTGTGTAGTATTTTTAGAGAATACATTTCCTATTTGCTAGTGTTTCACTGGCATTTTAAATTATTCAAAGTGGTAGAAAACTAAGAGAAATCTTTCTGTAGCTTCTCCTGGGCCTTTTCCCATCTTAGTTCCTACTGCTAAACAAATAAACAAGGAGTGTTCTGGGAATTTAATATGGGGGAGGGTAAAGGAGAAATAATATGAAACAAATCTGGAAAGGCAGGTATGCACCAGATGAAGATGGGCTACAAATGCTGTGCTTAACTAGTTTGCATTTTTACCACGCAGTGACAGAAAGCCATGAAAATGTGAAACAGGGAACATGATGATACTTCAAATATACATTAAAAAGATAACCCTGGGGGCGCCTGGGTGGCTCAGTCAGTTAAATGTCTGCCTTTGGCTCTGGTGATGATCTTGGGGTCCTGGGATTGAGCCCCGCATCAGGCTCTCTGCTCAGTGGGAAGCCTGCTTCTCCCTCTCCCTCTGCCTGCTGCTCCCCCTGCTTGTGCTCTTTCTCTATGTCAAATAAATAAATAAAATCTTAAAAAAAAAAAAAAAGATAACTCTGGCTGCAACTAGGAGGGAGTACCAATTGACCTAGTGCTATAGTGAAAACAGAAAAGAGAGGTGCTATTAAGAGGCAGAACCAGAACTTGATAAAGTGGATGGGAAGAAGTAGGAGCAGAGGGGAAACAGAAGGTGGAATTAAAGATATATGACAATGGATGGATGAAGGCAATGGATGTCATTCACAAAGAGAAAACAACGGAGGAACTGCTCTATGAGGAGGGCAGGGAAGGATGTGATGTTAGTTTGGGAAATGTTATGTTTGAGATGCCTATACATCATCCCAAGGAGCTGCTGAATGGATTAGGGAGCTGTGGGGCTGAAGATGCAAAGCATTCTGAAGAACGATCACCATGGCAGTGGTCCCTGGAGACAGATCATGGGTGAGACTGCCCAAGAAGAACAAAATGGAGTGCAAGAAGATCACTCTGGAAAGTATCTATCTCTAGTGACAGCGTGACATTTCTGAAGAGCAAGCATCAAGTGACCAAATAACTGAGAAACTCATTAATTTTGCCCTACTCTCATTTTTATATTACTAAATCTCTAACTCCATATGTACCAAAGTCTTGGTTTCTAGCCTGGTAAATAGCAGTCTCTCAATAGAAGTTTGTCAAGTGAATTGCTTCTGACAGTCATTAAAGGAGTTTTTTAATCTCTACAAGTATGTTATAATTCCACAGATGCTAAATTCAGTAATCAAAGTCTTTTATTTAAAAGAGTATACTGCCATTCTTCACAAGTGAATTCATAAAATTAGTGTCATAAAGAAAGCTAATTCATGAATCTGTTAACTTGCTCAGAGATATATTCTACAAAGAGGTTTAACAAAAATAAGTTGATGCCATATCAGTTTAAAGGCATAACTTTAAAAACAACTCACTTTATATTTTGTATTTGATTTACACATTAATTTTTTCTGCACAAAGGCATTAAAGGTTAAGAGAATAAAAAACCTAGCCTATCTACTTACACAAATATGCAATACAGACTTCAGAGTAATGCCCATAAAGGAGAAGTCTTACTATTAATGTGTCACTTTTAAAATTAAATTTTAAAAATTTAGTTATCAAAAACACAGGAGAAAATCAAGCTATGTATGACAAGCTACCAAATTAAGTTTACCTGAAACAATATTAGAATGCTCATCTGACTCATTAAAATACTATTAAAGTCTCACAATGGTAATATGTGAATAATTTTACTTACATGTAACACTCAAACATTTGAAATGTTGTCAAGAAATATTAAATATAAGGGTTTAAAAATACAAGTTAATTAAAGGGTATTTTCTTAACTTTTTTTGCCAATTCAATTTCAATGTACATTAATAGAAAATGAATGGAATACAAATGCTTCACCTATATATAAGGAACATGATGCTACTTACCAACCATCAGAAGGGCATGCAAACAAATTAAAGGGATGTATGAAAATAATTGAACTAAAGAAGATACACCGAGAAATCACTCACCTATTTTTCTATTAAATAATTTTACATCTTTAATAAAAAATCAACATATAGTAAATTAACTTTAGAATACCTGTGTAGAATACCACACGTTAAGTAAGGGACAAAAAAAAAAAAAAACTAAACTAAAATGCATTATCCCAGCCAGCATATTTAGTTATGGGATAGAAACATTAATAATTAAGAATAAATAGGTACTACTAAGTGTAAAATGTTACATAATAAATTCAACATGCAACTTCTGAGGGATGCATGGAATATAATATTAAAATAGAAGGACCTTTTATATAAACTACAAAAATATTTCCTAGAGAATAAACACATACAACCTATTATCTTATGCACAGAATCCCTTGTTTTATATTTGTAACACCTTAAATTTAGAGTTATAAGCTATCTAGAGTGTCAACCACATTCTGAATCCGTATAATAATGAAAAGGAGGATGTTTTTCACACAGACTCTATATTTGTAAGGGCTTGTTCACAACTACCCTACACAAGACATATCTTACTATTATTGCCAAGAAGCTCCAAGTTTGGGGAAAGGCCCCCTGTTCATTTTAAAAATGCCAACCCACTTTCACACAACATGATGGTTGGACAGACAGTAAAGAGATTCCAACACAGCTCCTCAGTGATTTAGGACAGTGATTGAAGTCCTATAACCTACACCATGTCACACTTCTTAATCTGTCCATATGGATTGCTCTCCAAAGATATAGTACTTTCAATTATTTATGAAAATTCTAGTTGGAATAGGCTCCTGTAGCCGCTCTAATGCAGAGTATGGGGTGGGGTATAAAAAGACAATGATGTGGAATCCAGTTACATTTTGTTTAGCATTGTCCCTCTCTGTAAGAAGCAATTAACCACATTTAAACTTCTGCAAGCGCCTCCCCCATCATATTTCCTAAAGCAGTACAGACCCATTTGTATCAGAGTACCTTATATAGAGCATATAGTGTGTTATGCTATTTTGATTCCAATTCTAGATCTCTGATAAGGACTTCTCTGATGGTCTTTGTAGTCTAAATTTAAATGAGATTTCTGACAATCTTCTCTGTCGTTGGGTCAAGGTTTATTAATTTATTAAGGTCCAACAGTAATATTAGAACTACAGGATCTTAATCAGACTACTTTGATATATAATTATACTTTAAGATTAATATATAAACAAAAATATATTTATTGTACTTTAAAAAAATACTCATTTTGTACTTTCTTATCTGAATTAAACAATCATTCTGCATACCTGTATCTCTTTGTAAAACATTTCTGAAAGTTGCATCTACATTTTCAGGGCACTAATATTTGCAACAACCAAATTTTTACCTTCCTTATGAAAGTAAAGTGGTTTGAAAATGTTAACAGACTACCCCAAAGATCTGATTTGTGGGAAAATATGTTGGTCTCAAAATTTTAAATACTTAAATTTCACTAAGTGTTTTTTTCTGGAGGGCAGATATAAAACACTATTACAAGAACTATTATTATTACTGATATCTTGAGGACGAGTGAGGTTATACAAGCCTAAGTGATGTTCATCACTTTAGGCATTTCATTTTCTCACTAAAAAGTGATTATACTAAGACCCAGTTCTTTTGAGAGACAGGAGAGAGCTGAAGGTCTCTCTGAAAGTATTTACATGCAAACTGAATAATTCAGTTTATAAGTTTGAGTACCTTGTTTTCCAAAAAAGCATTAAATGTTCATCTTACTTGTAAGACAAAGATGACATGTGTAAAGATATATATTTGTTACATGCACTGAGCAAAATTAAAGTTAGTATCAGGTCAATGCTTATTAAAACAAAACAATTATTTTAAGAGAGTTATTTGAAGATATATTTAATTTAGGAGGCAAAATTTCTATCTATAGTTATCACTTTCTTTTTCCTCCAGAGAGCTGGAACAAAGTACCTTTCCTTAAATGTGCTTACTGTACTATATTTAGTGAATAAACAAGGCTTAATAAGCGGATCGTCTGCATAAAAGCATGGATCAACTCACTCTCATTAAGAATTTAAGAAGCTATCAGCCTTCTATACAGTTCTGCCTATATGAGAGGAAGCAAGGACTGGCTCTTTTCAAACCTGTAATTTATGAGTTTATTCAAACCTGCCAAATTGCTTTAAGTAAACGCCTCTCACATTTGAAAATTCCCATGGCAACTCATTTTAGTTTGGCAGACAAGCAGACCCAAATTCAATCCTTTTATCCTGCAGCTAAACCATTACAATAGTAATTCTGCTCTGACACTCTGAGGAGACTGCTAATTACTGTACTCTGGGTCCCTAGACAGATTTCCCATTCAGATTAAAATGGTTGTGCATGGCAGAAAACAGTAGCAACACCTTTCTTTACATGACAGAGATGCTCTCTTATATTACAGCTCTATCAAGGGCCAAGTGCATCACAGCAAGATATCTTTTAATGTATCTTTTAACACCTTACCTTCTCTCCCAATAAAATGAAAAGGAGGACAATACCACCAACTTGAATGAGTGACACTACTGTCAAGAACTAAATGTAGTACTATCAGTTCATTAACAACCCAGTTAAAAACCTTTAACTCCAAGATAAGACTATTCTAGCTCCAGAGTCGTCATCTCTCTTCATTTCTTTTCAGATTATAATTAATACACAGTTAACTATGAGGCAAATGCATATAGCATTAGAAAGAAGAGAATCTTTGGGCAACAAGAAAAGCAAACTTTTAAAACATTTTGTCGTGGATCCTTTTCTCTCTACCACTCTCCCAAATTTTGATAACATTTGTTTTTTTTAACCACTACAGTGAATTAAATTTACTGGATACATTTTTTCCCCCAATGTCATAATGTTCCTCGAAATAACCAGAAGCACTTTAAATTTCAAAGTCCTCATCTAGAAATTTGTCAGAATCTATTATGTATTAGATCAATTATTACTGAGCTCTACGTATATAAACGTTTTATGAAGTTACGAGTAAGCTATAATATTCAAAACTGATTCATGTTCAAGTTCTCAAATACCTATAAGCAAACTTAAAGAAAAAATAAAAGAACAAACAGACATGATTATTCCCACCATAAAGTTAAAAGTTGTAATGTTAAAAAGTGAAACGACTTATGACTTGTCTGGGATTGGTGGCATCTTGTATGCCAAAGTCTGTCTTAAATTATGAGATGATGTAAACTTCAGCTGCCTAGAAACATTAATTTCTCTAATACAGGTTGGTGCTGCTCATTTAGTTTAGTCTTTCCGTTTAGTATTTTACTTAACAGAAATCTTTACCACTGTTCCTATTGAAAAGGAAGAAAAATTATAGTGAGAAAGAGGGTATTTGGCCATATGTCCCTCAACTCTACTTTCTCAGTCTTCATATCGACCTAAGCCCAGCACAATATCCCCCCTACTTCCACTATTCTAGTGTTTTTGAGGTTCCTTAGGAGAAGATTAGAAAACATCATAGGATATGTATCCATAGAAGGTCTTGGCTAATGATAAGAAATAGTTATTATTTTCCAACTAACTGGAATGAGAATTGAAAGAGGGATGGTATCTGATCACCTAAGATAACAGATGCATTCCCACAGTCAGTGAAAGTGTGAGAGAGAGTGGGGGGGGAGGGAGAAAGATGGAAAGGAGAGAAGGAGAGGGGAAGGGAGAGGGGGAGAGAACAGGAGAGAGAGAAGAAGAAAGATGGAAAAAGAGAGGGGAAGCAGGAGAGAAAGACAGAAGGAGAGAGAGGGATGGAAAGAGGGAGAAAAGGAGACGGAGAGAGGGGGGGGAGAGAGAGAGATAAAGATGGAGGTGGGAGAGGGAGGGAGGAAAAGAAGGGAGGGGAAACAGACTTTTATGTATGATGTTACTTTTTAGTAACATTAATATATGCTTTCATAATCTTATTATGCCACTGTAAGCAAAAGCCTATAAAGTAAGACTGTGGACTAGCAATGAGGGTACATTTTGTAGGTAAGGAATAGAATTACTTTCTTTTTGTGCAGTCCCTCCTGTGACCAGAAATTGAGCTTGTAACTGCCACAGCCAATGATGTAGTTGAGGTAACCAGTCCATACAACATATTAAGAAAAAAAGAAAAAAGAAAATCTTATATTGCCATATAAATAAAATAATAATTTTTACCTTTACAAAGTCATTCTAAGGCAAATGAGCAATAAATAATAGACCAATTTTACAAATAAGGTAATAAAACCTCCAAGCTTAAGTGACAGTCCCTGACCATGCATGATTTGTGCAACCCTACTACTGCATCTGTCACCACTTTTAATGACCTGGCACACAAACACACTGATGTCTCTATGAGTTCTGTGTCTTAAAAGTTCCAGGTCAAGCCTCACCTACCTATGTGAATGAAGTCGTCTTCCTTAAACACCCAGTCCAGCACCTGAATTCTTGTAAATTCAGTTAACATCTTCTCTAACACTGACTGCCACCTATATACCGCTTGGTACTATCTCTCTAGAAAATGTGTTGCATGAAGTCAACTGGCATTTTTTGAGGAAAAAAAAAAAGACTTCAAAATTATAGCAAGGGGGAAAATTGTCATTATATAAAATGTAGAGTGACATCTTTTAATGATGCTAAATCCCGTTCGTATAGGTTATGTAAGCTATTCATACACACATATACATATACACACATGTACCCATGTGCATACACCAAATTAGTTTGCTACTTCAGTGTTTTCAAGACGAATATACTATTGTGCATATTTTCACAATAAATGAACATTTTTATACATTTCTTTCAGTAATTCACAAAAGGAGGGAAAAATGGGTAAGAACAGGAGAAAACTGAACATTTTCAATCACCTTCATCTAAACAACACTTATAGAACATATACTACTGCAAAATAAACATGTTTTTAAGTGTATTTGGAATAGTCATATGCTGGACTATAAGAAGTCCTAATTAGATTCAAAATGACTAAAGTCTTACGGAATACATTCTCTAAGAAAAAAATTAAATTAGAAATCAGTCACAGTAATAAGATAAATAGAATAGTCCCATATATCTGGAAACATCTGAAAATAACCCATAGGTCAAATTAGAAATTATAAAGGAGATTCAAAAATATTTTGAACTGAATGGTAATGAAATTACAACATAACATTATTTTTTGGAAGCAGCTAAAGCACTATAGAGAGAAATTTGTATCTTTAAGACAGAAGAAAGTAGAATAGAGAAAAATCAACAAAACCAAAAGTTGGTCCTTAGAAAGTATCGATAAAATTAATAAAGCCCTAGAGCTAGGCTGATGAAGGAAGGAAGGAAGGAAGGAAGGAAGGAAGGAAGGAAGGAAGGAAAGAAAGAAAGAAAGAAAGAAAGAAAGAAAGAAAGAAAGAAAGAAAGAAAGAAAGAAAGAAAGAAAGAAGAAGTCACAAATTGCTAATGTCATCAGTGAAAGAAAGAACACGACCACAGATCCTACAGACCTTTAAAAGATAAAAAGGGGAACAACTTCATGACAAAAAGTTAAACAACTTAGCTGACAAAGATGATCTCCTTGAAAAATATAAAAAAGAAAATATCTGACAAGTTTCATATTTATGAATAAAACTGAATTTGTAATTAAAAGCCTTCCCATAAAATCAAGAAAACAAAAAAAGCAAGCCACAGAGTAGGAATAACTGACCAAGAATTTACTCCCAAATTATAGAAAGAATTGTTAGAACCGGGGGGGGGGGGGTTGAATAAGTCAATAAAAAGAAGGTTTAAATAGATACTTCACCAAAGAAGACACATGAACTGTCAAGAAGAACATTGGAAAGATGCTTGAGATCATTTGTCTTTGGAGAAATAAAAATTAAAATTACAACAGGTGAAAGTAATCAATGAAATACTAATTATCAACAAAAAGGTAGAGCCCACTGATACATGCAACAACATGGATGACCTTCAAAAAACTTTCACATCTTACTACATGAAAAATGGCAGGCACAAAAATTTTTTCATTTATATGAAATATAATAAATGCGACACTGAATCTAAAAAAGTTGAACTCATAGAACCAAAGAGTAGAACAGTGGCTGCCAAGGGCTGGGGGGTGGGAGAAATGGGGAGATGTGCATCAAAGGGTGCAAACCTTCAGCTTTAAGTTCTACAGAACTTATGTATAGCGTGGTGACTGCAGTTAACTTTAGCGTATACTTAACATTTGCTAAGAGCAGATCTTAAGTGTTCTTACTACACACAAAAAATAACTGTGAGGTGATGGATGTGTTATCATCACTGTGATAACCATTTCACAGTGTATACGTAGATCAAATCATCACGTACACCTTAAAAAATCACACTGTACAACCTAAATATACGTAATTTTTATTGGTCAATCATATGTCAATAAAGCTGGAGAAAAATAAAGTTTTGAGACCATTAAAAGGGGGTGGGGAGAACTAACCCCAGTAGTTTCCTGGAGGCAGCAGGAGGAGATAGTTAATTGAGGCAAAGGGGTGAAGGAAATCCTGACCGTAGTATACAGTTGTCAGAAGTCACACTGCATACTTAATGAGTTGCTTTAATTTATGTGTAATAAGAAATGGAAAAAAACCCTTTAAGTTCCTTTCCTTCAAGTCTTCAAAATGACTATTCTTCTGCCCTGAAAAACAGCTCAACTGTATTTAAATCAGACCCATGAACTGCCATATTATTTCTTCAACGTATATCTCTAGAACACTAGATATGAATATACTTCCAGCAAAAAAAATTGATGGTCAATTAAATTTGGAAATGGTTCCTACCAGAGTTTCACAGTACTTACTATAGCATATTAAAGGCTTCCTTTACCTGGAATACCTATGAAAAGTGTCTCATGGAATACAGTTAGGGAAAGGTCACTGCCCTAAATATTAAGGATCTTGTCTTAAATAATTTTCTGTATCCTAGTGCCCTAAAACACAGTCAACCTGGAATAAATATTTGTTAATCTGAAAAGAATACTAGGATAGCTGCACTGAGTAGCCAACTATTACCTCAAACTTACTATGTCCAAAACTGAGCTCCTGATAATCCCTTCAAAGTCTGTTCCTACTCAAGTCTTCTTTATCAAGCAATTACATCCTTCCAGTTATTCGTCTACAATCCTTGCTTTCTAACATCCCATAGAAAATCCATTAGCAAAACTTGCCAGCTTCACTTTAAAAATACGCTCAGAATCAGACCATGCTTCACTTTTACAGCTATCTTGGCCTAACCCATCATTACCTCTCATGTGGATTAATGCAATAGTCCATGAGTTAGCGACAGCAAATGCCTTTTCTGGGCATACAGTCTCTGCTGCAGTTACTCAACTTACTACTGAAGCACAGAAGCAGCCATAGACAGTATGTTAATGAGTAAGCATGGCTGTGTTTCAATAAAACTTTTTAATGGACAATGAAATTTGAATTTCATACAATTTTCACATTTCATGAAGTATTCTTCTGATTTTCCTCCAGCCATTCAAAAATGCAAACACCATTCTTAGCTCATAGGTTATTCAAACACAGGTGGGAGGATGGAATTGGCCCATGGGCCGTAATTTGCAGTCTCCTATGAGAACTTCCTTTCTTCCACGTGTACTCTTCACTCTGTTTTAAACAAAGCAGGTCAAGTAATCTTTGAAAAATAATAATCGGATCATATCATTCCTCTCTACTCAAAGCCCTCCGATGGCTTCACCCATCCTAAACTAAAAGCTTGAGTCCTTAAAATAGTAGACAATAACTGATCTATGATTTACGTTCATGTCCTAATATGTACATGAGCATATTAAAACCAAATTAATTACGAACAGGTTTACTGTGTTCTAAAAGGCAAAATGAACTGGAAATTTGTAACACATTACAGTATCACTGTAGCAATTATAAAGGAAATGAAAACATCTGATGACAGAATTGGTAAATGAGTAGATTAATTTAATCCACAAGCTTTCTCTAAGGATCAAATATATGTTAAAGTGATTTGAAAAGTAATAATATAAAGGGAAAAAGTCATTATTCCACAGTTCAGAATTCTGTATACTTGTATAAGCATATTAGGGAAATGCTAAGACTCTAAGAAGAAATTCAGCCAAGAAATTTAACAGCCCAGTTTATTCTGAAGGAATTACAGAAAAAGTGTGAGAATTATGATGTGTATAAGAACAAGCATTAAAACTTCACCTGAAGAAAGCATCCTAATTATAATAAAGAAGTTCAACATGTATGTTTAAAAGCCTAAGGTTTATATATATAAGAACTAAATAATCTACTTAAAATATAATTTGTCTAACTACAAAATAATTCATCATAAGGGCTATATTAAATTAGTAACTATCATACAATTCCAGCTGAAGATCCAAAAATTTGTAGAAAATACTGCCACTCTGCAATAAGTCCTACCACCAAACAAAAATAATCAACATACCCTGTCTTAAATATTAAGCAAAAATTAGTAAATAATCCATATTATAAAATTCCATATGAATCACGAAAACTAACTTGTATAATAAAGCTGTTATATAAAACCAGAAATCACAAATCCCTAAATAATTCCATGTAACACGAATTTCCTTATAGGGTACACTTAAAATAAGAAGGCTATCACTGTATTAAAGCTCATCACAATGCACAGTTTCTTCCTGTAAAACCTTAACATTCTACCTGCATATTTAGCAAAATTCTAATGGTCAGTTTGAGGATTTCCTCATAATCATTTTAGAAAAAGTGATTTTTTTTTCTTGCTCATTTCCTTCTACTCCATCCCTGTACTTCCAAATTCTTTCCCCATTTATAAAATAACTTAGGAAGAAAAAAATAACACGTGGAAATTAAACTTTATGGTCACATGGAGCTATTCCAAATCCTAAAATTATTTCATTAACATTCTCCTTTGACTTTACCTGTTTTCACAACTACCTGCTTACAATTGAGTCACTTCCTCACCACATAGGAGTTTCATACCAGATAGCAGCTCACTTGATGCCCTACTTGCAGAAGCCAGTATAGAGCTCGAATTTTATTTTAGTGAAATGGCAATTCATGTCTTTTTTTTTTTAAGATTTTATTTATTTGAGATAGAGAGTGAGCGAGAGAGCATGACTGGGGGGTGGGCAAGAGACAGAGGAACAGGGAGAAGCAGGCTCTCCACTGAGTGGGGAGCCCAATGCGGGGCTTGATCCCAGAACCCTGGGATCATGACCCAAGCCGAAGGCAGACGCTCAACCGACTGAGCCACCCAGGCGCCCCGCAATTCATGTCTTTAACATGTTTTACCTATTGTTTTTAAAATCACTCTAACTTACGGGAGAACTAAATGGAGTAAAACTAACAGTGGGCAGAGAGATTACTTCAATTGGGTGGCAGGAATACATATGCTCAAGAAATACTTTGAAGGTAGATTTATATCAGCAGTTGGTTTCTGCCCAAAGATCAGCAAAATCAGGACACTGTTCTATAGTCCTTTTATATCAGTAAGTATAGTTTAAATTTTCACAAAAGATCACATTGTAATTATATAATGGTACACTGAAGGCCTCCAGAATCTGAAGCAGTATAGTTCAAGTTTATGCAAGTGAGATTCAAACAACAGAACAGACTACTTAAAATAAAAAGATTTATTTAGTAGATATTTGGTGGTAATAGACTTACACTTGTCAGGTAAAAACATTATATGTAACTAGAGAAATTATTCTTCCCTAATTATGCATGGTTTGATTTGTGATTTAAGAAACAAAAGAGGTTTAAATAAACTGACCATTAAAATCAAAGAAATATCTGAAATGAAAATGGTAGTATTTCCAAAGTAAACAAGTTCTTTAGGTAAAATGCTATCAGAGTCTACTAATGGATGAAGTGTGAGTCATCTTAACCCCTTACCTTTGCAATGAAATAAGAATTCTGAACTATTTCCTGAAGGAAAACAAAACAAAACCAAACCCCAAGTGCTCTAATGATGCTAAGGTTTCTCTGAGTCCATGTACTTGTTTGAAAAATGGGGGGGGGGGTGGCGAGGGGGAGAAGACCTACTTCATAAGGTTTTGAAACCCAATTTGATTTTAAAGGGTTTGAACTGGTTTACTAAACATTTAGTTATGTGTAGTGTTATGTGAATTAATGGGGACAAATTAAAATCATCAAAATCTTTGGAAAATTAGAACCCTGTCACATGGAGTATAGGTACAATCTTTACCCAGATTTATTAAATCTTAAAAATCAGCCAATGCAAGACACAAAATCAACTATTTATTACATTTAATTATGAAATTTCAGATAAAGCAAAAAGTCTCTGCTCTCCACTCCCTTCCTCCCCCCAGGTCCCACAAACCAGGGATAGATCTTTTGCTACATAACATTAAACAAAATGGGCAAAAAACCCATTAAAATACATGCAACTCTTTCTACATCTATTTCTTTCCAAAAATCAACTTAGTCTACATGGTTAGATAAGAAACATTTACACGAAATAATACAAAGACAACTGCACACTTTAGCTATATTCTGTAAATGAAAATGTAATCTGAATCATACTCTCCATAGAAACAATATGAAACTAGGGACTGTGCACCTGTTCAAGACATGAAAAATAAAGGTAAAAATAGTTTTTTGTTACAAAAATATCTGTAATATCACACAGCTGCTTAATATAAAAACCTTAAAAACCAAACATTTATAAGAACCATGAGAATTATTTTATTCACATTTTTGTAATTAAAGGGCTTATTATATAATTATTTTTTAAACAATTAGGAAAGCAAAGATTTAGGACTTTGGTTAATACCCAGGGTTTTAGACTGTGTTGGGAAAGAGTCATTTTCATATAACACTGGCAGGGCTGTAAACTGGTATAAATTTTCTGGAAGGCAATTTATGAATTATGTATTAAAATTTAAAATGGACACAGGGCGCCTGGGTGGTTCAGTTGGTTAGGCATCTGCCTTTGGGTCAGGTCTTCATCTTGGGGTCCTGGGATTGAGCCCCCCATCAGGCTCCCTGTTCAGTGGGAAGTCTGCTTCTCCCTCTCCCTCTGCCCCTCCACCCCCACATAGTACCCTCTCAAATAAATAAAATCTTAAAAAATTAAAATGCACTTACCCTTTAACCTAATAATTCTACTTCAAGAGATTTATCCTACAATTTTACATGCACAAGTTAATTACCCTGTTTGCCAAAGTTATGCAGCATCTTCTCAATGAAGAGAAGGGAATGGTTTACTGCTGGACATTCTGCTGTTGTATGTTTAAGGGAGGTGCCCTCAAAAGATCCAATAAGCCAGCATGGAGTGGGAGGCTGATGGAGAATGGAGAAAAAGACCAGAGGTAGTGAAGCAATAAATGAACTGCAAGGCCAACAGTACTGAAAGAATCATTTACATAAATAATAAAATCTTAGGGGAAAAAATTCCAGCTCCTTTTCCTCTTGTCCCATACTTTCTTGAACCAGAGCCAATTAGGCTTTTAAATCCATCATCAAAAAAAAAAAAAATCAATTGGTGAGATCACCAATGACCACTACTTGCTAAATCCAATGATTAACTCCCAACTCTTATCTTAACCGAACAATCTTCAGCAACAATCTCCTACACTTGGCTTCCGGGACTCCACGTTCCTAGTTTTCCTTCATCTTTGGCAGCTCCTCTCCTTGTTCTCCTTTGCTAGATCCTCCCCTTCTTCCTGATCTTTATTTGGTGAAGTACCTGAGGTTCAGTCCCCAGACTATTCTTCACCTTTATCCAATTCTTAGATGGTGCATCCAGCTTCCTCACTCTAAAAGCTCTTGATATGATGACAACTTCCAAATTGACGTATTCTAGTCCCATCTTCTCACCTAATCTGATTATTCCAACCAAATGCCCACCTAACATTTGGTATCTCAATGTTTACACTTCCAAACCCAATGTCTTGACTTCCCTCTCAAACCTGCTCCCTTAACAGTATAAACAGGAGGGAAGTCCAACTGCTCAAGGTAAAATCCTTGAAGTCTTCACATATACACAACACCCAATCCATCAAAATTCCTGCCAGCTTTACCTTGAAAATAAATCCCTCATCTACTGTCACTCAGCCCCTTCAACACTAGTCCATGTCACTTTCACCTCATTCATGAAATACAAATGCTTGTGCCTTGGCATCTCTGCTTTCTCCAACACCCTCAAAGTGTCTATTCTCTATTCAGAATGATCCTTTAAAATACAAATTAGACCGTGTTATTCCTCTCCTCAAACTCCTCCAATAGCTTCTCATGTCAGACTAAACTCTAATATCCTATAGGTCTCTGTAATCTGCCATCTCCCCCATTTTCCCTGACTTCACCTCCTACCACTCTCCCACCTGCTCCCTAAGCTCCTCACTGGACTCCCTTTGACACACCTCAAAAATATCTCTGGGCTATCACACGCTTGTTCTCTTTGCTTGGAATCCCTTGGATATCCAAATGATTGCACATTTCAATGAGGTTTTTTATTTTCCCAAATGTCACCTTCTAAGAGGCATTCTCTAATCATCCCATATAAAATAGTATTTCCTTAATCCAAGGCTCTCGATTTCCTGCTTTATGTTTCTTTACCTTTTAGCACAACCTAATATGGTTTATATTTGTTTTTGCTTATTGTCAGTAATCCAAGCTGCCCCATCCCCCCAACCAGAAGGTAGGCCTCAAGATGGCAGACACTTTGTTAGTAGTCAACTTTATTTACTCTCTCTGTATCTTCAACAGCTGACACAGTAAATGCACACAATGAACATTTATTGAATGAACTCAAAGGCCCAGAAGGGAGAAGACTGAAGTTTCAAGAAATCAATAAATACAGAATGATTCAATTTGTGGGTCTAGTGTAGTATGTGTGTATACGTGTGTGTACTTTAGGTTTGGGGGGAGAGTGAAAAATGAAGCCTGAAAGATAACCTATGGCAAATCAAGAAGGACCTGAAAAGCCATGTTAGAGAATTCTCTATTCTCCTCTTGGAGTAAGAGGGAACCACCAAGAAGTTTTTTTAAGCATGGAAAGGTTATGAATAGACTGCAATGTAAGGATGGGTTTGTGGGGTCCAAAACTACAAGTACGAATACTGCCTGTGGGGTTTTGAGTAACCTTGTCTTGAAATAAGGGTAAGAAAATGAGAGTGAAAGGACATGAGCATATTTGGGGGATGCAGGAAGTAAACCTGACTGAATTTGGTATTTTTCTGGACACCTGATAACAGCTAGAGACTCCAAGCCACATGTAGGATATTGAAGAGACAGAAACAGCACAACTGAAAATTACTGTTAACGGACATGTTAAGTAAGCCTTCAGAGTGAAATGGTCAACAGAATTTTGAGTATCACTACTCTCAAGATAAACTTTGAGACATGTAAACCACAGAAATGTTTCAAAAAGTTTTCATGTAATACAAGAATAAATTAAAAAGATCTACTGACAGCTCACCGCAGGGACAATCTGAGGTTAGACAAAATGTAAATGCTGATAAGAAATGTGTTATCTTTCATGCACTGATGCTGACAATCCGTAGTCAAATCCAACTGTTAGGGCAATAATTCTTTTCTGCAATTCTGAATCTAATAGGAGGGCATCTGAAATAATACATTTCAAAATAATTGCTAGTCTCCGTATCATTCCCTTTACATCTGTTACACGAACAGGAAAAAATAAATCAGAATTAACCAATTCATTTATATGTGAATACTTTTCAGAAGATCAAGATGGGTCCATATTTTCAATCCAAAAACATTATTTTGAAAATATTTAAGCAACAATAAACTAAAGGGTTCTATAAGCCTCACAGTGAATTTTTTTATAAGGGTCAAATCAATTTACTTAAAAAGAATAATGAGTTGAGAAGGAACTTGTATTTTATCCAATTCTGAATTAATGCATTCATTTTATAATCAGCACTTGGAAAGAACAGTATGTAAACCTATACAATTATAAAACAGTATTATTGAGTCAGCATCAAAAAGCTACAGGAAACTTTTAGGAAACAGTTATGCGGTAGGCATTATGCTAAGCATTCTCCATGTATTATCTAACTTCACAATAATGACATGAGAATCCAGTGATCTTCCAATCTTATAGATGAGAAAAGGAAGACAGAAAAAGCCACAAAGGTGGAATTCAAATCCAGAAGTCAGCTCTCAAATACGATGTGTTCTGTCTCCCAACAATTTATAAGTAAAAACCCAAATCACTTGATACTTCAGGATTGTAAAGCTTCTGTTTTGTTTAAACCTTTGCTTATCAGGGCACCATCACCAGAAATGGATAATAATGTTGAGTTTAATGAAAATAAATTCCCAGGCATAGCACCCATGTTACAGTAAGCATATCTGACAATATGGACAGGATTAAGAAATTGCTACAAGGTTAAATCACTTTATTGAACCCATATCTTAAAAGTACTTTTAGTCTACAATTTGTAATTCTAAGAAAGTTTTATTACTTCAAAGGTGGTATTTAGTAGCAATCCTAAAAGTACTTCCATAGGGAGACAGATTTATCACCAAAAGAGATCTTCTCCTTTAAAATATAAATTGTGTGAATTTTTAAAAAAGCTTTTGCCATTTTTTATCTACTACTACCTCTTCTACGGTCTATTCAAAGACAACTCTAAAACCAAAATGGTCCTTAGAAGTCATTGACTCCAGTTCTCATTTTGTAAATGAGGAAACAGACAGAAATTTACTAACTTGCTGCAAGACACATAGCTAGTTATTAACACAGCTTCTAATATGATGCTCTTTCCCAGGTTAATAACTTTTAGAACTATAGTAGTTCACAGACTGGCTGGAATAAAATAATAGGTCAGTAAGAGTTTTAATTATCAGACGACAGGTCTATTTGCTATATTAGGTGAACTTATGTACATAGTATTATGTGAGCTGAGCATTTTCAGTTACATATAGCAATAAAAGTAATGTTAAGTAACTCTGATCATGGGACTAACAGTCCAATATACTTAGAAAATAGCCCTTTTCTATAGAACTTTTCAAAACTGCACAATTATTAAGGAAAAGGAGGAGGAGTATATGGTTTAATAGTACACAACCATAAATTTTAGTTTATAATTTAACCTGTTTATAAGATCTATTGAACAAAATTTATGTGAAATTATTTTCTTCCAAGTAGTTAATTTTGTCCAGTAAATAGAAAATGTTTATAGCTTTTAAGTTTATTTACAGAATAGATTATCTGGGGAATAAAGAACGTCAGACGCCATACTCATTTATGTAAATGTCGATACATTTTTGTTTGACAGAATACTAACAGTATTCCAGGTTTTTTTTCTTTTTTTAAAGATTTTATTTATTTATTCGACAGAGATAGAGACAGCCAGCGAGAGAGGGAACAAAAGCAGGGGGAGTGGGAGAGGAAGAAGCAGGCTCATAACGGAGGAGCCTGATGTGGGGCTCGATCCCACAACGCTGGGATCATGCCCTGAGCCGAAGGCAGACGCTTAACCGTTGTGCCACCCAGGCGCCCCTAACAGTATTCCAGTTTTATCCACAGCAAATTAGGGTCCACATTTCTATCATTTTTACCAACATAAAAAATATTTTTAAAATGACTTTGAAAATAGTAATTTATTTTTCATTTTCCATTGAAAAAGATAATACTCTGAGAGTGAGTGCAATCATCATTTCTAAATGAGGAATTACTAAAGGGTTGTGTAATAACGAGGAAAAGACAAAAAAGGAGGGGCTGGGGAGGGAGAGAGAGACAGGAGGATGGGAGGGAGAAAGAATGAGAACAAAGGTGTTTGGGGTCATTTCTTTATGAGACGTCACCCTCCAAAATTACTTTCAGTGTTTTATCTAAGATCCCTAAATATGAACTTTAATAGTTTTCAGTATCTTAGGAAAAAACATTAAATGAGTTGAAGTGTGAAAAGTGCTCAGAATGGTGCCCGATGTATCAGCAAAAGTTAGCTCCTATTTTTCTGAAAGAAAATTTTATATTATGGGAAAATTTCACCACGGAACATTCATCTTTCTATGGGAGACAATGACATGACAGGAGGGTGCTCGGAACCCACAGGCAACTCAAACAACGCACTCCTACTAACACAGGTCCTCCAGCATAAATATTAGTTGTACAGACTCTTCTCTGCAGGTAACACTCTTACCTGCTTATAATGAGAAATTGCTCCCCACCTCAAAAAAAAAGAGCTTTCATCACCCTACTGATAATGCACCTACTTTCTTACCCTATAATAGAATGATGCAATAATAATAACACCTTTGAAAAGTAGGACACTGAGTTTGCTCCCCTATTTACAACATTTTAGGCTTTCACATTTTAGGATTTGAGCAATGTCTATGTTTGCCCATTACACTAAACGAGTTATAAATTATTTTTATGTTTTGAGGTTAAATAAAATTTTTAAAAAATAACTTATTCTTTATTAACATAAGCATTACAATAATTAAAAGAATTAAATGGAAAAAGGGGTTGGGCTCCAAATCGAAGATCTGGAAATTACTTACTGCAGGTACCAGTAATTTCTTCACTTCCTCAACGGCTCTCTTCAGTTTGATCTCTGCTCTGTTTTGAGCATCTTCCACAGTGATCAGTACATGTAAATCTTCATTGAGATGCTCCCAGTTAGGCTTGCCTCTGTTCTGCTCCTCCTAAAAAATTTGCAAAACACATTAACCAATTTTTCTTCTCAAAGAGAGTTTATTTTTCATAATACCAACCTGTTGCCAGTTATTTGAGCTATATTTGCATCATTTTGCTATGAGGACATTATAAACCTTTCGAATTATTTTCCTCGAAAAAAGGCTGGGTGTGAGACTATGGGGTCAAATGACAGTTAATTTGACAAATATTTGTTGAACACCTACATGTACCAAGCATGGAACCTGATGCTGAACTAAAGATACAACAGGAAACAAGGCTGTCAGATCCCCTGCCACGTTTTTATGTACTAATAAGAAACTTATTATGGAGTCCCCATCCTTAGGTGATCATGAAAAGCATATTACTTCTTCTATACTTTACTTATGGGATAAATAGGTCATGAAGGCTAACTTAAGCAAGTCAGCCGTCAATGTCACATAGCTAAGAACATGCCAATTTAGGAGCTGAATCAACATTTTTATTCTCAGATTCAGTGATCTTTCCATTTCTGTATAACTACTTTCAACAACACTGGCTGAATTCAAGATTAGGATAAGATTTTGCACAAAAATATTATTGTGTATGAGAAATGACATTTAATATATCAAGTAATAATTATGGAAACATTTCACTATAATCATTACAAGGAATATATGTTCCCATCAAACCTTCCTTTAGGAACAGTGCACTATAAGGCCACTATTTATATCAACTCAAAAATCCTAGTTTAGTAGAAAACATCAATGTTTCATTTCCTTGATGTCTTCAAATCGCTTAGTGAGGAATACCCCAGTTTGGAAACAGTCAAGCTACAGGGAGGTTTCAAAGTAGGGTTGTCTACATTTCCTAAGATATGATCATTTCAGAATTACTTCTTGTTGTAAGTTTTAAAGATAATATATAAACACATGTACAAGTAATATGTAATTAATAAGTTATTTAAAAACATTAAAAATTTTATAAAAAAGTAAAAAAAAAAAAAAGGTATGTATAAAAGTACCTGGCTCAGTGCAAGGTACTATACATAAACAAGAGATAATATGTGTGGTTGTACTCTCCTCTTAAATGTCACTATTTACTTAATTTTGAAATTCTGGGGTGCGGTAACTGGGTGGTGGGCATTAAGGAGGGCATGTGATATAATGAGCACTGGGTGTTATGTGCAACTGATGAATCCCTGAACTCTATCTCTGAAACTACTAATAAACTATATGTTAATTAACTGAATTAAACTAAAACTTTTAAAAATAGTGAGATTTCAATCAAAGGAGATAAAAAACTGACATAAATTAATAGAACCAATACAATGAAACAGTCCTCTACTACAATTTACAAGTTTGCAGAGCTCACGCTAGGGAAAATATATGGACCTTAGCCAATAAGGATGGAAATATATTCTATGGTCAAGTATATGTTTCTGCCTTTATTTTCTGTTAATATCATTAGTATGAAAATGTATCCTAATGTTTGCTAATCGGAATGGTGCCCAAGAAAAAGTGATCCCATTGATAAATGATGTGAATAAAAACTGTACTTTATGAACAAAATTTAATTTTTTTCACTTTCAGTTATTTTGATATAAATACTAATGAGGTTGTTTGGAAGTAACTATTTAATTTAAAAAACCTGTTAAGTATTTCCTTTTGCCTAGGGGACAGACACCATGAAAAAATGAGAAACTAGGGCATCAATGAGTTAAAAAATTGAGAACCTCAGGGTTCTCTGTATGCCGAAGAACATAAAATGTATATACACATATCTCTACTGTGGCAAGAAAAATCAATTTTTAAAAATACAGATTTTAATTTTTATGTTGAAAAATGTTAATATTTTTTCACCAGAATTTGTATTTTTTTTTACTTATCAATTCTTTTGGTAGGTAGATCTAATAAAATGACTTGCATTTTTGGATGAACCTAAAAAAGTGTGTCTATATTCACAAGTAAGGGACTTCTGCTTCCAGCCAAGATAAAAATAACAGGGACAAGATTCACTCTCCTGCCTGAAACAACCAAAAAAACGGGCAAAACATAAGAAATGACAGTTCTCAAGCCTGTGAACATCAGCTAATGAAGACAGTGAGGCTGAGAGATGGCAAATCAATGAAGTCAACCCCAGAATTACCTCAGCTCTCTAGCTTAGTCTCCAGGCTGCAGCCCTGGGAAGGGTGCCAGGCTACCTCTCTGGGTTGAGGAGACAAAGCTAAAAATCCAGGGAGAAAAACGCAGCTAGAGTTCAGACAAGAGTGCTATAAAGAGCTATACCGAAAGAATTCTGGAGATCTGCACAAGGTCCACTCACACACTCAGCTGAACACTAGTCAGTGCATATGTGTGAGAGGAAATACCAGGCTGGAGAAAGAACCAGCCACAGGGCTCAAGGTAAAGGTGCTGGGTTCTCACAGAGAGCCAGACTGAAAGACTTCATGATTCACAGACACTGGGTAAAGTAAATAGAAGGTCTTGCCTCCGTAATGGGAAATAATTAAACCTGGTCTGAGCACCGTTCTGGTGCCACCTAAATAAATCTTAAAAGCTAAACCTAAAAGGATGAAAAGTGTTTCTAACTTAACCATGTCCTAGAACAAAGCCCAAGAATACTTACAGGAATAGGAAACATCCACCCAAGAAAGTAAAAGTAACACTATTTGGCATCTAATCAGAAATAAACAGGCATGCAAAGAAGTAGGAAAATATAACATAAATGAGAAGAAAAACCAATCAAACTAACCTAGAATTGTTATAATTAGTAGACAAAGACACTAAAAGCTAGTGTGCGTGTGTATGTACGCCCATGTGCGCACACGCATATGTGACACAAATACAGATACTAAAATAGATACTACTACAATGGTAACTGGGGAACACTTAAAATCCAAAATATTTAGAAAGGCATAAAAATAAAAACTAAAATCATAAGTGACTTACCACAGAAACTTTTATACATGGAAAGACAAAAAACCAAAGGACTTGAAAAGGAAGAGATACTATTTACATCATATGAACAGAGAATAAAGTTTAAGTATAATCTGACATTGCGCTTTACTGAGTTTATTGAATAAATTTTCAAGTTGTAAAACACCTTGGTAAATGTACTCTTAATTCAATAACTGAAGTGCCAGTTAAAAACTGAAAATAAAAGTTATACCTATCCTAATGTTTGCTTCAAAATGAAGGGTTTTGCTTAGTTTTAAAAACACTTGAAAGAACAAAAACTTGCAGACAAAGATAAAGATGGCGAAATTATTGTAATCATGTACTTTCACTCCCTCCTAAAATTTTAGAATACTGCACAGTTTGAAATGTACAAAACTCATAAGGATGGGAAAGAAAACAATTTAGAAACCACAAAACATATGGGCTAAGCAGTGAGGGATTTAGCTAATCCCAGGTGAAAAGGAACCAATTTCTGCTGTAGACTACCCTCCCCCAACGCTACCCCATCCCATCCCCCAGGGAAAAACCCAAGGAAATGGCAGCAATAGTAGTAGGGTGAAGGGGTTAGGACTGGAAGACTAGCTGAATTCTCATTAAGGAGCAGCTGATAATCTCCACAGCTCCTCTCCCCAGATAGCTGGCACTCTGTAATACCCAAGCAAAAGACAAAAAATATATTCCTGAAGAGTTCCACTTTACAGAACTGGGTTGCTGCTGAGCCGGGAGCCTGATGTGGGGCCCAATTCCAGGACCCTGGGATCCTGACCTGAGCTGAAGGCAGACACTTAACCGACTGAGCCACAAGGCACCCCTAGGACTGGGTTCTGAGGGGCAGTTCGTGGGATCACTTACATACTGAAGGCTGAGGTGTCCAGCCTTCTCCCCCAACTCTACGTCTAGAGTTTGGGCAGTCAGCCCACACACTAGGGGAGGGAGACTGGAAGACCCTTCTCTGGGAGTCCAACCAGCCCAACAAACAAACAGAAAACAACCCCAAGAAAGCAACCACTGATCAGAGAGAAGAAAAATTCAAAATTCTGCAGAGAGTTAAAAGAAGATACTTATCCTTGAAACAGATAAAGGATGCTGTTAAAAAGAATTCAAAACATAAAAGGGAACTTGAAAAACTAAAAATATAATAAAGATGAAAATCTTGATAGATTGGAAGATAAAAATTTAGAAGCTCTCCCTCCAAGTAAAAGCAAAGAGAGAGGTGGAAAATGGTAAAGAAGAGTATAAAAATTAGAGGACTAGTCCAAGAGGTCCAGAAACTAAATGACAGATGTCCTACCAAGAAAAAGAAAAAGGAAGAAGGGAGAAAAATCATCAACATAATGCATACTTTTACAATGAAACTGAAGGATAAAAGCTTCCAAATGAAAAGGCCCACTGGGTCCTCACCACAATGTAAAGAGCAGATGAAAACTAAAAAAATAAAATCAACTATCAGCAACATAAGCACGCAAGATAGCAACAGGGAATAATTACCAAAGAAACTCCAGTGGCGGGGACGGGGCGGGGGGGGGGGGGGTGAGTGCGGAGAGCCATGTTTTCATCCTCGGACTTCACAAAATGAACATTATCAAACTTGATTTTTCAAAAAAAGGTTTTAAGATCACTCTACCCAGAAGCCACATTTATCAAATTGTAGTCCATTTTAAACCCAGGTAGAGTCAAGTAAATTCCTTCAAGAGTGAGTTTTAAGCCTAGTAATTATTCAACACAAACATAATTTCTCCCTGTATTATTTTTCTGTTTCTGTAATGGATAATAAAGGCAATCTGGAATTGGCAAATACTGCAGGAGAAGTCAGTAAAACCTATCCATAAATGTTCTCTTAATAAGAAATTACAGTAGGATTGGGGTACATACTTCTGCACTCAATACCTACATTAAGAGTCTACTCCCTAAATTTCCCACTTCAATAAATAATTTGGGACAAATAAAAGGTTGAAATGAAGCAGGGAGGAGGGATGGCAAAATGGACATACATCCAAAATAGTGTATCTCTCAGAAACTTTGGTCGTGGCATTGATTTCTTTCTTTCTACAGTTACATTTCAAATTTTATATATATATATATAGAAAATATATATAATATATATATTATATATTTATTTATTTATATATAAATATCTTAGCCTTTTACCGATTTGAGAGAGAGACTGAGAACAAGCACAAGTGGGGAGGGAGGCTGAGGGGGAGGGGCAGAAGGAGAGAGAGAAGTAGACTTCCCACTGAGCAGGGAGCCCGACATGACACCTGTGACACGGGGCTCGATCCCAGGACCCTGAGATCGTGACCTGAGCCAAAGGCAGACGCTTCACTGAGCCACCCACATGCCCCCAAATAATACTTCAAGAGTCAGTAGCAGAGATATGATGTAGAAAAAACAGCTCATTAATACTCATGATTACAGGTCTGTTTTATAATCACCCAGAGCAATGTCATGTCCTTTAATGTGCCACCAAATCTTCAGCAGTACAGAAGAACATGTTTTTTTTTTTCCAATTGACATAGTCCCAAATTTGCATTCCAGCAGCCATCCCTACTGATTTCTAGGCCTTCAAATTCAACTGCCAACTTGACAGGTGGACGGCACTGTCTCCAAAGCACTCTCAACATGGCTCAACTGGAGCTCATTATCTCCCTTCTCCAAACTTGTCTACAATTGGGTCTCAGTTATTATTGATCCTAATTAGTGCAGATTTTTTAAACTTGAGGACAAAGACTAACTGGTTTTGTAGAAAAATCTTTGAAATGCAGTCATAAGGTTATTTGTGCCTTGACAGAGAAAAGTTACTATATATATACCCATTCAATTCACACAAATTTCAGGCACCATTTCTTGCTTATATTCATTCCATGTTGTAAATAAATTGGCCTATTCACAAACATGGATTCTAATACCCATAACTTTGTACAAGTTATCACCTACGTCCAGAATGCCTTCTTAAATATTTGCTTTTATTTATCTTTTGTTCTAAGTATCATACTGCAATTTATAATTACCTGTTCTAGCTTATTAGAAAGTTCCATCTTAGCTGAATACCAGAATCATGTCTCATTGATTTTTATACTCTTGACAATATGTATATAGCTGACTTTACACGTTATCTGGCCCTTAACAAATATTTACTGAACAACTGAGCTTTTATTATTGAGGAGTGTCATTAAAATACATCAATACACTACAGTTTTCCCCACAGGGCTTTGCTGTATTCATTATTTTTGTGTCTCTATCTGTACAAGCCTCTATATAATCTCCTTTCATTATATATCTTGGTTTCTGGGCCTGCTTCTTTTTGACCTCGTATTTAAGTTGCCAGTTACATTTGACAATCTTTACCTTTTTTATTTTTGTTCTCTTCTAGTTAACTTTCCCAGATTATCTACAATAATGTTCCTGAGGTGTGATTTTCATATTCAAAGACAGTGCTTTTCCTTTATTACTTCAGTACTACCGTGCTTCATTGTATCAGAAGAATGCGGTAACAGAAAGGTCAAGTCTTTTTAAAACTGCAAGACTAGGGGCGCCTGGGTGGCTCAGTCGGTTAAGCCTCTGACTCTTGGTTTTGGCTCAGATCATGATCTCAGGGTCCTGAGATGGAGCCAGGGGCCAGGCTCCACGTGCTCTCCCTCCCCCTCTGCACCTCCCCCAGCTTGTGGTCTCTCACTCTAAAAAAATAAATAAAATCTTTAAAAAACCCCTGCAAGACTAAAGTTGTATCTTTATATAACAGAACAAAGTAAGACAACTTATATATATAATTACTATGTATATACATATGTTCTAAGCTCAAATCACCTGACTTAGGAGAGGCTGAAATGATAAGACAACATTCAAGGAAATGGCAATCAATATAGCTTTATTTATACAGTAAATTAAAGTTTAGCATGTAAAGCTTTATAATAGCATTCATTCCTAATTATAGAATAGATAAAATTACCAATGATACTTTATGATCTACATTCTTGACCAGTATACTATAAAGAAATAACAAATTTCAAATAACTTTTAGTCTCTCAGGTGATGAAGAAATTCAGAAATGAAAATAAAGATGGTGATGATGACATGATAGTAACTAAGCTTTTATTAAACACTTACTGCTTGCCAAGTACTATGCTCAGTAATATAAACACACCATCTCATTCAATCCTTCTAACAGCCATATGAGGGCAATACTACTATTCTTACTAACATGTTAATAAGGAGGTTGAGACAGATGTGGCTTGCCCAAGTCATATAGACAATAAGTATTCTATCAGTTCTATCTGGCAGAATGACTTCAGAGCCTGCAGTTGCAATACTAATTCCTAGCATAAGCATAATTCCTAGCATAAGCATCACTTACACGAGACCCCTAATTAAGCAAACTGCCCTAAAATAGCATAAATAGTGAAAAAGTCAGAAACAGAAAACTGAGATCATGAATCTTGAGAACTTTCTCTATTTTACCATTTTACCTTTAAAAATTGTTGTGTGGTATTTTAAACATGTCTTGTTTGCACAGCATTCAGAGATAGCAGGGACTTTGGATGCAGATAAGGAAAGAGACTGAAATTATTTGGTAAATGTGGTTTTTGGTTTTTTGGTGTTGGTCCTATGTCCTAATTCCAAGCCAAGCGTGCTTTCTCCATAAATGAATTCCTGAATAAGTTACATGAAGAACAGTATCAAGAACTGGCAGAGAAGTACCTGGTAAAACAGATCTCTTACATCTACAAATAATGCTTTTTTTCTAGATGAGATAACTGCCTATCAAGTTTCAATGACACAAATATAAAAAAATGGTAAACCTGTGGGCCACTTAACACACAGAATTCCTTCAATTATTAAAAGTTTTCAGTGGATGAGATACTTACAACTAAAACTTGGTCTTAATACACAATGAATAGATCCAACATTATAAATAAGTTAGGGCTAATTCAAACCATTATACTGAAGTTCTAACCATTACTTCTCAATTACCCATCATACATTTCATTTTTTAAGCAACTATATCCAGTGACATAAACATATTAAGTCAAAAAAATTCTCAAAATTTGAGAAACAACTTTTGTATTTGATTGGTTTCAGATTAAAACCAAAAAACACCTAATGAGTCAGTGCCCTGTGAAGTTTAAAATTATGTTCTAATTACAGTATCTAACTGAACAACAACGTAATTCTATAACATGAAACACCAGACCACACTGATTGTACCAACCCCTGCTGATAATCTCTTTTAATTACACATTTGTAGTCAGGCAAATGACCACAAGACTTCTGCCCCTGCTGTGCTCTTAATGTGAAAGTTCATATGCCAAAACTTCCAAGACAGGAATTCAAAAGTGTTACGTATTTAAGCAAACCAAGGTTCCAATAACATACTTATGAATATATACATTTTAAGCCAAGAGATAAATTTTAATATAAAACGATCTTCATCCATATACATAATCTTAAATTAGTTTAAGAAATATTCATTGAGAAACTGGACATAAAGATTTCACATAATTTAACTGTTCACTGACTCTAGATACAAAGCTCCTCAAAAATTTTCTTAACTTGAACTTGAGCCTAGCAACAATCACATTTTCTTTTTCTTTTTTAAAGATTTTTTTATTTATTTGAGAGAGAGACAGTTGAGAAAGAGAGAGAGAAAGAGAGGAAGAGAGAAGCAGACTCCCAGCTAAGCAGGGAGCCTGACATGGGGCTCAATCCCGTAACACCAAGATCATGACCTGAGCCAAAATCAAGAGTCAGACACTTAACTGACAGAGACACCCAGGCACCCCAACAATCATATTTTCAAAACAAATTATTTTCTAATAATATATGAAGATTAGAATATGTTTATATTCAGTTTGTTGAAGCTTCATCCAGGAAATTCTTTAGGAAGCAGGCATTCAACAAATGCTTGTTAAATTAAGCACAATGACAGGCGCCTGGGTGGCGCAGTCAGCTGAGCGTCCAACTCTTCATTTTAGCCAGGTAGTGATCTCAAGGTTATGAGATCAAGCCCCACACCAGGCTCTGTGCTCGGTGTAGTATATGCTTGAGATTATCTATCCCGCTTCCTCTGCCCCTCCCACTTGTGCTCATTCGCTCTCTCTCAAATAAATTAATTAAGCACAATGAAACAATTTACTAAATTTGAAGAATTTTTATTGTTCTATGTCAAATATTTTCCAAGTTAAGAACAAAGGGACTATTCTCAATACTTTTCCTTCACAAGAAACATCTATTGCCTATAAACAATACTAAAAGACTGTCAGGTATGTCCTCCTTCCAGTTTTCATATAGTAATTCTACTTATTTAAGTGTGTAATGACCCTATGTCATTACACATTAGCTCAGCTAATCAAAGCACTGAACTATCTTCCATATAGGGCTTGGACTTGGAACAGCACATAAAGATGATGACTACAGTTTCCCAGAAAAAGGAATAAATCATGTTCCATGAGCTCTACACAAAACAGACCAAAAGAATAGTAAAAGAAATTTATTAAAAATTAATGAAATTGAAGAATGAGTTCAAATACTAGTTCTTCCATAATATTTTCCCATCACCCCCTCTTTCAGAATCTACCTCCCCCACTTTGCTTCCATAGAATTTCATGGCTCTATAATACTACTTAATACCATACTATAGATAGTCTTCTATATCAGTATACAGAGTAATATGCCTCTAGAGAGCAAAATGGTTCCTTCTCATTTTTTGTATTACTCAATTACATTTAAAAAGGCCTAAATAAGAGTTTGGTATATAACCAATAGCTGTACATTTCTTTGTTCCAGTCTGCACAGATGTGGGCTTGTACTTCTTTTATAATGTTTTCATCAGTTTTTGTTGAGTATTTGACATTTTATACGTACGCGTATTTTATCAATGAAACAACGTGTCACATACAAACGTACTACTTGTTTCTCAACACATATACAGGCCACTATAATGAACACAATACAAATTTACTTCAAAAGCATCACTAAATTCAAATTAGGTTTTTTTTTCAATTACACACTTGCTTTACTTACTACTGTCCTTATATATTAGAAATCATTTCCTTAACACATTTGGCAAAATATTTTGTATACAGTAAGCATTTAAAAAAAATCTGGTATTAAAAATTTCTATAGTATAAACTTAAAGTAGCAAGTAAATAAAATATACGGGTTAAATGATTACTAAACTTCTAAGCCATATGGTGTTTCTTGTGCATTCTACATGTGTACTTTTCTATGGGAAAATCATTAAACATCTGAAAATTTTAATGTAAGACCTATAAAGAAAAATATTAACTAGGCAATACCAAAACAGAATATTCTACCTGCCTTCCGTGATAAAAATAAAAACACTGAACATGTAATGAAAGTAAAAACACATATACAGAATAAAAAAGATGAACCAGATGAATAAACTACCATCAGAAGAAAGTAAAGGTTATCTTGAAGGATCCACATACAGCTATGGCCTGCCTCATTTCTTTGGAAGCCAAACACCATGGCTTAATGTTATACAATTAGGATTTTCTAAACTGGAAGAGACCAACAGCACATGGTTTGTTATATTACAGTCCTTGAGGACTATAAGACAGAACAGCTCTATTATTTATAGCTCTTACTTTACAACGTCCTGTCTGTCCAACCTAATGCCACTGTGGATATTCACAGCATTCATAATGCCCAAATATTAATTCACAGCCTCCTTCAGGTAATCTTGAACCCATCAGTGATAAGCAGCATCAAAAGCACAACTGTCTCTAATACAGAAATGCGTAACTACAGAGCTCTACTGTCATAACTGAACTTCAAGATCCTTGGTAAGGAAGAAAGGAATATGCTTTATAATTGTTTTATATTCCATGGTCCTGAGCATCTACCAAGTATTCATATTTATTGACAATAACTGGAGTGTTAAGTATGCTCCAAACTTTAAATCAGCATTTGGTCATTGTACAATAGAGAACAAATAAAAAGAATTGGTTAAGTAGAAAGACAACAAACAAGAAGGTCTCTCCCCATTACCTACCTCAAAGAAGTGAAGACTCAAATGCCAGCCTTATGTTAGTACCTTAGTTCAGTTACCTCTGTAACCCTGAACAACTCATTCACATATTCATTTATTTACTTAGTACGTATTTGAGTTTTTCTACTAAACCGAAGGCACTTTCCTAGTGAACAAGGTTTATGATACCTAAGTAGACAGACATACAAGCCCTGAAGGAGTTCACAGGCTAGCCAGAAAGACACACATGAAATAAGTAGTAATGGGGGGCATGTGGGTAGCTCAGTTGTTAGGCAGCTGCCTTCGGCTCAGGTCACGAACCGGGGGTCCTGGGATCAAGCCCTGCATCGGGCTCCCTGATTAGCGGGAAGCCTGCTTCTCCCTCTTCCACTCCACCTGCTTGTGTTCCCTCTCTCACTGAGTCTCTCTCTGTCAAATCAATAAAATCTTAAAAAAAAAAAAAAAGTAGTAACGGAATAACTATTTACTTGCAAATGAAATGAGTTACAGACACCAACATTCACTGTGCTATCAAAGTGCATACTAAACTTGACTGATCTAGGTTATTTGGTGAAATAACTACCACCTGAAATTTTATTTCCTCATTTGTAAAGGTTACAAGGTTGCAAGGATTAAATGAAAGAAAGGATGTTTAAGACAGTGACTAAGTTCATAGTACCTAATATTTTTACTATGTACCTCCCTAGTATCCCTACTCCCTTCCTAGGTTCTCCTTAAAAGATGACTTTCCAGCTAATATGAATTCCACTGCCTGTCATTACGTTAACATAACCAAACATCAAGTCCTAGTTCCTCTAAGGAAGCTCCAAAATCAAAGCCATAGTAAAAAAAATAATACTAAAATTAATTAAATTGAATGAAACAGCAATTAATCAATGATTCCTCTAGATTAAAAAATACAGGTACCCATCCCCAATTTACCTGGGATATTTTAATTCTTTTCATGGCAGTGACTTTCAACCTTGGAAAATTTTAGAATTAAGATTAGAATGATAAAAGTGAGTGAAGCCAATGTAACATTAAGAGTCTTTCTGTGTTTGTTTTTTTTTTAAAGATTTTTATTTATTTATTTGAGAGAAAAAAAAGACAGTGCAATTCCAGCTTGAGGAGGGGCAGAGGGAGAAGGAGAAGCAGACTCCCCGCTGAGCAAAGAGCCCAACATGGGGCTTGATTCCAGGACCCTGAGATCATGACCTGAGCCAAAGGCAGACGCTTAACCAACTGAACCACCCAGGTGCCCCTGTGTTTCTTTCTTTTTTTTTTAAGATATTAATTTATTTAAGAGAGAGAGAGAAAGCCCGAACAGGGAGACAGGCAGAAGGATAAGCAGACTCCCCACTGAACACAGAGCCAGCCTGACTCTGGGCTCAATCACAGGATCGAGATACGACCTGAGCCGAAGTCAAACGCTTAACGAACTGAGCCATCCATGCGCCCCTCTGTGTTTCTTATCTAAAATATTTGTAACATTGATGATTATTGGGTATATTTAAGTATCTTAAACTTATCCTTCTGATTTCAATTGGAAAAAATATAGATAGGTATCCACAACACACCCCAGAGATTATCATAGCAATGGGTCAGAAGCATCTATATTTTGAAAAGTTCTACAGATGGTTCTAATGCACACCCAGGTGGTAGTAGGTATAAATACTGTGAACAGCGTACCTCTTATTTCTGGTTAATAGATGACATGATGTTCGATGGTGATTAAAAGTATAATATAATATTAGGCTGTCCAATATACATTATAATACAGGTCAATGGAGCAGAGTTCTTTCCCTAATAATTCCAGTATTAACATATTTCACCTATCTATATTCTCAAAGAATAAAAAGCAAGGATTACTTTACTTCATTGCAAGAACTAGTGAATTCTGGGTTCTCCAGGTCTACATTTCTCCTGTTTCACTGCCTCTATCATCCAAAACCTACAAAATCCAAGACTTTTCTTCTAATCTTGTCTTAAAATGTGGCTAACAAAACAGAGCTAAAAAACTGATACCTTTCTAATAAACTTTCACAATAATTTGATCACCAAAATATAACCATAAAAGTGATAGTTAATGTGGCACAGTATATTATGTAATGCAATTTTCCTTTCCCCGTAAAGATACTGAATTATTTTCACTTCCAGTGGGGACTTGTGAAAAATGCAGACTAAGACTGACACGTACATTCCAAGATGTGAATAAACTGAAAACATTTTTTAAAAACTTATTCTTCAATGATGTTGTTAGCGTGACTGGAATGAATATAGTCTGAATGCACGTTAAGGGGAAACAGTCTGAATACACGTTAAGTGGAAACAAACAGCTTACAGCACCTTCAAACACTTGAGTCAAATAGGTGGTGATCAAGCAAAAATAGGATAAAAATAAGGTCTGTTGTCTTTTGTTTCTTTATTAAATGCCACTCTGCATTTTAACAGGTAAAAACAGCTGTAGGAATACCTTCCTTCATGAATTACAGTTACCCAACCAACATATATAATTTCCCTAAAAACTGTTCAAAAAATTCCTGAACTACTTGCTAACTAAACTTGGCCAGTTACACTCATGACTCTTTACTGTTACAAACTGTCACTTTTATATTTTAGACACTACCCAATGTTATAATAATTAATGTTCAAGCGAAATGTTGCACATTCTTTTGTTATTTTTACTCTACTGTAATTCCCTGAGAATTCAGCTACCTCACCAAAGAAAGGCATGATCTCTCAACAGAATAAAAAATAAAAGTTCAGAGAATCCATGTTTTGTTTTATTAGAAATTACTTCAAGTACACTCAAGTTTCAGAGACATGGAACTAAACTGCAATTTTAAATTCCTCTCCCTATTATCCACTGACATCACTAGAGCTGTATATTCACAAAGTTATTATTTGCTTCAAAGTCTTAATTACAGCTTTAAAATATGTTTCATCAGTGACCAAGATAGCATTTTCAGTGACCAAGGAATGGTGCACCACTTAATCCACTAGATGAAAGATTTCTCTTACCTACGACAACAAGATTTGCTTAGGACACAGGAGCCCAGTCTTTCAGAATAACTTTGCTTCATTTCCTCTCAGCTAATTAAGGAACAGATGTAACAGATGCTATTCCCCATCTAACTGAAATATGAGGGCAATAGAAATATTTTCTCAGGAATAAAACAAGCTTTATAACGACCACATGAAATCACTGTAATGCTTATGAATTAAGCTACCATTAATAATTACTGCGGTTAATTTTGAGGATGGGGTTCAATTTAAATAATGTTTTTAGTAATCATTATAATTGAAGAAAACATCTCTTTGAAAATGACCACATACACCTAAAGATCTATCAACTGCCTATAAAATAATATAAAAATACTAAAGATAATCCTTTCATATTTACTAATCCTGAATGGTAGATACCACTAACCTTATTTTATAGATGAGATTTAGTCAGAGAAAGTAACTTGTTGCAAGTCCTTTAACCAGTAAGTAAAAGACCCAGAATACAAACGCTAATCTGACTCTCTTTCTCGTGTCTTCTCCACTATGCCACTGGAAGCATCATCACTGAACCTGTTCGTTTTCCATGTCCATATGAAATGTGAAAGTATCCCTGAAGGCCATTTTTGACAAGATGTCTCAGGAGCTCTTCTATATTGAACTTCTCTAGCAGTTCTAGTCATCTGATTCTTACCAATGACACATTTTTATAAGGCAACCCTATGTGTATATAGAGCTCACCTCTTCATTTCTACTCTGGGTTAAAATTCTACTTAAGATTAGGATTCTTGCCCCACGTTTCTTAGGATATTCTCCACACTCAGATGTTTATTTAATGATATGGGAGAGGAAAACCATGTTGAATAAACGTAACTCCATACACCAACTCTAGTTCAGCTCTCTAATTTTATCTACAAAGCAGGAGATTTAACAATACAGTCTCACAGTAAACAAAGCCTGGAGACTACTTCCATGCTACGCTTTTAAAAAAAGTATAAAAAAACACTAAACAAATAAATTCATGCACCAATAAAATGCAAGCCTCAGGGAGCCTAGGAGGCCCAATCAGTTGAGTGTCCAACTCTTGATTTCAGTTTAGGTCATGATCTCAGGGTCATGAGATCAAGCCCCATGTTGGGCTCTCCCCTCAGTGTGGAGTCTGAGATGAGCTCTCTCCCTCTGCCCCTCCTCCCACTCACAGGTTCATGCGCACTCTCTTTCACACTCTCAAATAAGTAAGTAAATAAATATCTTTAAAAAAAAAATGCAGGCCTCTGTGAACAACTGCATTTGGGAGAGCTGTAAACAGTTGAACTGTGGCTTCCTAGGCTTACCATGCCAGATCTTCTTACTAAAATACAAAACTGACATTCTATTGGGGGGGAGGGGAGAGCTTATAAATCTAACTAATTTGATTGTCTCTGAAAAATAGAACATTTTATTCTCATTGTTCCATGTCGAAAGAACTGATTTTATTTTAAGCAGTTAGTAGAAACTATTACACAATAAATAGAATCATTTAATCCTCAAAGTCTACAGCTCATAAACTGCAAAGAATTTATCTACATATGCAAATTTAATAGTTAATAACAGTTAAATTTATATCCCTTGCTTACAATAAAATATCCTTTAATATCAATAACCAAAATGAAGGCCTTCCTCCCAGTAAAGTATAAAACACTCTCTTCCTTAAAATTTTCAAATGGTCTGTAGTAATTTTAAAAAACCTACCAAGGAAACCTCATGACTTTAAAATCTGTAGCCCCTCTAAGTTATACCCACTACTGGAACAAAACTAAGAACTCATGAAAAACAGTATCCTCTAACCTTGCTTAGTTGAACCTCTTCTAACTAAAATCTGTGTTTGTTCAGGTTGCCTATAAAAGGGCAGGCACTGTCTTATATTTAACTGTATCTTCAGGACTTCGCATATTCCCTACCACAAAGGAAATTTTAAAAAGTATCTACTGGATAAAAGAATCAAGAAATTAGTTTTCAGTTGATGCGACCTGTTTCTCCCAGAAAATGGGATTTCCCTAGTCAGCTGCTATAGTTCCTTTTCATTTAAGACAAGAATCAGATCTCTCTCTAGATTACTTGAATTGTAATAAATTGGAATCTTGCTTAGATAAAACCCCTGAATATTCACTTTTCTTCACATTAAATGTTAAAAGGCATGTGCACACTAAACATGGAAAACTGATGCAAGGGAGGAAAATAAAGAACAAGGTCGTTAGGAACAAGTAAACCTATTAAATATAAGCTAAATATAGACCAAAAATGGACCACATGATTCCTGACTGATCTTAACCTCCTAAAAATAGTTGTATATCTTCTACTAATATCCACATTTATATCTCTTATCAATGAGATTATCCTTTAATATCAATAACCAAAATAAAGGAAACTACTATTTAAGGAGAAAAGTTGGTTATCTGGGTGTGTCAACTGAGCTATGCTGAACTATAGCTGCCAGAATTCCATTCTAGTGTGTGTTACCAGTTAGGCTGAGCAGTAAGATATATTCCTTCCTAAGAGCTGGAAGACAAAAAGGACGCAGTGGCCTTTTTTTTTTTTTTTTTTTTTAAGTATTCTCCCAGCTATTCAACCAAACGCTAATCTAGGTGCTACTGTGAAAAGATTCTGTAGATGTAATTAAAGTGCCTAACCAGTTGACTTTATTCAAAGGGGAGATTATCCTGGGTGGGCCTGAGTTATTCAGCTGCAAACCTTTAAAAAAGGGATAAGGCCTTCTCTAAACTCTATATACTCCCAACAGCAAGTGAGTCTATACTTCCCTTCCCTCTGGATCTTCCTGACTGCCTGCTCTGGACAACCACGAACAGAAGGTGGCACAACTTCATAAAGTGAGTTCCTCATAAAAAGTCCACGTGTATGTGTGTGTCCCACTGCTGCTTCTTTGGTTGAACACTGACTTGTACACTTATCATTAAAGTTTCACCTTCACAAAAATTATAAAATAAAAGAATCCCATTAAGCCACTAAAGCCATAATTATGGCATAAATGCAAAGAGACTAACTTAACCTTGGTCAATGTACTTCAAAGTAGTCAGAATGTTTAAGATATTTTTAGGCTAAATAAATTAAAATCTATTCCAGAATGTCAAATAAGTTGCACCAAATCCACACTGCTAAGATAAAGAAGAAGTATTCACTTTGGTGTGAAAAAATAACTTCTTTAATAAACATGTTGGGTTAATCCTTTATTCAATAACCATGGCGGAAATAGTAGTTAAGATAGGGAAAACAAAAAAGCCTTTTTTTCATTTCATCAGAGCATTAAAGGCACAATGAAAGGGCCATAAACCCCCAAATTTAATGATATATAATACTTTATGATGAATTTTTAGAATTCCTCCATTTTATCCAAAAAGGCCTTCATATTATTAAGTTGCAAGCAATAGAGCAGAATGCTTATATGTACCGTGTATGTTGTGTGTATGCATAGGTATTTCTAACTTTCTACAAATAGCCTGCACTCTTAAGATATTAATAAGTCAAAGCTATTAATCTCATTTTTACCCTAATATCCCAGAATACAACTGTACTTAGTTACAATTTAATCATGAGAGGACAGTCTTTGAAAATAACACCCTATATAAATGAACGGATTATCATAATGAGCTGACAGATGTGAGAAAGGTTAAAAAAAAAAGTGAAAAGTTTTGGTCACTTATGAACAATCAATTGCTAGACTAATTTTGTACTTTAAGTAGAAAACAGTCACTACCTATGCCCTTCAAAAAAATAAGTATTCAATATTGAAAGTGCCTCTTGATAGTTTAATTAGACACAAAATCGTTTGAAACTCCATCTCACATACAGAGTGATGCATCCATCACCTTATCACCATAGGATAAGGTTCCCTTTTCAAATTATTCTATGTGTAAAGAACACATTAATATTTTTAAACACTGAAAAGTACCTAGAATAATAATTAAAAATTGGGCTTTTTTTTTTTAAAGATTTTATTTATTTATTTGACAGAGAGAGAGAGAGCCAGCGAGAGAGGGAACACAGTCAGGGGGAGTGGGAGAGGAAGAAGCAGGCTACCAGCGGAGGAGCCTGATGTGGGGCTCGATCCCAGAATACCGGGATCACGCCCTGAGCCGAAAGAAAAATTGGGCTCTTTTTTGAACATCACAATTTCAAGACTGAGTATATACTGAATCAAGTATATCTGATCAAATGTATTCCTTTTTACTACCACAGAATACTCTACTGCATGAAGAGACCAGAATTTCTCTCTCTCCATTAATGGCCATTTATGCTGTTCCCAATAGTTTATTATTATAAACAATGTTGCAGTGAACATCCTCATATCTATCTTCCAAATGTATCTAGGAGTTTCTTAAGAATAGTGCAATTCTCACAGCCAAGATCTTTAATTAAAACACACACACACATGCACACAACCCACAATTAACAGACACTGCCAAACTGCTCTTTAAAGTTGCTGTACCAATTTACACTCTTGACTTCGACTTCACTGCATGGGAGTTAACATTTCTCCACATCTTAGACCTAAGTAGTATATTTATTTTGACAACTCAATGGGCGTCAAGTAGTACACTACTGTCATTATAATGTGCATTCCCCTGCGTATTAATAAAGGAAAGCACTTTTTCATGTATTCTATTGGATCTATGGTCTTCTTTTCGTTTTTAAATGAATTCTTTATACATTCTCAATACAAACACTTTGTGTGGCTTGTCTCCTAACAGTTTACAGTGTCTTACACATAACGAGATTATTTTTTTTAACATAGCCTATCTATCCACCTTCCTTTATGAGTTTTCTAGTCAGCAATCCTTCCTTACTCTGAAGTCACAAATATATTCTCCTACAATTTCTTTCAATGGTTAAGTTTTTTCTCTTCACTTTTAGGTGTTTAATTCATTCGGGACTTCTTTTTGCAATATGCAAACCCAATCATCCTAACATCATTTACTGAGTAGTTATGCCGTCCACATTTCATTTGCTCTTCCTCTGTGTCTACTTCTTTCTACAATATACATATACATATACACATTATATTTAAAACAGCTCTTAGTCTAATTCCACTGGCCTACCTGCTGTCCCTTAGGAATATAAACAATTAATCAAATGACAGAATTAAATGCTTTTACACTTTCCTTTTAGAACTGTCCCAATGATCAGTTTTACTATCTCAAAAATTCTTAATTCAGTTCCACACACACGAAGTTTAATTATTCTCTAATAAAAAAAAGCATTTCTTGTTAGATTTTATTGACTATAAAAATGGATTCAGAAACAAGTATCTGTAAAATATGGAATTTAAGTTATAGATGTTTTCAAATTTATAGCTCTGAAGTTGTTCATTACATTTTTTATCTCCAGTATTTATTTGGTCTTCATTTCAATATTGACTTACAGTATGTCCTCTTTTCTCAGGTATTTCCTTAAAAATATTTAGCATCCTTGAACCTGAAGTGTCTTACTAATACTGTAAATGCTAGGGAGCAGTACTACACAGCTGTCCCTGCCTAACTACTGTTGGGACTGGCAGTCTGCAACAAGCCCTCAGCCTCCCTGCATGATCCCACAGGTGTGCCAGAATGCAAGGCTGATCTATCTCCTCTAACTGAGCAGTATGTGCAGTCAGTCACACAGACAACTAAACAGTTCAAGGAGACCACATCTTACTGCTTCCTCCCCTGGGGGAGCAAACTGCATTGTCTGCTGCTTGTCCATAAGTGCTGGGACCTTGGCCCTGGTTCCTCTTCAGTACTGCAGCCCACTGAATATAGAGTCTCAGCATATTTGCATTGATTCCCTGAGCCCCAGATCCCAGTGGACACATGTATACTGCTCTCTGATCCAGAAGTTTCAGGTCTTCCACCAGCATCCTCAAAACTGTGGTGGCAAGCTATCCTGTTAGCGTACAAGTAGGATAAAATTTCAGACCCTTTGCTTTTCGTAATAACAATGTGTATTAAACTTGCAATGGTTTGGAAAAAAACTAGGGAATAATAAAGTACTACTTTAAAAAATGCTACATCACCAACATTCCTGGTTAGACTATATATGGCAAGAAAAACATGACTGAGTAAAAGAGTGATACAACTGTCTGGCAAGTTCTTAGAAATAAATTGATTTCACTTATATTTTCATTTTAACATATATCACAGAATATAATGAAAAGACAGAATAAGTTAAGTCTCTATATAAATACAAATTCTGGGGCGCCTGGGTGGCACAGCGGTTAAGCGTCTGCCTTCGGCTCAGGGCGTGATCCCGGTGTTATGGGATCGAGCCCCACATCAGGCTCCTCCGCTATGAGCCTGCTTCTTCCTCTCCCACTCCCCCTGCTTGTGTTCCCTCTCTCGCTGGCTGTCTCTATCTCTGTCAAATAAATAAATAAAATCTTTAAAAAAAAAAAAAATAATAAATAAATAAATAAATAAATTAAATAAATAAATTAAATAAATAAATAAATAAATAAATAAATAAATAAATAAATAAATACAAATTCTATGTGACTAACAAATTTTCTGTCAATTTATTTGGTTTCTTCACCTTGGTGGTACATAATAGTGCTGCATTTAATGACATCAAATTAGTTCTGCCTCTTTTTCGAACCAGTTTTGTCCTTGTTTATCTATTTTGTGAATTTTCAAAGAAACAGCTTTTACTTTTATGAATCGTCAACATTCAGCACCTTTACTATTTATTAAATTTTGCTCTTTGCTTTACTTCTTTTTCCTTTGCTTTGATCTACTTTATGTTCTTTCTAGACCCTTAAGTTAAAATGTACTTCATTTATTGCCAACACTTCATTTTTACCTTCTAGATGATTTCCAGCTCAATTCCACTATGATTAAAAAGCACAACTAATTATTTCAGTTTTCTGAACTTAGCTGAGACTTTCTTTATTGGCCAGCACACAATTTGGGAAAATGTTCCACACACACTTTAAAAGAATGAATTAGGCCACTGTTGGGTGCAATATTCTTTTTTTTTTAAATTTTTTATTAAGTCTGCTAGTTGTGTTGTTCAGACCCTCTACATTCTTAACTTTGTCCGCTTGTTGATCAGTTATTTAGAGTTATATTAAAATTACGACTCGTGGATTTCAGTTCTCCTTTTAGTTCTAGTAAGATTTTATACATATTTTCAACCTATGCTATTTGGTATATATAAATTTAAAACCACAATCTCTTCCTGTTGGACTGATCTTGTATATAACTCAAAATTTTCTACATAAGCAATCAAGAAGTCTGGTAATAGTAATACTTACTTCTCCCTTTCTGACATGCATTCCATTTTTATTCCTTTTTTGTTTGTTTTATTGCACTTACTAAGAAGTTTAGTAGCAACTGGAGTAAAAAAGGTGAAAGCAAACACTCTCGGCTTGTTCATGATCTTAGGAGAAAAGCACTGAGTCTGTCACTGTGGACTATGATGCTGCTATAGGTATTTTCATAGGTGGCCTTTATCAAATTGAGGAAGCTCCCTTAATTTTAAGTTTGCTAGGAGATTTTATCATAAAATTTTGTCCAATACTTCTTTATGCATCTACTGAAATAATCATATAGTTTTTAACCTTTATTCTGCTGATATGATGAATTGCACTAATTAATTCCTAGATGTTAAACTATACTTGCATTGCCAAGATATATTCCATTTGGTAGTGATGTAGTATCCTTTTTATGTATCAATGGATTAAATCTGCTAAAATTTTATTAACAATTTCTGCATCTATGAGGAATATTGACCCTTAAATTTTCTTTTTCTGGTAGTTATCATGGCAATGCTGGTGGTAATTACCAATTTATGGTAACTGAAGTAAAACAAAGTATTGCCTTCTCATATCTCTTATGAAAGACTTCATAGTAGATACACACTCTTTCTTAAAGTTTGACAAAATTCATTAGTGTAGCCACCTAGGCTTCACCTTTTCTTTGTGAGGTAGTAGTTTTTACTACAAATTCAGCTTCTTTAATCATTATAGGCTATTCAAGTTTTCTGTTACTTCTTGGTAATAATGTATTTTTCAAAGACTTTTCACCTAAGTTGTCAAATTAATTGGCTTCTAGTTGTTCATAATATTCCCTTAGAAGTTTCTTAATGCCTGTAGGATCCATGATGATGTCCCCTATTAGGAAGAAAATTAGATAACAGACTTAGGGTTTTTTAAAAATAGTTAACATTTATAAATTTCCTATAAACACTGCTTTAGCTTCTTCTCACAAATTTTATGTTCTATTTTCACTGCCATTTAGTTAAAAATATCCTCTAATCTTTCTTGTGACATCTCTTGAGCAATGGCCTATACAGAAGTGTACTGTTCAATTTCCAGATATTTCGGGATAATTCATTTCAGCCAGAGCTCATCCTCTGCATGATTTCAATCTTTCTACCTTGTGGTCTAGCAAATATTTTATACTTACTGGTGAATGCACCATGTTCACTCAGTGGTCAGCTGTAATGTTTTATAAACACCATTAAGATCAATGTGGCTAGCGATAATGTTCAGATCTTCTAAGTCTTGGATGATTTTTGGTCTCATTCTATCAATTGATGAAAGAGGTAAAATTTCAATTTGATTGTGGAATTATTAATTCTGCCTTTTAGTCAACTCTTGTTTCATACAGTAAGTGGCACTGTATTAAGGGAATGAACAATCAACATTTATGATTACTTTTAGGTCTTTCTGATAAAATGACTTTTTATTCATTATGAAAGATCCCCTTTACCTGATAGCTGTTTTCCCTTGAAATCTATTTTATCTGATATTAATACAGTCACTCCAACCTTCTCCTTATTGTTTTCTTGTTGTATCTTTTTAATTTATTAATTTATTTGAGAGAGAGCATGTGCATATACGTGTGCGAGAGGGGGAAGGGGCAGAGAGAGAATGTTCAAGCAGACTTCCACTAAGCAGGGACCCTGACGTGGGGCTCAATCCCAGGAACCATGAGATCAGAACCCGAGCTGCATCCAAGAGTTGGGACACTCAACCAACTGAGCCACCCAGGCAACCTTCTTGCTATATCTTTTTCCACCTATTTAATTTCAACCTATTTCTATCTTACTATTCAACATTTTTCTTCTAGAAACTATACAGTTTAGAATAGCTATACACTTTATAGTCTATAGCTGTGCCTTAGTTCTTTATCCATTTTGGCAACCTCTGCCTTTTCATTGGGGTGTTTTTTTGCGGATATTTAATGAAAATTATTGATAAAATTAGGTTTGGATCATCTACCAACTTTATTATTGGCTTCTATTAGTAGCCTCTGTTTTTGTTCCTCTGCTTCCCTTCCCAATTAAAAAAAAAAGAAACTATTTCAATATATTTTTACAAGTCCACTTTAGTTTTCTTTAGAGTATTTTTTTCTATCCTCCTCTGCATTATGTTTTTTAATGGCTGCTCTGAGGGTTATAATATAAATCTTCAACTTTTCAAGGTCCGCTTATGATTAACATTTTACAACTTCACACAACATGTCAAATTTTGTAACCACCACTATGAGGTCCATGTTTACCCATATGAAAGTTTAAAATTCCACAGCACGATGCTATTTTTTCCTCTTTAAACAGTTATGTGTATTATAAAGCAACTAGAAGGAAAAAGACCCATTCCTCCCCCACAAAAGTCTTTTCTAATTTACCCAGGAATTTACCATTATCGGTGTTCATTTCTAAATAACCAACTTTCTATCTGTTCTCATTTATCATAAGTCTGAAAAATTCGTCTCCAGCTTTTTCACTATGCCAGTCCACTGGTAACAGATTCTTAGTTTTCTTGTATTTCGAATGGCTTTATTTCATCTTCAGTTAAAGATATTTTCAATGGTTACAGAATTCAGGGTTCACAGTATTTTTCTTTTAGCGTGTAAAAGATATTTTACTCATTTCTGGCCTCCCTACTTTCTGAGAAATCAGCCATTAACTGCATCATTGCTCCTCTGTTTTCTCTTGCTGCTTTAAGGCTTCCAACAGTTTTGCTCTAGTGTGCTACAATGTGGCCTCCTTCGTGTTCATTCTGATTGTTATATGATAAGCATCTTGAAGAATTTGTAGATGTATGTCTTTCAACAAGTTTGTGAAATCCTCTGCCGTTATTTCTTCAGTTATTTTTGTTTCATTTGCTTGCTCTTCTTTACGAAACTCCAATTGCACGTTAGACAGACCATTTGACATGTTGTTCCCCTTATCTCGATTTTTTCCTCTCCCTGTTATTTACAACAGAAGTTTTTATTGCTCTGCTCTGTATTCAAATCTGCATACTCCTTCCTCAGCAGTTAAATCCACCCAGTAAATTTTTATTTCAGATACTCTATTTTCAGCTCTACAATTCCCATTTGGTCTTCTTTATTGTTTCTATTTCTCTGCTGAGATTTTCTATCTTTTTGCATTTTGTCTTACTTTATGAGAATTATTGTAACAGCTACTTTAAAATACACATCTTGTTAGTTTCAACATCTGGATGCTGGGATCAATTGACTGTCTTTCAAGAATGTAATTTTCAAGTTTTAATTCTTAACTATATGCTGATTCTAGATTTTGTTATTTTTCTTTTGAAGATCTATTTTTACTTTACTAGGCAACTGTCTTGATTCAATTCAGAACTACAAACTTCATTTCTTGGGTCCCAACTCTGGTCTTAGTTCAGACCTTTAGCTGAGATCCTTTAAGTCTGTTCTACATGTGTGTGATTCAGGGGTCAGCAAGATTTGGAGATTTCTTTTCCTGTCTCTTTTCCTTCCTGGATTCCCCTTTCCCAACAATAGGGATTTCCCCTAGGTTAGAATTAGTGCCACATACTGTGCTTGATCCCAGGTTAAAAAAGTCAGGCACAATACAAGCTTCCCTCCTGTAAACTGTTTGTATTCATTCCCCAGTGCCTTGGAGTAGCCTTGTATAATACAAGGGGTAGCCTTCTATTATACATATATTTTAGAGTGGCTTTCTGCAGGTGAGTCAGTCTGACGGGTGTTTATTCATGCATTACTGGAAGCAGAAGCCCTCAAATTCTTACTTCAAAGCACTCGATGGCGAAAATCTGGTATTCAGAAACAGCAGACAGCTTGGCCCTGGTTATAGTTACAATACTCTCTCCTTTCTCCTGTCACTAGAAACATTTCCTAGGTGGCAGTCACAGCATTTAGTCTCTATTCACACATGACACAGCCCACCCCAAAGCCCAGTTTACTTCTGTGAAATTGGCTCCAATTCCCATTACTCATGCTCAGAGTCCATTTTCTGTCCATCTAGCCCTTAATCATCCCAGAACTGAGTGAGTCTTCCATTTTAGTCCTTGCTGATAGCTGTGTGTTTCTGGTTCACAGGGGAAAAAACTCACACACATTAGCCAACACAAGTACTGGACAATATAAATCTTAAAACACAGTACTGAAGAACTAAAATTATATATGAAAATAGAAAATTAATTCAACAGTGGAGATGAACAGCTCCAGTTAATAACTGGAATACAAGACACTAAGGGAAACATTAAGCATTCCTGAGTATCTGTGATGTGCCGCAGGCAATGTGCATGTTCCAGAGATGATTAAGACAAAGTTCTCACTCTGAAAAACATTCTGTAATCAAACATATATTAGGTGACTGAATGGAAATACAGATTAGTATGGGATTGATGGAGTACAAAACAAATAACTTCATTTGACTATATTGTTGAAGACTTACAAAAGGATTTGAAAAATCCAAATAGGATCCAAAACATAGACTAGGCACTTGGAAACTCTGTTAAGATCACAAACCAGGTGATTTAAAAGGGTACTCTTCCTCATTTGCACAATAAAATTTCCTGTGGCTATAGATGTCCTTCACAAAATTCAGGAATATTTTTTAACCAGAAAACTCTCAATTACTCAGATATTACCAACTAATCCTTCAATTACTTATTTTTATAAAATAACACTTTAAGAATATTAATTATGCCACAACAAAAATGTCACTTAAATTGGGAAAACTTCACAAGAAAAAGTGACATCTCTCTGGTAACTTCATCTCAATTAATGAAGTTTATTAAAATGCGAAACGTTTTTTCTCAAATAATTAGGCAAAAGAATTTTCAGAGGGTGGAGAGAAATGAGCAGTGTTTTCCAAATGAAGTTTAGAGTAAGTGTTTGGATTCAGAAGTATCAAGCTTTTTAAAAGAGAAGGGAAAATTAGTGAATTCATGTATAAGTTACATTTAAAATGACAATGATAACAATATACATTTCAAGTTCACCCTAAATAGAATAATCATTATTTTTCTATTAGATTCAAAATACAGTGGAGTTCTTTTTTAAGCACAAAAACTGTAAGGCAAAAATTTCAAGAATTCTTAAAGAAATCATAGTTACAGTTTCATTAAGTGCTTAATATTTTGTAGTGTCCAACCCTGAATCTTTATCATTCATAATGTTGGTTGGTCCCAGACTGAACCTGCTCTCTTATTAAAGTTTAAATTATCAAAAAGCAACTTTAGATTTAAATATTTAAGCTTAGTAAGTTATAGAAGTATTTATCAACTGCCTCCAAAAAATTCACAGAGATTAGGATTCTATTAAATAATCTCTATTTAACCCACTGTGTATTTCCAAAGTAAAACTTAAGAAATTGTTATATATCAGTAATCTCTACCCTACTTCCACACCTTAACAGTAAGTAATATAAATAAAATATTTCAGGAATGATTGAAAATTATTTTCTTTAAAATTTTAGGAGCTTAGGGGCATCTGGGTGGTTGAGGTCATGATTTCAGGGTCCTGGGATCCAGTCCTGAGTTGGGCTCCCTGCTCAGCAGGGAGTCTGCTTCTCCCTCTCCTTCTGCCCCTCCCCCCAGTCACACATTCTCTCTCATAAATAAAAAAAATCTTTAAAATAAAATAAAATTTTGGGGGGCGCCTGGGTGGCACAGCAGTTAAGCGTCTGCCTTCGGCTCAGGGCGTGATCCCGGAGTTCTGGGATCGAGCCCTACATCAGGCTCTTCCGCGATGAGCCTGCTTCTTCCTCTCCCACTCCCCCTGCTTGTGTTCCCTCTCTCGCTGGCTGTCTCTATTTCTGTCGAATAAATAAATAAAATCTTTAAAAAAAAAATAAAAATAAAAAAATAAAATAAAATTTTAGGAGCTCAGATGTTCAAGTTTTATACACACACACATAGATATATACACAATAAGCATATATTTACACATATACATAATATATATATACACACACATATATATATATACACAACATATATATATGTGTACACACACACACATCTTCTCTGAGCCCTAAATTCTATATAGGCTGTGATAGCACAGTACATTCATCACTTTTAAATTTAATTTATACACTGTATTTATTAAAACACTGTAAATTAAATGTATTCTACTTCTCCCATTTTGACTAGTATTAATGATTCAGTATTTTCCAAATCCAATTTCTCCCAGCTATCCTTCATTAATTCAATTCTCCTAGACCACATACTTATCCCTGCTGACCCTTAGCCTCTGTTTTTTATACTGAAAATACCCAAAACTCTCATTAAAGCTCTTATTTTCTCATGCAGTAGACTAACGAGAACTATAACTTGTGTATCTTTTATCAGCCATTGTAGGTCAAAACCAATTTCAAGGACAAAAAAGAAATGGCAGAGAGATCAGCGTAAACCACATACAATATACAACACCCAAGTGGCTGACAGTATTGCAGTAGGATGCATTATGCTGACTGAGAAATGCGTGATCCACTACACTAGCATTCATTGGCTGAGTGCATGTCAGCAGGCAGAGCACAGAAAAACATGCATATTGGCAATTTACTATAATACATTTATGAACACTTTTTTTTAAAGAAAAATATTGCAGAGACAAACGACATTAGAAGAACTGGCACTGAGTAGAGCAGCGTCAAACAGCATACAGAATATGTATGCTTTACATCCTTTACATATATTACCTGTAATCTCTTTAAGCAGACCTTAGTGGTTATTAATTATATTCAAATTACACAGATTCAAGATGCAAGTTAGGATGGTAAAGTAATACCAAACTAACAGGTAATTAACTTATTTGACAGTAAGAAAACTTAAAAAAGAGAGAGAGAGTTTTAAATTTGTGTTAGATTTAGAAGTTCAGATGATTTAAAACTTAAAAGGAGCTTTAAGTAGTCTAAAATTCTCTGGTAGTCAGTAGCCACAAAACTTCCAAATGACATTTAAGAATATTAAGAATATAATATGTCTCTTAGTAACACTTTTACGAGGTAGCAAAAATAGTAAAATACAATATTAAAATCTATGGAAGTATAAAGGGCACACGTTGGGGTAAACAATTTTCTATTTTCGAAGGATTTACCCAACAAACAGCTGAAAAAAGTCAAGATACTTTTCTTTACCTCCTGTCTTCCCAATAGATAAAGCAGGGCATTATAGCTGCTTAATACACATTTTAATTGAGTGCTGCCACTGGTAAGAAGAAAAATGTGGAACCACTACTTTCCTATCAAACAAAGCAGGTAATTAACAGCCATTATGGCACAATCCCTTATCGCCAAAATACACAATGGATACTAACTTCTCTCAAAGCCAATGCTCTGTTACCAAAAAAGCCGAGCTGGTGTTTCAGAGTCACATTCACTTCTTTATTATACAAGCATACATTTACTGCTCAGTCAGACACCTATAATTAAACACAAGAAGACTATAATGCTAATATTCAGGCTAGCTTGCATGTAAGGGGGCTCCCCCTCCTCCCAGGACAGATGATTGCTTTTCATTTCAGAGTTTCAAGCAGCTACAGTTCACTTAGTTTTGATTACATGGCAATTAGATATGCAAATGTATAAGATCCGGAAAAATACTTTTTCAAACATCAGATTGTGAGTAATCAGGCCCATTCTCTTCTCCTGTATATACAAGCAGCTCATTAAACAACTATTGTCTAAAAAACATTTCTGTCTCAAATGCCTTGGGTTTTTTAAATGTCAAAAACATTTAAAACACATCCTTGTAATAAACCTCTCTCGGCAAAACCCAGTTCATGTGTATGTGCTTGTGCCACGTGGGGAGACACGGTAAGTGACCAAAGGAAAGAATACATCCAAATTCACATTGTCTACTGAGGGTTACTTCAAAACTTCTCAAGTAATTTGCTTTAAACTTTTTAAAATACACAATTTAAAACTTTCTATTAAATGACACCTATTATTAACAAAATATAAAATATTACAAGTAATAGTAGTAAGTATTCCAACCATTTGATTGAGAAACTTTTTATCTTTCGTTATGGGTTTACATTATAAGCTATAGGCAGATGTTCATGTAGAGAAGAATCATATATATTCTGGAGGAGGGGAGTGGGTAAAAACACTTGCACTTTAAGAAGATCAAAAATTGTTACTTATGTCTATGGGTGTGACTTGAAAACCTAATTAAGGTCACTGATGTTCTTTCAAAAGGTACTTAATATAATATCTCTACTCTGCCAATTAATGTTACTTTTGTGTTTTAAATTTCAGTTTCATTTCTTAACCTCAAGTCCTACTCCACTAACTTATAAAGTGCTTGCTGGCTTTCTTTTTCTTTTTTTTCTCTTTTGTGTAACTTAAGTCATGTCAGTCATTTATATTTCAGTAAATTTTCAAGTGATTCTTCTGTATTACCTGTTTGAACTTCTATACTTTGAAAAATTCGAGAGAGTGGTAACTAAAAACTCTGTGGTAAGAACAACATAATTTTAAATGGGCACAATTATGTCCACACTTCACTGAGGAAATCAGAAATACAAATAAATCTCTGCTCTCGGAGAATGCAGCCTAGGTAAGGAAACAGGAATAGTAAAATTAAATATTACATTGTATCTTTAGAGAATAAGTACTGTGGAAGTTCATCAAGGAAAGATTAGGGAAGGCTGAAGTGCTCTAACACAGCCTGCATTAAAATGAACCTGGAAAAAAGTTCCCAGTCCACGCCACCATTGTCTCCCACCTCAACACCCGCAAGAGCCTACTCTCGAATCCCCTTGCTTCAACTCTTACCCACCTCGCTACACATTTATAAGCTTTAAAACCATTCTCTAACTGCTTTGAGACTATTCTTTTAAAAAATATATCAGATCAAGCCACTCTGCTCAAAATTATCCAATGACTTTCAACTGCTCTTCCATAAAATCCCAACTCGTTCCCATGCCTACCTGGAAAAATCTGGACAGACACCATTTCTTTCCAACCCCCTCCTCCTCTCACCACCCCTACTCCCCAACCTGGCCTTGCCACTCCTCAGTGTAATTTCTCATTCCAGTATGACTGCCTTTGCACTGGGCTGGGCTCTCACTTTACCCAGAAACATTCAGTCTTCAGGCCTTCCCATGTCACACAACCCTGATGAAAGGCTTCACACACCCTCACTGAAAGCACTCCATCCTGATCACACGTACTGTATTCACCTGATGTTATTCTCTTCATGACACTTACCACTATCTAAAATTGTCTAGTTCACTTATACTTAGCTGTTTGTTTTAGGTCTTCCTCTGTAACTCAGGCTCCCTGGGAATACAGGAAAACTCTCTATTTCTTGTCTGGCCCAGAATAGGGAATCAAAATACTTCTAAATTATTAAATAAATTTTGAAAGGTGGAAGAACATTCTAGGTGGATAAAGGCATGTAATAAACACATGTAGGGGCAATATGAATGGTTTGACATTTTAGAAGGCGAGAAGATGGGACTGACATCATTACGGGAAAATAACATTATACCAAGGAGATAATGGACTTCATTGTGTTATTTGCTGGACAAAACAGATCTTATTGGGCAAATTCTGACCTATACCACAAAGTTAATTCCTCCAAAAACTAAATCATTTCACAAAAATATTCCTTAGAAAGTTTTAAAAAGATTTGCTATTGAATTAAGAATTTCAAAACATTTAAATTTCACATTTTTCACATACTGTAAAAAATAAACTATGCTAATCAAAAGCAATTAAAATTTCTTAAGTTAATAAAATTGTTTTAAAAAGCAAAGTAATTGGGAAAAAAAGAAATAACTGAGGAAGAGTGGAATTTCCAATTTTATCCTATAGAATGAAATAACTTATAACAGAATGTAAGATTTAATTGATTAAATAAAACCATAACAATTATAGAAAACAGCAAATACCTATATGAACTACTGGGAAATGTAAAAACTGCTGAGTTTCAAACCTAAAGACAGAATCCACCAAAACAACAAAAAAATGTAGCTGGACTGTCCGAGTGAAAATTTCATTATGCAAAATTAAAAGGCAAAAGATTCCTTCCTTCAAAACGTATTTCCTGAGTACCAACTATGTGGAAGTTACTTAGCAGCTCTACCACTGAGGACAGCACGGTGAATGAAGTGAACAAAACAGACAGCACTCTGTTCTCATAAGAACAGCAAACACACTCCCCTAGGAGGAGGGATAAATAATAATAAACACATAAAATATCTCAAGAGTGATGATGGATACGAAGAAAAATGCAGGAGGCAAAAGGATAAAAGGAAAGTGGAGGAGCATCAGAGGTTGCCATAGTTGAGCAGAGTGGTTATGGAAGGTCTCTCTGAAAAAGTGAAACTGAACGAAATCTGAAATGAAATGGGGATGGGGTTACGCAGCTTTGGGGGAAGAGTATTCCAGGCAGAGGGTGTAGCAAGACCAAACTCTACAACGAGAGCATTAGCATGTTATGTTCACAGAATGGAAAGACGCTCAGTCACAGAGATGGCAAACAAAAGAGAAGCCTGGAAGGCAGCTGGACAAGATCACGGTGGGCCTATTTAGCCACAGAAAAGATCTGACTCTGAACATACACTTGTAGGACCATTTTAAAATTTCACTCTGGTTGCTAGAGGGAGGCAGGCAGACACAAGACATAAGGAAATCGGAAGGCTACTGAGGAAGCACGCAATGTAGTAATCAAACCCATGCACTGAAACCAGCCTAGGTTCAAATCCTGACTAAGCAACTCACTAGCCAGTTAAGAGAAGGTTCTTAACTTCCCTACCTGCCATTTTCTCAATGATAAGATTAGAATAAAAAACAGCAGCTACCTCACAGGATTGTCTGAGGATTTAATGGGTTAATTCACATGAACTGAGGATAGACAGCAGCAGCTCTATCTAGCAATTGCTCAGTGTGTTGGCAGCCTTAAAACCACTACCACCTCCACCTCCACCACCACCAACAAATGAGCATTACATTCACCACTCACTCCTACGTCCACCAAACGAGGCAAGATGTTATTAAGTAAGCAAGCTGGAATTCAGGGGAGATTCCAACCGAGAGATATAAATTCTAAAGCCAATATAATATAGAGGAAGCTCTCTAAAGATGTAAACTTTCGTAGGGAGATGACACAACCTGAATCTAAGCATAAATAAGGAAAACAAATGCCTTCTCTTTGGAATTAGAACTATCTGAAAAGAAGAAACTTTGCCAGTGGACAGTGAAAAACAAAAAGCTGATCATGATTAAAGAAGCTAAAGGGTAAACAGTTAAAAGGGTAGACATGAGAAATCTAAAGGTCAGTGGTTGTGGAGGGTGATGGCTTCTGCTGTTAGTCTAAATGGAACAGAACTCTGTAACATCCAGCTTCCCTGAATAGTAGCACCATCCTTGGATGTATCTAGAAAACCAAAAGGAGAGGGACAAATTATGACAATTCTAGTTAGATTCAGGACACAGAGAATCTATTACTTGTAGTGTTATCTGAAATAAGTTGATTTCCTGTATGCTTTAATGAATAAATGCTAAGTCTTCTAGCATATGCAGGTAAATATATATATATATATTCTTAACCTATCAGAAATGATAGGAAGTATCTTCATTACAGTTGAACATCAACTGATAAATACGAAGCAAATGACAGAGAAAAATAACAATTTTGCAAACACTATTATAGTAATAATGGATGTGAGCAAGATTCATTAACCAATGCTACAACTACTGGGCAGAATCTTGTTGAAAACACGATATTTACAAAGTTTCAAAGTGTTCCCCTTAGATTAGTTATTAATTTAAAAGGGGGGAAAGTACCTCTATAGTGAAGAAATATGACTGACATCATTTTAACAAAATGATCAATGTTACTATCATCAAAACGGGGCAAACTAACACGGTGTAACCAATGCAGTGTGCTGAGGACAGGGCAACACTTTAAAATATTCCTGCCCAAAATGCATGGCCTGAATCTAATCATGAGAAAACAATGAAACAAACCCAAATCATGAAAGACAATAAAAGGCTGAGTAGCCGTTTCAAATCAGAGATCTAGAGATATAAGTGTCATGTGTGATCCAAACTGGTTTCTGGGACAGAAAGAATTGAAATGAATGGAAAATTGGAGAAATGTAAGTTTAGAATGTCTATCAAAACATATAATATTATAGCAGTATTAAATCTGCTAGATGTGAAGAAAGAGACCTTGATGATGTAAACAGATGTTCTTGTTCTAAGGAACTGCACTCTAAGATAGGGATGAAGGGCCAGGGCATCTGCAACTTAACTCTCAAATGATTCAGCAAATAAAAGGTAATACTAATTTTATACACACACATGCGTGCACACAGACATGAATCAATTCTCATTACTGCGGGTAGTTATGATCTACGAAGTCCTGTGAACACTGAATTACAGAATACTACACCATTGTTCCTAAGGGAAATATAGGATTATGCTACTGTGAGCCTCTGGTCACAACATTTCCATCAATCAGTGGATATGTAATCCAGTTTTATGTGTGTTTATGTTTGTGTATGTTTATATTTAAAAGACACTATATTTAATATATACCGTTAATTCATTAACATTGATCTCACAGCCAACAACACTGTAACTTACTCCTGAAGGAAGACTAACATGTGTTTTTTCTTCCTAAGGCATGTCACAGCCTTCTTGTGCTTAGAAACACTAGACAGTCATTTGTTTCGGGGTTATTTTTAACATCAAAATCACCAGCAAAAAGCAACTATGCAAAAAACATAGCACTAGGCAGACAGTGAAAAGAACACTTATTCACAGCATTAGAGCTAAAACAAGAGACTGGTGTTGCCTTACTTGACTTCAGTTGGAACAAGAGCACTGGATGACTCTTTTTTTTTTTTTTTTTTTTTTTTTGCTTCTCTGAGCACACGTCCATGAATAACTGTGAAAGGGCCAAGAGCACTAATTTTGAAATTACTAATAAATCTTAGCAAATAGGCGAATTCATGAGTACACAATTAGAAAATAATGAACAGTAACTGTATGTATGTAAGTGAATACATCTACATATACATATGTAAACAAAGGAAGAGAACAAACTCGTGCACAAAGTTGTACAAAATGTTAATAAATATGGCAAATCTAGGTAAAGCGTCTACAGGATTCATTGTACCACCCTTAAACTTTTATGCAGTTATAAACTTGCATTTTTTTCTAAGTGATAATTAAAAGAAAACACAAAATAGTGGTTTGGGGTGGTAGCAATGACAGGCTATATACAAAAGTCAATATTAAAGTCCAAATAGATATACAGTAACAGATTTAACCTTGCTAACCAAATATGCAAATCAATACAAAGTATATTTTTGTCCCCCTAAAAAACTGGTATCCCAATCGTAGAGAAGATTCATTACAAAAACTTTTTTACTTCCTGTTGAGAGTGCTTATAATTTTTTTTTAAAGATTTTATTTATTTATTTGACAGAGAGAGACAGCCAGCGAGAGAGGGAACACAGCAGGGGGAGTGGGAGAGGAAGAAGCAGGCTCCCAGCGGAGGAGCCTGATGTGGCGCTCGATCATAGAACGCCGGGATCACACCCTGAGCCAAAGGCAGACGCTTAAGGACTAAGCCACCCAGGCGCCCCAAGAGTGCTTATAATTTCAAACAGTAGCTTTAAAAGGCAATTTTGGTAATACATTTTCAACCAACCAATTATACTTCTATAAATTCATCCTAATAATACATGCAGATGTTCTTCACAACATTTTCACAGTAAAAAAAACAATTAGTTTTTAACAGGTACATGAGTTTGGCATAGGCAGATACTGAGTGAAATATATCAGTGTACAAAAACATATGGTCTTAAAATATGCATCGACATATAATTGTAACACTTGCCTCCAAATGGGAAAGTTTACGGTTTAAAAGAAATTGTCTAATAGTTTCCATACTAAACATGAAAGGCTTTCACTATCAAGAAAAAAATTATTTTGTAATAGATATAAACTTAAGCATTTGCTTTTACTATTTGAGACTTCTGTCAAAGTTGTGAACTCTTTTAAATTTTAAATGTCCTTTTTTTTTTTTTTTTTAGATTTTTATTTATTTGTTTGACAGAGATAGACAGCCAGCGAGAGAGGGAACACAAGCAGGGGGAGTGGGAGAGGAAGAAGCAGGCTCCCAGCGGAGGAGCCCGATGTGGGACTCGATCCTGGAATGCCGGGATCACGCCCTGAGCCGAAGGCAGACGCCTAACGACTGTGCTACCCAGGCGCCCCTAAATTTTAAATGTCTTATAACACTTTTATTCAACAGCTTGATCATATTATACATCTTCAAGTATAAGGATACTTCCAGTTACTCACTCGTTTCTTAACATTCCATAATCTCATAATTTAAATGAACACAAGTTACTAGTCAGAAATTAATCTTACTAGTTACAAAGATGAAATTATACAAAACTTTCTTCACATCAGATTTTTTTTTTAAAGATTTTATTTATTTATTTGACAGAGATAGAGATAGCCAGCGAGAGAGGGAACACAAGCAGGGGGAGTGGGAGAGGGAGAAGCAGGCTCATAGCAGAAGAGCCTGACGTGGGGCTCGATCCCAGATCGCCGGGATCACGCCCTGAGCCGAAGGCGGACGCTTAACCGCTGTGCCACCCAGGCGCCCCTCACATCAGATTCTTAAAAACATTTTCAATATGAAATGATTAGTCCTCTATATATAGAATACCTTATAGGTATTTGAATTCAGCAAAACCTTATGTTAAAAAAACTTATGAACACCTTTATAAAACATGCCTATCTGCTATAATTTCTATTTACTCTCTTCTAAGTAACAAATAATTCACAAAATAAAAATTATTTCAATAATCTGATATTCAGTTTTAATTTTCTGGCCCCACAGGCTGTGTTATTGACCTGGTAGAACAATTTATACCCCCCCCCAAAACCCCACAAAACAATTATACCTGTCTTTAAAAGCAAAAGAGTTAACAATTATACATAAAAGCTACCATGTTTTAAAATCAAAAGAGTAACAATGTAATTTCTGTGAATCATTATCACTCGTACTAGAGTTAAATAGAAAAATTTTAAAACTAGTAGGACAGAACAGGATGGCTAACTAGGCTTAAGAAACTGCCGAATAATTTGCTGTTAATATGACAGAAAAAATTTTCCAATCAGTTTGTTATAAAGGATTTTGAAAAAGAATATCAACTGATGCAACATAAATGATATACACATAAGCAATGTTCCACTACTAATTCTGTCAACATAGACTGAATCCTCTGAAAAGAAAATCTGTTATATACACCACGACTACAAGGTGCTCAAATATTCTTTAACTAAATTGACTGCAATCCAATCAAGACTTAATTTTAAAGGCTCATTAACAGCATCTAGTGATAAAATGGACTCTCCCTTTTCACTGAAACTCATATCTCATTTCATTAGACGTGGACAATTAACTCATCCTGGTATTAGATCTACAGCAAGTGATTAGCTTAAGTTTTACAGGTTACTTAACATGCTACTTTACTAATGAAAACAAAGGTTCATTCTCATTGCATCCATCTTTTTACTCCTCAAAGAGTACCTTATCAATTTTAATAACTGTACCTTAAATAGAATTTTTATTTCAAATCCTGCCAATCTTTCTTAGCAATTAATATGGCAAAACAGCGGCTCTATTCTCTAATAGTGTCTTGAGATACTATCCAATCTGAAATAAACATCTAACTTTTAATACTGTTTTATACTTTCCTATCTTAAAATAAGGCTAAGCCACTTGAGTCCATAATAAACATGTAATCAGAAACAAAACTATAAAGTCAATATTCTAAAATGAATTTTATTTTAAAAGCAGACACAGCAAAACTGAGAGAGTGAGAAGAACAAAGTAGAAAGGAAGAGAACACGATGAAGCTAGTTTATAGTTCCGTAAACCAGCAGATCAAGTCATAAGCTGGTGCTGCTGGGAAGTATAGCCTGCAAGTAGAGAAATCAGGTGTGTTTAGAAACTTTTACAGCATTCCAACTGGATAATTTTATCTGTTGATATAAAAAGTTTTAAACAGGATTGAATTTGTCTTTATCGATAATTTATCTGATAATTTCATTGTAATTTACAAAAGGATTGGTCTACAATGGATTAGAATTGTTCTGTAATGGTCTTTTAGGGCAGATTATTTGAAAAGCACTAATTTAACTCTTCAGAAAGGCAGGCCTCCCTTTCTTTCTAAAAAGAAACCTACCAATCGTTTTGAGGTTGAATTCAAGACCAAATCCCGTAACATTAAAAAAAAAAAAAAAAAAAAAAAGCCTACAGTTACTAGGGAATTAGTTTATAGCTACAACAGCACACTTTTAAGACATAAGTACTACCATAAAATTATGTCAAAGGCTCCAAGGTTTAAGAGATTACATTTGTTTTGATTTCAAAATAGATTTAAGATCAGAAGATCTAAGTTTCAAAGATACTGATTTTATCTCAACACAAGGAAGAACTTTTTTCTTTTTTTTTTTTTTAAGGAAGAACTTTCTAACAAACTTGGTCATTTGTTTCTGGCCTTAGGATGCTTCTCCCTTCCACCTATCCTTTCTATTACTGCCCAGTTATCTTTTTTAGAACAATTAACATATAACTTCTTACCTTAAAAACATGAGCACCAATGCACTGCTTTCAAAATTTAAAAAAAAAAAAGTTTAGTATTCAAGTCCTTATATCCTCAGATCTCAGCTTTGTCTCCAGTATCTACACTGCCTTCTCCACCACACCTCATAACTTCCACTGCAACAGGCCAAGTATTAACGTGACAAAATACACAGGTTGATCTTACTGGTATCCAGAATACCATTCTTTCTCAACTGTCTTGTAAATTCCTGGTGCAGTCCAATTCTCTTTAGCTTTTCCTAAAACCTTCAATCTGCAACAGAACTCATTACATACTTTTTTGACTTCCCATAGCACAATGTGTAACATCTAGTGAAGCATTTACCACATTGTGTACTCATTCATTGTCAAAACATTGGTCTCCCACAGATGAAATCTCCTTGAGGACAAAAATCATAAGCGCTGAAAAATATCTGCTGGCTGAGAAAGCATTAAATTAACTATGAGGTAACAAAACTTGAGTAACAGTCATTTGCAATATAGGAATAAAGTATCACAGAATTATATATCACAAGGGTGGTTGGACTTCAAGGCTTTAATGAGGTTCCTTCCAAACCAGATTACATAATGCTGTAATTTTCATAATCATTCTTCTAAAGCAAGTTGATTTGTTTTCATGGCTAAATATATTATTCAAATCAGATTCATGAAACTTTGTAAGTATACAATTTGTAAGATTTGTAAGATTAAGAGAGAATCTGTAAAAGTTCCTACTTTCTAATGCACCAAGTCAAAGGTACCAATACGAGGGGATGGGTGAGTGGGGGGAGTAAGGCAGGGATATAAAGCAGGGAGAGAAAAACCATTCCTTGCAGGGAATAAATGGCCTTTCCCAACTAAGGACTCCACAAGAGAATCAAGTCTTAATGCTGGGCCCAAGGCACAAATTATATATAATTATCTTTTCTTCTAACCCATCTATAATGACACTTGTCAGGAATCACTTTAGGTAAAACTGAAGAATTTTTATGTTCTGTGGTTCAGAAGAGGACCACTAGCTGAGAAAGGCCATATAGACTAACAGAAAATCACAGTACTTTTCCTCTTAAAAATATTTTAAATAGTAATTAATTTCTTAGGCACAAACAGAAGTTTGTTACAATTATAATGTACCAAAAGACCAATTATACTATTTCAACTATGTCTGATAACTATTTATAAATGGGTTGGATGGGAACATAAGAAATATATTGCAAAGAAATGACTAATTGGGAAACCATAGATGGTTGCATTGCTCATAATAGCAATGACCTTTCACACACACACACACACACACACACACACACACACACACACACACAAATATAGAATAGATTCTTTAAAAGTGCCTTTAACAGATTTCAATTTCCTGTATAAAATATAAAAGTTTAAGACTGTTGGTGAATCTTTTGGGAAACTGGAACTCTAATACATTGTTGGTGGTAATGCAAAATGAGAACAACCCCTAGAGGGAGAGAAATCCAGCACTAGCTAGCAAAATTAAGTAATGCAATACCACTTCTAGAACTCTATCCTGAAGATAAACTAACGAGGCCATGTAAAAATGTATATAAAAGCTATTCAATACAGCACTCTCCCTATGTGTAACAGCAAAAGGCTAGAAGTAAGGCCGCCTGGGTGGCTCAGTCGGTTAAGCGGCCAACTCTTGATTTCAGTTCAGGTCATGATCTCAGGGTCCTGGGACACAGCCCCATGTCTGGCCCCTTGCTCAGTAGGGAGTCTGCCTCCTCAGTCTGCCTTCTTTCTCCATTTCCCTCTGCCCCTTCCCCCACTCATGCTCACAAGCTCGCTCTAAAATAAATAAATAGGGGCGCCTGGGGGGCTCAGTTGGTTAAGCGTCTGTCTTTGGCTCAGGTTATGATCACAGGGTCTTGGGACTAAGCCCCACACTGGGCTCCTTGCTCAGCAAGCCTTGCTCAGGGACCCTGCTTCTCCCTCTCCCGCTCCCCCTGCTTGTCAAATAAATAAAATCTTTTAAAAAATAAAATAAATAAATCTTAAAAAAAAAAAACCGAGAAGCAATCTAAATGCCCATTAATAGGGGAATGTTGGAATAATTTATGGTATATCCACACAATGGAATATAATAAAGTCATTAAAAGGACTGTCTCAATATACCCTCACAAAGTGATCTCAACAATATACGGTCAAATAAAAAAAGTAAGGTGTAGAAAAGTGTAATGTGTATATAACTACCTATGAAAAGTGAGAAATTACACACATAGGCATACACAATTGTCATACTTATGCAAATGTTTATTTTTAAAAAAGTGTAAGGATAAACTGGAAACGAATATAAAAAATTTACCTCAATAGCAAGGAGCGGGAATACATAGGGATAAGAGCCAGATTCTCTGAAAATTCCCTACTTAAAGATGTGACTTTGAACCATGTAACTATTTTACAGGTAACAGAAAAATAACTGAAGAAAACTATTAAAATTAGAAAAGCAAGTGCAAATGAGCTTAAATGTGGACCGATATAATGATGTACCTGTTATACACTGGGAAATTACTGAATGTTTTAAAAGAATTTCAATCTCTAGTGGGATATACTCTAAAAACAATATGAACTGGGGAAAAATTGTTTTCACTGACCATGTTGTTGATAGCAGTGTTTGTACTGTTATTCTGAGACTTTTATATATTTTAGAATAAAGCAAATGAGGCATTATTTTGTGTCTTTATAAACCAGGATTTTTCAGTGGGAAAGAAAATAGATATATAAGATCAATTAAATAAAACACTGTAGCCCTGATTTTGAATGAGAATGAACTTGTATACATCTATATATTCCTGAATATGTGTGTTTATGTGTGTATGTGTATATGTATGTTTGTATGTATCTCCTGGCTCTGTCCTGAAAAGGTCTACAAATAATGAGTATGACTTTAGTCCCGAATGCAATCTCTATTACTATTTTTCACTAAAAATAACTAGGACTCCTTAAAGAAATGGCTGATTTCTTAAAGAAAAGTCTGGGGAGGAAATTTTCTAAGATAACACTGGACTATCATACCATACTAGAAAGCAAAGTTACTAGCCCCAACCACTGGGGCACTGTCAGAAGGACTTAGAAGTGAACATGAGGCCCCCAATGGCCAAACAACACGATCATTAAAAACACTAATCGCAATGAACTGAAACATCAAAATAGTTTATATGCCTTCATAATGATATTCAAAAAGGAAACAAAAAAACCTCATTCTTTACCTTTGAAGGATTCCTAGGAACCAACTATTTTAAAACTAGTAAATAAAGAAGTGAGCATTTATCTAGCCTTTCCTATAAAAGGTAAACCTAGCTAATATTAATAAAGAAACAGGATATAACCATTTTTCAACTCCTACTGAAATAAAAGGCCTAAAAAACTCACCATCACCACACTACTTGTGAAATATTCCTTCAAAAAAAAAAAGAAAAAAGAAGAAAAAAAGAAAGGAAACAAGGAAGGGAGAGCAGGAGATCCAAATCTGATTAAACCTTTCTCACTTACCAAAAAATATAGAGGACAGAGATCACTGTTAAATACCACCATGCAATCAGCAAAACCCACAGTAATTATTTAGGATAAATAACTCACAGTCCCTTGACAAATAAAATGTAAGAAGGAGAAATGGAGCTGAGGGACGGAATGGCTTAGGCAATCTATCAATTAACTGTAGTATATACAGCTCTCACTTGGATGCCATTCAAAGTATTTTAAAAACACATTTATGAGACAAGAGGGGAACTATGAACACTGATTAGATATTTGATAACAAAGAAAATTTGGGGTGATAAAAAAGCATAAACATGATAGCATTAAAGAGCCCTGTTATTTTAAAAAAACATAATAAAATATTTACAGAGGAAATTATGTCTGGAATGTGCTCCCCAAATCATATGGCATGCAGAAGAGGGAATAAGAGCCGTGAAGGAGTGACAGCATACTTGGAAGGAGACAGGCAATGCTGATGCTGGGTGATGGATTATTGTTACTTAAAATCAGCCATGATGTGTATTAAGGAGGGCACATGATGTGATGAGCACTGGGTGTTGTATGCAACTGGTGAATCAATGAACACTGCATCAAAAACTAATGATGCACTATATGTTGGCTAATTGAACATAATAAATTTTTTACAAATTAGCCATGATGAAAAGTTTAAAAGAATAAACTATACCTATGCTAAAGGATGTCAGAAAGCTAAGTATTCAACAAGATCATTTTTTTAATATTTTTTTATTATATTATGTTAGTCACCATACAGTACATCCCTAGTTTTTGATGTAAAGTTCCATGATTCATTACTTGTGTGTAACACCCAGTGCACCATGCGATATGTGCCCTCCTTAATACCCATCACCAGCCTATCCCATTCTCCCACCTCCCTCCCCTCTGAAGCTCTCAGTTTATTTCCCAGAGTCCATAGTCTCTAATGGTTCGTTCCCCCTTCTGTTTACCCCCCTTTCTTCTTCCCTTTCTTCTCCTACCGATCTTCCTACTTCTTATGTTCCATAAATGAGTGAAACCATATGATAATTGTCTTTCTCTGCTTATTTCACTTAGCATTATTTCCTCCAGGACCATCCACGTTGCAGCGAATGTTGAGAAATCGTTCTTCTTGATGGCTGAGTAATATTCCATCGTATATATGGACAAGATCATTAAAACTGGTTGTCTAAACCATGCTTATACCTGATGTCATGTCACTGTCTATCATACCCACTTTGGGATGTTAACCAAAAAATAACTGTATTTAATTCCATCTCTTTCAAAGTGTTGAGACAGCAGTAACATCTTCCGTAAGAAGTCTAAGCAACCCCCCAAAAAATCACGCAAATTTATCTTTGCATATTGCTGTCAGTATTGCCTTGAAGCATCCTTTATAAGTGTGTCTTCCTATTGCACAGCACAAAGTCTTAAGACATTATAAAGCTCAATTATTTAGTGAATTGACACAGGATTCAGAGTTGCAGAAGAAAATGCTATAAAAATTATAAAGCATCATATCTAATATTATCCATGATCTACAGCACATGTAAATATATATATATATATATATATATATATATATATATATATATATATATATATATATATATATATATAACTGCATGAAGAACAATCTGTAAGAAGACATGCCAAAAGTGTCAACAGGGGTAGGCGGTAGAGTGACAGAAGAGGTGGAGACTTTAATTTTTTTTCAGAGTGTATGTATTCTTAGACCTTTCCAAAAATGTATATTAACTAAGTAATTAAAATATATATTAACCATAAGAAATGAATAGGACTTAAGAGATAATTAAGAAAAATCTGTAATGTATATGAAAAGATGTAAAAATGTTATGAAATTCTATGTGTTTGCAATTATACAATATGCCCCTCTAATAACATTTCACAAATCATGTTCCACAAAACACTGTATACCCTCATAAAAATAATATTAAAAACTTATTACAGATTGATCAGGTTTTAAATTCAAAGCTGATATTCTGATGAGAATGATTTGCATAGTTCAATTTGAATATTCAGCAAGATCTGCATTTATATTTACTGCAGTCATTAGTTAGAAATGGGGGACTGGATTAAGTTACATCACCTCTTTAAGTCTCCAATCCTGTTAGAAGAGTAAAACTATCTTCTGAGGTTATTGCATGGCCTGAATCAGACATTGCACAGATTGTGAAAGCAGTTGATACCATCTGGCCATAGTTATTAGCAGCCCTAGAAGGGCCATCTGATCCCTTAAGTGCACATCCCTTCATTTCAAGCAAAGAGCTCTAAGTGAAATTACTAAACCTCAATGGAAATTTCCAGAAGATAGGACATTTAACTAACCTGGCTTTGATCAACTGTAGACATTTCACTTATCAACATTTCTGGCTGGGGGGTGGGACCGGGAAGCAGAAACACAAGCATGGATACTTAGTCCCCACTTATTTATGACAGGGGAGCTCTCAGAGAAGAGCTAATGGATGTTGAAGAGACAAATCCCCAAGACTGTCCCCTACAACACCACTCACAAAGACTCCCAAAGGTGAACTTCATTTACCACTTTAATCTATCACTCCACAATATTATCAAGTATCTAATTTATGCGTGAAACACTCATCTGTTTTAATGACTTCCATGTATTCATCTGCTACACTAGAAACCAGCTGACTGCCATCTCTGTTTTTTGAAGATGAACCCATTCTCTCTAGCATGCAGACATTTTTCCCAGAGCTCTCCACCTGGCCCCTCTAGCCCTCTGCTACATCAATGAAAAAACTACCAAAAATCATTTTCTTTTCCAAAAATTACTTCTCTAGAATTTCTAATATGCTCAACTACATAGTTTTCTATCAGAAAATGGGATTGAGCCTTCCTAAAGAAGGATTTCTGGCAATCCAGGGAATGACACATAAAAAAAACCCTTCAAAATATATTATCTCTGAGGAAAAAGCTAAAAATTTCGGACAAGTTTCACAAAATATACTCGTGTTGACTTCATAGTCAAAGTTTAAAACTACTCAATATTCAAGTTCTAATATTCCTGAAGTTGCTATCGCTCTCAGAAATAGTTCTTAACTAGGAAGTAGTACACCACAGGATATAATACAGGTTGTAGGTTGAATCTGGACTGCTACTTTTTGGCATGTGACCTTTGGCCCCATTACTCAACCTCCTGAAGCTCAATTTCCTCACCTACAAAATAGGAATAATAAAACTCAGATCACCTCACACCTGTCAGAATGGCTAAAATTAATTAACACAAGAAACGACAGGTGTTGGCTAGGATGTGGAGAAAAAGGAACCCTCTTGCATTGTCAGTGGGAATGCAAACTGATGCAGCCACTGTGGAAAACAGTAAGGAGGTTTCTCAGAAAGTTAAAAAGAGAACTACCAGGATCCAGCAATCACACTATGGGTATTACCCAAACAATATAAAAACACTAATTCAAAAAGATACATGCCCCCTTACGTTTATAGCAGCATTATTTACAATACCCAAGATATGGAAGCAGCCCAAGGGTCTAGTGATTGATGAACGGATAAAATAAGATGTTGTATGTATATATAATGAAATATCATTTAGACATAAAAAAAAGAGGAGAGGGGTGGGGATTGGGTTAAATAGGTGAAGGGGATTAGTGAGTGTATTTGTTGTGATGAGCACCGGGTGATGTATGAAATTGCTGAATCACTATATTGTACACCTAAAACTAATACAATACTGTAAAAAATATATAAATATAAGAAATGTAAAATATAAAAAATATTTAAAAATATAAACATAAACTAAAAAAATATAATACTGTAAAAAAAATAAAATGATAAAAAAATAACTTACAAGTAGAAGTTATGGGAAAAAAAACTAAAACAAATGTGTGTAAAATACCTAGAATAATGCTTGATACAAAGTACGCACTCTATGAATCAGAAGAACTCTCCATAAAGAGGCAGCTGGGTGGCGCAGTCGGTTGAGCATCCAACTCTTGGTTTCAGCTCAGGTCTGATCTCCAGGTCATGAGATCGGGCTCTACATTCTGCCCAGAGTCTGTCTGAGTTTCTCACTCCCTCTCCCCTACCATTCCCCCTTCCTGAACATTCCTCTCTCTCTCTCAAATAAATTTTTTAAAAAGAAAAAAAAAGAAAATTAAAAAGAACTATCCATAAAACTGCTGGTTTCCACTTGCTGACACCACGGTACCATATATGTAATCAGAGACAGAGGGATAGTAGGCCGGCTCCAAATAAGTACTGGCTGAAACACACAAGCTTTCCAAGCTTTGGTCACAGTCTCTTATAAAGTCTGACTACAGCTTCTGATCTCTGGTTCCATGAAGTTTACCCAATACCATTCCACCGGGTATTTATATACAAAAATCAATGCTGTTATGCCCATCAATAACTCTGAAGTACTACCAATCCAACAGAATAAAAATTAAACTGGTATTTTCACTCCCTTGCTTAAAACCAGCAGTTTGGAATAGTATGGTACTGCTTATCTTGCCCAAAGAATTAAAAGTACAAAGGGTTTATAATTTCCTCTATTTACAAACTTTTTTATGGGGACATGGGGGGAGGCATCTATGCCTTTCATTTATTACCTAAACATTCATTCCTTCTTCAGATTTTTTTTTTCCCCAGATCCTACTCTGTGCCAGGTACTCATCAAGCACCAGGGAAATGCTGCTCCATAAAAGAGACATGCTTTGCCTTCACTGAGTTTACCAAGCCAGTGAAGGATGCAGATCAGCAAACAGCATTTTCCATCACATTTTAGGCAACCAGTAAATTAAGATTTTCTAGCTTTCTCAGCTTTTACAAAAATTGACAGCTCTGCAGAAAAGCTTAAAGCCAAATGGCTTTTCCTTTGAAAACACCTGAAATACACCTAAATCAGCCTAGTACAAAGAAATATCAAATCAATACTTCTTTTTGTCTCCATCTGCTTGTCAAGTTCTTTCTCAAAATAGCCAAGTAACAAATGATAGCACTTTCCATTTGACTTTACTTTCATTAACATTTTTTAGAGCTCAATGAATACAGTAACTATAGCATTAACCAAAATGACTTGGTTAACAATTATGTGTAGATTTACATTAAAATTATAGGAGACACTCCTGGTGTATTAAAAATATGTGCATAAATTCTTCACAGACTCCATATACCATAATATCAAACATATGACAGTCATTCAAACTAACTTGATATGCCTAAAATATGTTCATCTGTAGTTATTTTAATAAAACTAAAAATACAATCTGTGGCCAAATTTTTGTGGTGTCTTATTTTATTGTTTCTCTTGCATTATGTATAACCTGTAAGTTTTTTTTATTTTGGTAGCCAACAGTACAAATTAAAAATAAAAAGAAAGTGTAAACTGCTTCTACTTGTGGTTAAGAACAAAGTGGACAAGACAGAATACAGATGCACCAACCAGCAGAGAAAGAGAACAGAAAAGCAGTGAGAATATGGGATACGCAAAGGTCACAAAAGTACAAAGTATTCTCCTTTTCAAAACTTAGAAACACAGTAGCAGTCCCCCCACCTTGATGCAACACTAAGAGTTGAAACATAAAATGCACTAACGATCCAATTACAGTTGTTCCCCCCCTTATCTGCAGCTTTGCTTTCTGTGTTCAATTACCCAGGGTCAACCTAAGTCAGGAAGCAGATGATCTTCCTAACTTATCATCAAGTCGAAGGAGCCTAATGTTACAGTCTCTATCATTCATCTCACTTCATCTCATGCAGGCGTTTTACCATCTGATATCATCACAAGCGTGAGTACAGTAATAATAAGATATTACAAGAGAAACCACATTCACATGAGAGACCACATTCACATGACTTACTATAATATATTGTTATAATTGTTCTAATTATTGCTGTTAATCTCTTACTGTGCCTAATTTATAAATTAAACTTATCAGATGTATGTATAGGAAAATGCACAGTATATACAGGGTTCAGTACTATCTGCATTTTTGGGCATCCACTGGGGGTCTTAGAATGTACCCCCACCTGTGAATAAGGGGCACTACTATAATAGTGTAAAGACAAAACTTATTAGGAACAGTCATTAACATTAATTGATCACTTACTATGATCCAAAGCACTGTTCTAAGGACCTTATAACTAAATTAATCCTCACAATCACCTTATTACTACTTCCATTTTTATACAGCAGAAAGAGATTAAGTAATTTGTCCAATGTCACAAAGCTGCTAAGTGACAGAACCAAGATTCAAACCTAAACAATCTGGTCACAAAACTCACTGTCTTAACTATTCGGTTCTGCCAAAGACAGCAGAATATGTTCCTCAGGCTAAAACTTCAACCCCAATTAAGAAAAAAAAAATTCATGATGTCTCATTACACAAGTTCCAAACTCTAATCCTTGGTGTCTATGAGTGTGTGAGTGGAGAAGGGGAGGGCCATTACTACAGAATTAACAGAGGCTGAAGAGTGGGGCAAACATGTTTTTTCACTCATTTATAGAGTGTTTAATTGATGGATGTACTAATCTTAAGGTAAAGATTTACTTGTCCATCAACTGTCGATTTCATTTTTCCATAGCTCTTAAATTAGCATTGCTTAATGCCAATATAACTATCAAGTGCAAACAGGGGAACCAAAACTGCATGCCAATGTAACACTGCCACTCAGCTGATTCAGAACATGCTTAAGTGTTTTAAGATTCTAATAAAAAATGTTTTAAATACAATATTTAAATTTGCTGAAGAAGAACACACATACTTGCCCCCAAATATCTTTAAACTCAGCTGACAAAAACAGGTTATAATAAGATTTAAAGATAATATTATTGGGGATGCCAATTTTTTAGCTACAAAGTCCTTCTTTGTCTGTAAGGTGAGAAAATGACTGCAGTCCAGTCAGGTGGTGGGAAAGTGTAAATGATGAGGTGGAAGGTCAGAAAAGAAGCACATCAGAATGAAGGCAGAATACTTTGTAGACCTGGTGTTTGTTCCATAAACTCCACAAAGTGATTCAATGCACACACTCCAACATAAGCTGACTACAGATCTATTACTTAATAGCCCTTTCAAGGCAATGTATTTAAAAAATAATAACCTCCCTGACAGTACGTTTAATATTTGGCAATCAAATCTAGGTTTTTCTTCTTTTAAATTGAAGTATAATTCTTATATAGTGTTACATTAGTTTCAGGGGTGAAGGGACCTAGAGGGTATTTGCTAAGTGAAATAAGTCAAAGATAAATACCATGTGATTTCATTTATATGTGAAATTTTTTTTAAAGTTATTTTTTTTAAAAAATCAAACACTGTTTTATACAGATACACACTGAAAAGTATCTTGCCTAACAGTATCACTGGGTAACAGGAAACTAGGCAAATAAAACCTTCCTAAAAACAGTACTTGAAGTAGATAGTTCGGTATTCATTAATTAAGCTAGCAGGACAATAAGTGGCAGGAGAAATTTTTTAAAAACCCAGAAAACAGGAAGAATATAAGTAAAATGTCTAAAAAACTTACAATCAACACAAAATGTTGGTGAAATCCCAGAGGAGTATCATATGGCTAGTTATAGCTTTCTTTTTCTGTTTACTAGCTCTCCCGGTGATCTGACACACAGCCAAAGCTGTTCATTTGATCACTTTCATTTAAATCTCATCAACAGAAACATTTTAGATTTTTAAAACTTTTAATGACAAAGCTTTATATATACAACATTATAGTGTGACTAGTTTCCAAACTGGCGGCTTTTCAACCGTAAATACCAAAATAAGTTAACATGATGGACTGAGTGATACCTTAGTTGGCTAAATGAAAACTCATGATAATCAACAAGAAAAAATCATGACAACACCTTAAAAAAGTTCAGAAGTTTCAGATATGAAGTAATGTATAGTGCTTTATGCACAAATATCTGGATATTTTATTATTAGAATGCAGAAGTATAAGTAAATTATTCACATCAAGACTTGCCCCCACATTCAACGACTTACCTTCTTTTTATCCCTCATCGAGCCTTTGCCTCGGACCATTATTTTACATCCCGTTTCTGCTTCAAGCTGTTTAGCAGTAAGTCCTCTAGGTCCAAGGATTCTCCCAACAAAATTAAACTGGAAAAAAAAAAAAAAGGTCACTATATATTATTCACTTGCTCGAATTTGTAGCTCTTAAAATTATTTTACAATGTATTTTTGTCAAGTTAAATATTTTTTAATAAATCTTAGAGTACTTAGGAATTTCTAGCCCAGTTTGAGGGTGTAATCAGAAGAGCTCATTGTGCAGCATGGAAGTTTCATACGTATTAACACAAATTATGAATTAGGAACAACACTATCTACATGGAACAGGTATTGTACTGAACTGTCCATTAATATATAATCTAAATCAGAATAAACCAGTATATTAAAGAGTTTTACAAAATCTTAGATGCCACCCAACGCAAATCCCTTCTACAATACTCTAATGTCAGCATACAGGGAATTGTTCATTATGTTAAACAGTAATTGCATTTTTTACATAGATCCTTAGGAAAAATTCCGGTCTCATTTATCTAACAAGAAAATACTTTCTCCAAAGCAACTATTCAGAGAGAATTGTAGTTTTTGATTGGCTTCCATAACAACAATGGCCAAATTTGGATTCCACCCTATACTAAGTATTTCAGTCTTGAGAGCATAATATTATTTGCACAATTTTATGTCTGTATCTTATTTTTCTTCCTTTTTTTCATTTCTAACTTTAACTTATACTACTAGTTTTACAAGGAGCCTTAATTCTTTCCATAAGTAGGGCAGTGATAAAAGTAATTGTATAAATAACTGCCATCCCTCAACAGAAACTTCTAGTACAAAGGCCAACGGGAAGCACAGACTGACTCTAAATACTGAAAAGTAAAATTTCTTCATTCACAGGTCTACCGCACAAAAGACAAAAAACTGAGTTCCACAAAAACACCGTGGTGGTTTTTATTTATTTATTCAAATAGGTACTGATTCCGATGTTTACAGCTTCCTATTTTTTTCTTGCATTTGATCCTACTACTAGTATATCATTACATAAAAGTAATATGCTAGCATTCACTGCTGTTAAGGGCTTAAGAAGCTAAGACATTTCTCCAATCTTCTGTACTCTCAACAGCAGCTTTACTTTCCCTCACTAAGCTGCTCACCAACATTGCCACATCTTACAAGGGATAGGCAAATCAAAGATGGATAATACACATCCCGCTGGGAGAAAGCACCTTTCCCTCAGGGGATTTTGATACAACTTTGTCCACCCCAGGCCTCACAGGCTGATCCTATAAGCACCTGCTCTCTCTACGAGATCCCCAATTCTGAAATTTGCCTTTCTATTCAAATAAAACCCCTTATCCTTGCCTCGTTCCTTGGCAAATAATACTTTATCTACCTCTTTAATCAAACTAAATCCCTGCCATCATCCATTTTAACAATGCACTCGCTTCCAACCCAGAATCCCTTTTCACGTCTCCCATTTGAATAAACTCAACTATACTATTATTAAGTGTTTAAAAAACTCTTAAAGCACACAGATCCCAACTGGTATCCAAGCTCTAATACTGAATAATAATTAGGAATTTGAAAGTCGCATCAAATAAGCCTCAATTATACAATGGAAATGATACTATCTGGGAGAGCTGTACGGAGGTGTGTATGTGTGTACAGCATACGTAAAAAAAAGTCCAAGACAAGGTCTGGCACGTATAGTGGATAATAAAAAAGCCTACTGAGTCCACTACAAATTCACTTTAGGAAACCTAAGGCCTTCAATCAAATATCCAGCTTGGAATGTCCATATAAGGGGATATGGTCTATAAGCAAATTTGCCCTAGAGAACTCCAGAGAAACTTGAGTTCCGTGGAAAACTAGAAAGAAAAGGTGCAAATGGTATACAGAACACCAACAAACAGGGATTAACCTGCAGGTAACAGGCTTGAGTTTTTGTCTCCATGAGAACATTGGCTGCCTTCTCAAAGCTGACACACTTCAGGTGATCACCTCAAACTGAAGCTTGCAGTGGGTGAGCCCAGTACATGAACATGAAAGTTCGTAATTCAAATGTTCAGAGCTTCATACTTAAATATGAATAGACAAAGCAGGTTCACCAAAGACTTGGGAAGGCTAACATGAAAGAGACAGTACAAAATAAAGAGGACAAGGGACCGTTCCCCTTGAGGGAAAAGACTGTTGGTAAAGAAGATAATATCCAAAAAGAACTCCTTTGTAGATAGTGCTGAACTATTTTCTAAAATGGCTGTATGCATTTATAAGTCCCCAAAAAAGAGAATAAGAATTTGTTTTGATCCACTTCCTCTCCAGTACTTAACAATGCTTTTTATTTTAGCCATTCTGATGCTCTTGCTGATGTCTGAATTAGCATTCTGCTGATGACTAAGTTCATCATTTTTTCAGGTTTATTGGCCATTCACATCTATACTTTTCTTGAAGCACACTTGAAGTGTCTAGACTATTTTTCTATTGTGTTAGTGTTTTCTTAATTGATTTCTACTTTGTGGTGTACCAAATACCTTTTCCCATCCTGTGGCTTGCTTCCTAGTTTTTTGTTTTGCTTTGTTTTGATTTTTAAGATTATTTATTGATTTGTGAGAAAGAGAGTGAGTGTGTGCAGAGGGAGAGGGAGAAGTAGACCCCCAGAGCAGAGAGCCCGATATGGGGCCTGATCCCAGGACCCCGAGACCATGACCCGAGCGGATGGTAGATGCTTAACTGACTGAGCCTCCCAGGTGCCCCTTGCCTCTAGTTTTTTCATGGTGGTGTATAACTGAATTTAATTGGACTGGATCAATTTTAACACAGCTCAAGTTATCAGTCTTCTCTTCATGGTTAGTGAGGTCTTTCCCCAACCCAAGATCATCAAGATATCCTTCTGTATTAACTTTCAGAAGCTTTACTGTTCTTTCACATTTATACCCACAGTATGCCAGGAATTAATGTCTGTGATGGTACAGCTTTTTCTCTTTCCCTCACATGGACACCCAATTGTCCTAGCATATTTTACTGAAAAGACTATTCTTCTCCAAATACTCTATGGTGCCATCATTGACATAAATAACACCTTGGCTTACTTGTCATAAATACATACTTGGGTCCATTTCTGAGTTCTCTATTTTATTATATTAATCTATTTGCTTATCATTGCTTTAATATCACACTGTATTATTATAACTTTATAATAAATCTTGATATGCAGTATACCAAGGTAGTCTACCTTGCTCTTACTCAAGAGTGTCTCAACTATTCATTCCCTTTGTTTCTGTACAGATTTTAAAACCAGTTGGTCAATTTCTGAAATAATACTGGTGGTAATTTTAATCGAGATATTACAACAGAGGCTTCAAAACCATCAGCACAGTATTTATTTGGTCAGGTCTTCTTTAATTTCTATCAAGAATATAAGGCTTTTGGGGCGCCTGGGTGGCACAGCGGTTAAGCGTCTGCCTTCAGCTCAGGGCGTGATCCCGGCGTTATGGGATGGAGCCCCACATCAGGCTCCTCCGCTATAAGCCTGCTTCTTCCTCTCCCACTCCCCCTGCTTGTGTTCCCTCTCTCGCTGGCTGTCTCTATCTCTGTCAAATAAATAAATAAAAATCTTAAAAAAAAAAAAAAAGAATATAAGGCTTTTTATTGTGACTTTACTCACTTTTGTTAGACTTATTCCTAGATATTTGGGGGTTCATTTTTGCTATTGTACGTATTTTTAAATCATTTTTATTTCTTGTATATGAAGAACACGTAACTGAATGTTCTGTATTAAACCTTATAACCAGCAGCCTCTTTCTTTATTATTAATTCTCATTATTTTTCTGTAGGTACTTTCGGATTCTTTAGGTAAACAAACCTATCACTTGGAAATAATGACTGTTACATAACCTTTCTCCTTCCCAACCATATGGCACTGGCCAATACATCTCAAGTTCAAAGTCAAAGAAGAGTCTATCATCCTTCACTTGTTCCAGATTTCAAAATTAAGTTTTCAACAGTTGACCATAAAGCTCAAAGTAATCTGTAGGCTTTCTGTAGGCACACTTTACCAGATTAAGTAAACTTCCCTCTATTCCTGAGTTTGCTAAAGGTTTTTTTTTTTTAATCATTAGTTTGTGTTTAAATTTATCACTTTTCTTTACCATCTATTGAGACATCCATAATATTTCTCTTTAACTCTGTTAGTGCAGCGGATTACAATTATCAAATGTTAACTAATCTTACATTCCTAAAATAAACTCAAGTTAATCTTGATGCATCATTCTTTTCATAAGTTATTACATTCAGTTTGCTAGCACTTAGATGATTCTTTTAAAATTTACAGTCATAAATGGAATTGGCTTGTAATATTCCCTTCTCATAATATGCTTCTTAAGTTTTGGCATCAAGGTTATTCTGGCCTCAAAACGTGCTGAGATGCATTCCCTCTTTTTCTACTCTCCAGATGGGCTTGTAGAAGACATGTTATTTCTTCCCCAAATATTGAACAGAAATCAGCAGTGAAACAACCTGGGCCTAGAGTTTTTCTCTGTGTAAGGTTTTTAATTATGGATTCAGTTCTTTAATTCAGATTTTCTAGCTTTTTATATGTCAATTTCTAGGTAACCCGTATTTACCTAGAAATATGTCCGTATTGTTTAAACTTTCAAATCTGTTGATGTAAAGCTTAAGTCTAATTTTCTTCTCAGTATCTACAGAACCTGTAGTGATGTCCCCTCTTTCATTTCTGACTGGTTATCTAGGTCTTCCTTGTTCTTTATCAGTCTTCCAGTCTTTTCAAAAAATTTACTTCTGTTTTTGCTGCCTGGGGTAGCATGACTTAAAAAATGGCCACAGTTATGCTTTAATCCCTAAAGATATCTATGCCACTGCAATGTAAACTTGTAGCTCATCTCAACCCTCGAATCTGGGCTAGCACTGTGACTTGCTTTTCCAGTACAACATAGTAGGAAGAATGACATTCCCATGAAAAGCCTAAATCTCAGTCTTACGTGCATTTACTCTCTTAGAACACTATTATTCCCATCTAAACAAGCTCAGACTAACCTACTGGAGAATGAAGGACAAGTGACCCAGTCACCATCAATGTCCCAGCCCACTGCCAGACAACTCATAAAAACAGAGCTGCCTCACCAACCTACAGGTAACTACAGATGCAGACCAGAAGAACTACCTTGCTGAACCCAACCTAAAGGACCAGCCTGCAGAAGAGAAGCAGGAGCTAAAATAAACGATGCTTGTTTTAACATAAGTTACTGAGGCAGCTTAATGCCACAAGAGCCATCTGATACAATGATTCTCTTCCTTTTGTGGTTTCTTGTCATTAATTGATTTTTTTAAAAGATTTTATTTATTTGTTTGACAGAGAGAGACAGCCAGTGAGAGAGGGAACACAAGCAGGGGGAGTGGGAGAGGAAGAAGCAGACTCCCAGCGGAGGAGCCTGATGTGGGGCTCGATCCCAGAACGCCGGGATCACGCCCTGAGCCGAAGGCAGACGCTTAACGACTGCACCACCCAGGCGCCCCCATTAATTGATTTCTATTCTTAGCTTTATTATTTCCTTCCTTCTACTCCTTTTGGGTTTAATCTGTTATGTTTTTTCCGCTTTCTGAAATGGATGCTTAGCTTACTGCACCTCCTCCTTTTCTAATACATACTTTTAAAGCTTTAACTATTCCTCTAAACTGGCTTTAGCCACAACCCAAAGTTTTGATATGTAGTATTTCCCTCATCATTCAAATCAAATAATTTAATCGCTAGTGAGTATTTAAATGTTTTTCTCATTTCAAACATGAGATTTCCTAATCATCTGTTATTGATTTCTAACTTCTACATTATAATCAGAAAACATACTGTGCAGAATATCAATCCTGCAGTTTGTTCAGACTTTTCAGTGTAGCATATGGTCAGTTTTTCTAAATATTCCATGGGTGCTCAAAACAAATGCAAATTCCTCCATGATTACTTTTGTCTAGTCGTCCCTGAAGTTCTCTTTTGTCTTATTATATGCTGTTATTTGATACATACAAATTTTAAATTATTGTAGCTTTTCACCACTACCATTATGAAATGGCCCTCTATCTCCAGAAGCACCTTCTGCCATTAAGCCTATGGATATTCACAAAGAGACAAAAATCTTTTGCTTTGTTTTTCAAAGTGTATCTTTCTTGAACCTATTACTTTCAATCTCTTGTTATCCTTATATTTTAAACAGGACTTCTTTAAACAGCATCTAGAGGAGTCTGTTTCTTCACCAATCTTGTAATCTTTAAATTTTAACTGGAACACTGAGCCCATTTACAGTGTGTGATTTATACCTACCGTCTTACTAAAGTCCTTTTACATGCCCGTCCTTCTCTACGTTCCTTTATATTTCTTTCTTGTCTTCTTTGTGGGGAAGGGTGGTCAGGGACACAGACAGAAATAAGCATGCTTCTCCCTTTACTTTTTCTTTCTATTAGCCTGAAAGTTACATGCTTGTTTATGCTAGACATGCATCACTGAATTATCAAACACTAATGTTATTTTGTACTTTCACCCCCTTCCCATACAAAGCAAGGAACCCAGACCATTTAACACCATTTATTCCAATCCAGTTGTTTTTCTATATTTTATATGTATTTTTAACTCAATAGATTATCATACTATACAAATAATGTGCATTTATATTTACCCACACATTTACATTTTCATTGCTTTTTATTACTTTCTGTATCTTCAGTCTTCCAAAGAGGGTCACATTTAAAGTACTGCCTTTAGTGAACATCTTCTGGTAATATAGTCTCTCATTTTTTCCTTATCAGAAAATGTCTTATTTTTGATGGGTATGGAATTCTAGTTTGACAGTTATTTTCTTTCAGCATCTTAACCTTTACTGTGTCTCCTCTTTTCCTCTGTCATAATTCTGAAAAATGAGCTATGAGTCTTGACTGTGGCTCCTTTGAAGGCAATCTTTTCCCTCATTTGCTACTTTTACAATTTCTTCAACATCAGTTTTCAGAAGTTTTACTATGATATGCCTAGGAATGGCTTTTGTTTTACAATTCAGTTTCACAAATCTCTGACTTTACTGCTTTGGTTTGAAAGTTCTCAGCCACACTCCTTTCAAACACTGCTTCTGTGCCATTCTCTTTTCTTCTAAAACTCCAATTACATACATTAGACTTTCTCACTGTTTTCCTTTCATTTTTCAGTTTTTCTATCCCTCTGCCTCTCCGTGCTGAGTATTTTCTTCTGAGCTACCTTCCAAGTTCACGAACTCTCTCTTCGAATGCCTCTATAATCTTCTGGTAAGCCTGTTAATTCCAGTTTAATTTTTCTTTTACAGTTCTCATTTCTCTGTGATATTTCTCTAACTTGTCTTTTGTCTCCTTCTACATACTAAGCATAGCTCTTATAAAATCCAGGTCTGACAATTCTAATACCTAGAGTCCCTGTGGATTCATTTTTATTATATTGTTGTTTCTTCAGATTTTTGTTAATGTCATCTTATCTTCTTGTGATTTGGGTTATTTTCTAATGGGTGCCAGACACTGTACTTACTACATAGCTTACAGAAATAATATAAGGCCTAAAATGATGTTACCTTCTCCCACAAAGGATATGCATCAGCTTTTCCCAGGGAGCTACTATTACTAACAATCCAAGATCACCTCTTTAAAACAATTTGATGCTGACTCGCACTACGTGTGAGAACCTCAGAAATTCTGGTTCACTTTTACTCCTAGAATTCATACCCATGAGCACCCCTCTCCCCCAAGCAAAGACTGGGGAGGGGGAGGAGTCCACACAGAGAGGTTACAGACTCCAACTTCTGTCCCCCAAAGTTCAGCCTCTCCGCTGTCTTCTCCAGATTCAGAAAACATATCCAGTGAAAGGTTTCTAAAAGCCAGACTTATACCCTTGATTATCTGCCCTCGATCCTCCTGGGACTCTGACATGTTAAAACAAATGTTTCTTTGTCTTGTGTCCTATTTTACTGGAACTGCTCTGAATTATTAGCTCCAAATTTACTAGCTAGTCTGAATTACTCTGTAAGCCCTTAAAACAGAGAAGTCCATGGCGTTTTTAAAGATGTTGCTCGCCTTTTAATCTAAACAGATCCAGAACTAAGATAACTTCAGGCAGTATGGGGTAAAAATACATCACAATGAGGGCCTCAGGAAGAGAAGTAAGGCACATACCACAGAAAGTCTATCTATAAGACTGGCCCTTTGTTGACTCTTCCTACTTAACTTGCCATTTCCTAACTCTACCTTTTTTCTTATTTTTAAGATTTTATTTACTTATTTGAGAGAGAGAGAGAGAGAGAGAATGAGCAGGGGGAGGGGTAGAGGGAGAAGAAGACTCCATGGTAAGCAGGGAGTCTGAAGTGGAGCTACATCCCACGACCTGAGCCAAAGGCAGACACTTAACCGACTGAGCCACCTAAGCCCCCCTAACTCTACCTTTTTACATAGTCACAGATTCTATAAAACTTCACGCCCCTCAGCCCCCCAAAACAACCTGAACAGAGACAAGAATCTGCCATCCCACCTTCCCTCATTTTGTTTAGTTTGGGTATCTTTTTCAGTACAACAGAAAACAGGCTTTCATTTTCAAACTCAACTCATTAAAACATTTATCCAAGTCTGCTATGTGGTAGAGTGAAAGAGATACTAGGGATTTAAAGAAGAAGAAAAAAGGAAGAAGAAGAGGAAAAGGAGAAACTCTCCCTGCTCTCCTGAAATCTGTGAAAATGCTATTACTCTATTTGTTACCTTGTTTCTTAAAATAAGTGGCCTTGTCAGCTCTTCCCTCCCTCAGTAATAGCTGCGCTCTATACAGATCCTTTTCCAAGGCAACTCATGTACTGGACACACAAATGGAAAAGAATGTCTAGAAAAATACATTATAAACAGAGGTAACTTAGCACTTAGTACAAATAAGTAATACATAATTATTTTTGATTTGTGTTCTTTATCAAACTGCTTGGCATGAACTTCGTGACATACACTTAGACCCTTTCTGACACATCCTACTCTTTCACTCATTAAACCTTTCCTTCCAGAATCACAGTGTTAAGATTAGTCTTCTACCACAACTAAGTAATCCTCACAATTATTATCTAAACAAGAAATGTTTTAAAACCAGTCAAAACCAACATATTAAATCTGCAAAACAAAATTTTCCTAACCTAAAAAAATGAAACAATCTCTACTGCCCAAGAACCAGCAAACAACAGCTCAAGCATGTTAAAGTGCACACCACACTAGGACTCGAACACGATTGACACTGTCAAGGTCATCCTTCTCAAAATGCTGTAAGTAGAGAATAAAAAAAAAAAATTAATCACAGCAGCTGCTTTGTCTACTGCAACCAATTTCCAAGTTAATATCGTTTGCTTTGCATTAAAATTCATTCTGTGTTGATTTATCATGCTAGTTCTGCAGCTTCATTCAATTAAAATAATGTCACAACACAGTCAAAGAAAATCATTTCAAAAAGCCTGAGTTAACTGCAACTTTAAAGGCCAAAAAAGGAAAAGAAAGATGATGAAGAAAAAAAGACATTCATTAACCCCACTGTTTAAGCATAGACCTTCTCCGTGGCTCATCAATTACATTTCTGCCAAGTGGCACGTTAATTTCTAAAGAAGAGGTTAACAACAATCATGTCTAATGCTATTAGTTGCTGCTCACTTTATTTTAAATAGAAAGGATAGACTTTTCACAATGACAAAATACAAAGTAATAGGGCAAATCTTTCCATTAACCTTTTAAGAAAATCTACAATTAAAGATAAAACCTTCTGTGACATACCATCAAAACAGGTAACTAATAAAACATGGCTTTCCAAAAGCATTTCAGTGAAACACTTCTAAGAAGTATTAAAGAGCAATTTCTGCTTAAAATTTTATAAAAGTAATTTTAGGGGCGCCTGGGTGGCACAGTCGTTAAGTGTCTGCCTTCGGCTCAGGGCGTGATCCCAGCGTTCTGGGATCGAGCCCCACGTCAGGCTCCTCTGCTAAGAGCCTGCTTCTTCCTCTCCCACTCCCCCTGCTTGTGCTCCCTCTCTCGCTGGCTGTCTCTGTCAAAAAAATAAATAAAAATCTTAAAAAAAAAAAAAAAAGTAATTTTAAAAAGAACATGTACTTCTTTGCATTGTTTTTTGCATAACACACTGATGATCTTTTTAAATATAGTTTCTGGTATTCCTGAGGTGTAAGACACCTTACAACCTTACATTATATTTCATATGTGACACAGCAGGCAGGAAACACACACACAAATGTGTATTTGTTGGAGTCTTTCTTTTAGCAAATAACAAAAAATATATCAACTCTAATGTAGTCAACAACAGTAAGCCGATCTTATACAAGTATGTTAAGACGAAAGAAGAGTCATGGTATTTTGGCAGTACCACCGGTTTTATTTTAAAACACCAGAATGGGGAGCACCTGGGTGGCTCAGTCAGTTAAACATCTGACTCTTGATTTCGGCTCAGGTCATGATCTTAGGGTTGTGAGATCAAGCCCCAGTTTGAGCTCTAGTGCTGGGCATGGAGCGTGCTTGGGATTCTCTCCCTCTACTCCTACCCAACGCACGTTATCTCCCCCCCCCTTAAAAATATATAAATAAAATAAAACAAAACAACATAAAATAAAATACCAGAATGATATTTTGATTTACTGTTTCACTGATTGGCTCTAGACTTGGCACTTAAGGAGAAAATATTAATATAGATTAAATTTGAAAGTTTGGTGTGGGTCTACAGTCATTCACCATGACAGCACAACGTTCTTCCAGTATTCAAAATCGATTATCCAATTCAGCAAAGAAGTTGCTCGTCACTTATGAACAAACGAAGTTTCAACACGTCTTTTGATTTTCACGTTCATCTACTCATTAATGCAAATGCAGAAACCAACCAATATCCATGTCAGAACTATACTCATTTGTCAATTCAAATCATAGGTTTTAGCCAGAGATACAAAGGTTCAGCAAAAATCAATGAAAGCATTGTGTAAAACACATACACACACACCCCAAAAGCAAAAAACAGACTGAATATATCAAAATGTCTTGTGCTTTCTGGGGAGATAAATGTCTTATACCTTTTCCATCTCCATATATATTCTAGATAAGTACCCAGTAAGTCTGCTTATGCTACATAATGATTATTACAGGAACCATTTTATAAACCTTTGATATATTAGACCTTCATAATCATTTTCTGCTACTGGCACAATGCTATGCAAGAAAAGGCATTTACACCAGCAGATGTAAGGGTGGGGGAAATAGTAATTAGTAATAACCAAAATATAAAATTTGTGGCATATAAATTTGTTTAACCAAAATTATAGGAAATCTTCATCTTTTGAGTATAGATATAATTGGGAAAGAAGCTGAAACCACTCTGAAAACAAACTCAGGTTATAAGATAGATGATTATTTTTCTAGAAGCTAAATAACAAGTGCATTGGAAAACAAACATTACTTAAGCAATTAAAAATATGAAAGCCAACAAGAGTTTTATGACACAATTTTTGACAGTGTAAAGTCCAAACTCTTACACACAAGGCCCTTTAAAAGGCCTCTAACTACTTTTTAACCTTTGTTTTTGCTGTTACCCCTTATGTTTAGACACATAATTCACTGTTCTATTTTTAAAAATGGCAACTACTTTTTTTTTTTAACGGCAGGTACTTCTCATTTTTCTTTCCTGAAACACCTTTCTTTCTCCTTCCTTCCCTCAAAAAATACCAAATCCTCCTCAACACCCAATATTGAGCTCAAGTATTCCTCCTTCTATGATTTTCTGTATTCTCTGGTTCCTGGAGACCGTTGTTTTCTCCTCCAAAGTGAGGATTTCAGAGCACTGTGTAACCACCACTCTCACTGCCCCTATATCACATGGTATTCAAGGATGTACATACATGCCTCTTGCAGATCATCCCATGAGCCAGAAACCAGTACCTGGTCCTCTCTGTTATATATTTTTTTTATCCACAGTGCCTCACAAAAGATACAGCACACAGATGAAGCTAATATTTATTCAGATTATTGGATAATACAATTTAAAAGCGTTCACAGAAATCATGTAGTGATTTTTCCATTCTCATGGCAAAAAATTAAATCACTAAGTCAGTCATATGCAGCACAGGAACTCTCATACGTTTCAGAAATATCTCAAATGATAAGCCTGACGGACTGATCTCAGGATAAATTCCAAATGACAAAATCAATGATGTCATAGAAACAAAATGTTATTTCCACTTTCCATTTCAATATGGAAGTATCACGGGTCCAATGACTATGTCATTCAGCATTTCCTAGGTGTTGAGAACACTGAAGTATGTTTTATTATGAGTGTTCACTGTGAGCTAGCTTCTATGCTGAGCACTTTATGTGCGTTCAGTCACTTCATCCTCATAACGCTGCTGAAAGACAGTTATCATTATCATTAATATTTAATACATAAGTGGTTACAAAAGTAGCCCCAAACCTAGAACACCTAGATTGCATATAGAGTTTGGACACTTAATCAGTGTAGTATAACACCCCTCTTCTAAAGACCTTAAACTATATATCCTAATCACACCAGAAACTCACATTTAGTTTTCTCATTCTTGTTTAACCATTCAAAATTTTTGGTAAAAAGTTTATAAAAATTCTCTTCAGATTCAAGTTTACTTTCAGAGTTCAACTGTGTTTTTATAATTTCTTCTCCACTTACAGCCCAAAACTTATCATTACTATACCACTGTTACATAACCACACCTTGATATTTTCATCTGTCTTTTAACTGATTGGTATTACTGCCTTAACAATCATCTTATACATTTTTTTTACCATAACTAAACCTTTTATATGAATGAAAACCTTTATGTGATTATTACTTCATCCACCTATTTCAATGAAAAATACGTGTAACTTCAAAAAAGAGAGAGAGAAAAAAATATGATTATTTGAGTCAAAACCGATTTTACAAGTGTCACTTCAAACCCAGAAGATGAGTCTAGGAGACTAAATATATAGTTCTGACTGCGGATCACAAATACTATCTAAGGCTCTTTGAAACTGACGTAAGTTTTGCTGCATAAGTATTGTATTATCAACCTCATACATTATTTCAAAATTATTAATTCAGCTCTTGAAGTGACCTGCTTTTTTTGGCACAAATTTTAGTCACGTGTGATAACTGTCTTTTATACCACCCTGGTTCAATGTTCCCACACTGTTAAGAACAACAAAGTTTACAGGGACTTTTAATTATTTCTTCTGTTACTATAGTATGTTTTTCATCTGTTACTCTTGATTTCTCTATAATATGAAATTATAAAATCTTGCCCTGTATTCTCTATTTTAAACGAATCGCACCACTAGCAAAGCCCTCTCTCATTCTTAGCCCCCACATATAAAATATATATATTAAAAAATCTTGACGTTTTCAATATTTAATCTATCCCCTATTCTTCTATTTCAACTTCACTGCCTTAGTTCAGGCCCTTGTTACTATATAACAGGATTACGGCTTTAGCAGTACTATGAGGGCAGGGATTACATCTTTTCATATTCTTGCGCCTGGTGCCTAGCACAGGCTACACACAAGTATGAAATAAAAGAATGATGCCAAAATTTTACTGGTTTATACTCAGACCTTTTCAGCTTTCGTTTTTCTAATTACTTTTCAAATTTTCATTTTCTCTTTTGTTTTAATCTGTTAAAATTGCAAATTTATACTGCTTTCAAACAATTTGTAAATAAAAAGGCAAGAAACTAATCAAAGCAATGATTGTTCTCTAAACCCAAAGAATAAAATATAGATACATTTCTTTAAAGCTTAATCAATTCCTTACCAAAAAAAAAAAATTATCACACCACTATGAAACATGGAGATGGTCAAGGTCATGCTAGGTAGTCTGCTTACCCGATGATACTGTTTTGGGACTTGGAGAAAACAGTTTCCTATGGTAGGTCAAAACTAGATTTCAGGAAGTGCCTAATTTATTTATGAACTATTTGTTTTAAAGGGCTGAATTTATTAAGACATATAATGCTTTCTCAATGAAATAATCAACTGAATTTAGTTCTAAGGCTAGCTGTTGAAATGTTTGATTGCAATGTTCTTAGAGGAAAGTTAAGGCAAGGTTCCATCAAAAACTAGAGTAGTTTTCCACTCAAATTCAAACCAAAAGTTAAGTATAAATGATGTGTTCATTCACTCATAAAATAAATTTAGGTCCTCTACTATAAGCAAGCACTAAGATGGGTGGTCAAGCTCAAGTGGTAGAACCTTCAACTACCCCACAGCCCATTTTGTTTGCTGATTTTGGAGGGAAGAGGGTCAGGATTAGGAAGACTGTGTTAAAGGCTGCTTCACTCAGTTCCAGGGGGCAATGCTATCTCAAGATGGGCCAACAGGAGAAGCACATCTCAACCTTTCCTTTAATATCTAACAGAAACACCTCGATGTTTCTGGAATATGAATAGCTCTGAGAATTACGTTTCTCTCTGGATTTTTTATCACATTCCTTTGGTTATTTCAGGGACAATCTTAGAGATATGGAGATTAGATTACCAATTATAAGGTACCCAACTGATTGATAAGTCTCTTATAACAATGATTTGACCAGATCAGATCCTAATAAACTCTTTTTGGATAAGATAAATCGCAGACAAAACTTTTTATCTCAGGTGGGCCTGGAAAACACTGGCTTACAAGTAATACTCCCCTAAAAACAAACTCTGTTTTCTAATCTATTCTTCTGAATACTAGTTCTTTTTAAATATTAAAATATATTACCTAAATAAAGCTTTAAATTTTAAGACTCTGAGAAGGCTTATTACTTTTAAAATTGTTTAACTTTGAGAAAAACCTGAGCTGAACAAAATTTATTGTTTTCAGAATGTCTTAAAATCCTTTTTGGAATAACTTCTATTAACATCCTAAGAAATTTAATATAGCTCAGACCATAAAAACCCTATTAAATATTTCATACACAGCAGGAAATAAAAAGGAAACTTCCAAACCAAAACCAAAAAGATAAAAGTCATGAAATTGACCCTCACTAAATTATCTATTTAAAGTTCAAAGTCAACTCTAATAGTTTCTCTACCTAAATCTTAAAGATATGCTCAACTTTATCAACTGGTACTGCCAAATTAAAAACCTCAACAGATTAATATATAATCTGAAACACTTCACAACTCTATTCAATATATACCAACATTCCTAAATATCAACAATCATTAATAGTTTCACATGTAAACTATCAGAGAGATATGTAGATCTTACTTTTAATGTTTTATATTTTCACTCATAATTAAGATCATATATAGGCAAAAATTAAGCCTTAACCTAAGTAATGAAAATGGAGACTTTGCAGATTATTAAATTTTGATTTAATGTCCATTTGTTTCTCAGAAGAACAAAGGCAAAAGTAGTTTATATGAACATTCTTGAAGACTCTTAATTAATTCTTTCAACAAATAAGGAAGCCACAATAGTCAAAGGAGCAAAGGTCTAATGAAAGATAACTGCACTGACCCCTGTTCTCCTCATAACCCATCCCAAACAAATGATAGCTTAACAGCCAATCTGCAGGAGACAACCTTGAGAAATAGGAAAATCAACAATCTTATACTACATACTAAATCAGAAGCTATGACCAGCCAAATTCAGGAAAACTAAATTGAAAGGGAACTTAAAACTCTTGCTCTACCATTAACATAAATCATTATTATGAGACTACAGGAAGTGATGAGTAATATAACCTATGTTGTATGAGTAATATAAACCTATATTATTAATTACAGTTGCCAGGCTGGGATCCTTGTTGGAAAAAATATTTGAAAATGCATTTATCCAGGGCACCTGGGTGGCACAGCGGTTAAGCGTCTGCCTTTGGCTCAGGGCGTGATCCCGGAGTTCTGGGATTGAGCCCCACGTCAGGCTCGTCCGCTATGAGCCTGCTTCTTCTTCCTCTCCCACTCCCCCTGCTTGTGTTCCCTCTCTCGCTGGCTGTCTCTCTCTCTGTTGAATAAATAAAATCTTTAAAAAAAAAAAAAAAAGAAAATGCATTTATCCATCTTACAAACCTTTGAAAACTGTCATCACGATAACCTACACCCAAGACATACCTTTCAAAGCTACAATCATTCAAAAAAAAGAAAAGAAAAGAAAAGAAAAAAACAACAAACACATTTTAAAAACATAAGAAAATCAGGGGCGCCTGGGTGGCTCAGTCTTGTTAAGCGTCTGCCTTCGGCTCAGGACATGATTCCGGAGTCCTGGGATCGAGCCCCACATCAGGCTCCTCTGCTGGGAGCCTGCTTCTTCCTCTCCCACTCCCCCTGCCTGTGTTCCCTCTCTCGTTGGCCATCTCTCTATCAAATAAATAAATAAAATCTTTAAAAAATTTAAAAAAAAAAAGAAAATCAGAGTTATCTGCATATTAAATATCTAGAGAAAGTTTCACTATAATTTCATATCACATCCCAAGCAAAGAGTTTAGCAATCTAATCTGTTCATGTAGGTAATACACGACTAATATCCCTAACAGCTAGACCTTGATAATATTTGGAACTCATCTACCAGATCCTATAAAACAATTTCTCACAACTCAAAATGGAATAAGTAGGCAAATTTAATGACAGAATTATTATTGACTTATTGAAACATAACATCTTCTATTTATAACCATCAGAGTTAACTTCATTCACATGCTGCTTTATAAGATCTCCATGGATTCAAACAAGTCCTTAATAACTTAACCAGCCAAATTAGTAGTCTGATGGCCTATGTGTAACTTTAATCTTCTTCATGTCTGTCACTTTATGAATGCATGATAAACTTACATATTCTTACATTATGTAATGCAATACATTTTATCTTTCATTCAAGACTGTGGGCTCCTTCAAGGATAGGAATGTTTTTTCATGTTCATGATCACAAGAACCATACTGAGTACAGTATCAGATGCCATACATTTGTTACCTTTATTCTTCCAAACAATTTTATGAGATGGACCTTATAATTTAATGAACAAGGATGTTTCTAAAAAGTTAACATGTGCTCAAAGCCCATGTAAAAGTACAGACTATTTTTCAGCAAATATTTATTCCAGTCCCCTTCTCACTGTGGAGTGAGTGACTTGTCAATGCAGTTTCTTAATTTCAGTGCTACTGACATCTAGGATAGGATAATCACTTGTTGTGGAGGGGCTGCCCTGTTCATTTAAGGCATATCCCTGGCATTTACCTACTAGATGTCACCAGTACCTCCTCCCCTTGTAGTTTTGCCAACCCAATATATCTCCAGATATTATCAAATTTTGAGAGGGGCAAAATCAACCACAGTTGACAATCACTGGGCTAATGGACTGTTAGCAGATGGGAGTAGAGGACTTACAGGTGCTTAAGCAATCTGGCTTGGCTCTGGTACTCCAGTGACCTGCCATAAGAAAAGCATGCTCCTAGTAGCTGCTGCTCCTCTGGACTGAGCCCAGCAAGAGCACAAAGATCTGAACCCACCTGCAGCTGGCCTAGGTCAAGTTCAGCTAAGCCCAATCAGCAGAATCTCAGCCACCATACAGTAAAGGCAGAAGAGCACAAAAACCAATGCTTGTTATTTTAAGCCAGTAAGTTTTAGAGTAGCTTAGTACGGAGTTTATGGCAATTGTTGACAAATACAGCCATAAGGCAGTAAAGCCAAGATTCAAAACTGAGGCCTGTCTGGCTCAAAAACCCACTATTATCCAAATATGTCAAAGAGTTTTCTCAACGGAGTTAATATCCCCATCTCCAGGATGTGCTTGGTACACAGCAGAGATGTAGTAAAAGTCTGCTTTGTTAATAAATATAAATACTGAATGTGAATTTTGAAGAAATTTTCAGTTCATTTTCAATGTGCTACTCTTATTACCTTCCCATTCCCACATCATTAAGCCACTGATTCAAAAACATTGTGAAGGACATTTTACCACACTACCTCATTTCTCAAATACTAAATCTAAAATTTTCTTCTCCTATAAGTCCCAGAGCCATACACAACCAAGTCCAAAACAATACCTCCAAATTAACACTTTTATAAAAGAAGTTGCTATGTGCAAATGCAAAGGACAAGTTTAAAAGTTTAGCAGTATTTGAAAGAGTGAAGCCTTCACACAGATAAGCACAACAAATATTTGTTGTACATCTATCACTTACCAGACACCATTCTAGGCACTGAGGACACAAAAAGAGACAAAATCTCCATCCTCATGGACCATGCATTCTGGTTAACATCTACATAGTGTTATAGCATTTTCCAAGTGCTTTACGTGGATTAACTCACTTATAACTCCTCATATACCTGTGAGAGACTTACTATCTCCTTAGAAAAGTGAGGAAATGGAGAACCATAAATGACAAGTAATTCATCCAAAGTCACAAAGTAAGTTGGCAGAGCCAGCCAAGGGTCTGGGTTTGCGTCCATACTTTTAACTATTATGTCACATGCCCCTTCAAAGCTCTAATAATAATATAAGCAGGGACACCTGGGTGGCACAGTCAGTTGAGCGTCTGACTCTTGGTTTCAGCTCAGGTGGTGATCTCAGGGTCATGAGACTGAGCCAGATGTTGGACTCCGTGCTCAGTGCAAGTCAGCTTGGGATTCTCTCCCTTCCCCTACCCCACACTCTCCACCAGGCTCACATGCACATGCTCTCTCTTGCTCTCTCAAATAAATATAAAATAATAATATAAATATAAAATAATATAAATATAAAATATAAAATAATAAATATAAAATAATATAACTCCTGTTGAGTCAAACAGGATGAATTCACTCACAAAATCAAACCTGAGATCATGACCTGAGCCAAAATCAAGAGTCAGACACTTAATTTTGACTGAGCTACCCAGGCACTCCAATTAACTTAATTCTTGTAACAGAATTCTTGTATTAAATATAATTAAATTCCTGTAACAGAGTTAAAATTATTAAAAAAAATTATCTGGAGAACCACAATGGTTTCAAATCCATATCAATCCTCTTATGAATTATAACTAAATTTCTCATTTAAAAAGCTTCGTTAAAATAGATGTTGTTGGGTGTCAAAAGTCATCCACAACTCATACACCCACCTGCCTATTTGATATGCCCACACCTGGACATCTGACTTCAAACTCAACACCTCTACATCAGAACTTCTGAATCCCCACCTGCCCAATGGGCTCCTGCCTCAGTCTTTCTAGCTCAGGAACTGGTGATTCTGTTACTCCAACTGATCAAACAAAACCTTTGAGTTATTCCTGACATTCCCTCACACTCCATACCCAATCTATCGGCAAATGCTACTGGCCCTAAGTTAACAATCTCTGCAGGATCCAAGAATTTCTAAGTCCTCTTGTTGAAGTTTCCTCTTCTGCCCCCTAAGCTGATGTCCCTGTTCTCACCATTCCCCACAGCAGCCAGAATGAACCTATTAAAAACCCAACTCAGCCCATGTCACTCCTTGGCTCAAAACATCTGAATGGCTTCCCACTTCACTCAGAATAATATCTGAAATCCCTACTTGGATTCACAACCCCTACATGATACGGCCCCTCTGCTAACTCTCTAATCTTGCATCTTACCACACTTCCCAAGCGCACTCATGCCTCAGGCATTGCACATATGCTGTTCACTGTGCCTGGAATGTTGCTTCCAAAAGAAAATTTTCAGGCCTTCCTCCCCATCACGTCAGTCATGTCTCTGCATTCCTCCATCTTATAAGAGATATTTTTACTATAAATACACAGTCATCATTTACATGCTTAGCCCACCATATATTTTTCCATAGTACTGACTGCACTTAAATATTCATTTGTTTATTGTCCATCTCTGCCACTGGAATGTCTGCTCCACAAGAGAAGAGGCATTGTTTAATTCACCACTATACCTGCCTCCTGGAACAATGCTTGGCAAAACAACCACCTGTTAGCCCCGCTTATTCTGATGATAAACAAGAGCATGCTCCTCAAACTTTTGCATGCATCAGAATTACCTACAGCACCTGGAAGGCAGATTGTTAGGCCTCAGCTCTAGAGTTTCTGATTCAGCTAGTCTGGGGTAGGGCTTGAACATTTACAAATTCCCAGAAGGCATGGATACTATAGTCCTGAGACCACATTTTGAGATTCACTGACCTAGACAATGTTACACCGCAAATAGTTGTCAGCAACAGGAGCTGACCATGGCAATGAATGCCAACTGGTGGAAGAAAGACAGGAATAGAGTGACAAGTTATCTCCTACTGGACCCACCCTATGAAATACATCTCTTCTCACTTTGAGGATTATATCAAACATGTCTTTTAAATAATGCAATATAAATATCACCTTCTCCAAATGAGATTTTCTCCAGAAGAATGGGGACCAGGAAGATGAAGGTTATTTTCTCTAACAAGGTCTTATGATCTTACATATTCTGTGGTAATGACTTGTGCTGAAACTTTATCCTTTAGAGTTTAAACAAGCAGATGAGAAAGTTGATATCCTTTAGGAGATACTGAAACACCAAACAGCAGTAGATACCAACTGGGATAGCTGCCAAATCCTAACTTCCCATCTCTAGGAATCATTCCAGTCATCGAGGGTGGGACCACAGTAATCATGTCTAGGTTATATTAGTTAACCTCCCATCTTTAATCATGGTAAATTGGTCCAAAACACATTTTCTCTCCTAAGAACCTGAAGTTTGAAGATAAAAGTCTGGGCACGGAAACCAAATTATGTTAAAAGCAAGGGTCTCCAAGAGAAAGTCTGAATTCCTAGTGCTGAGGTTCTCAAAGGACCCTGGCCCCTCTCTTACAGGAGGCTTTGTTCTCCAGCCATTTCTTTTAATCTTCTGATACCCAATTACCTTCCAACAAACTCTTTGCCTACATTATCCAGAACTGTTTATATACGTGCAACCAAAAATACTTACAAAGTAAATGTATTAGCCTTAAAGAAAATTGTATTAGAAATGCAACTTGTGAAATGTCAAAGCTTTTTTCCATTAATCCAACTTTTTCCATCTTTAGACAAGTAGAGGGTCCATCTAATCAATAGAGTCGACGTCACATTTTGATCTTACAATACCAACTCCTTCTTGCAGAATAGTTTTTGCTTTCAGAATAGTTCCCTGAAACCTAGCAAAATACCAACAGTTTGCCTTCACGTACTCAAAAGGCACTGGAGCCAATTACGTACAAATATTATGCACATTGGGAGTACATGGTAAATAACCATAAAAAAAGGTTCTTAAGTACCTTATATTCCAATGGAAAGAAATAGAAAAATAAATTAAAACACAACAAATAGCAAGTGCTCCTCAGAAAAACGGAGAGAGTTATGTGAAACAATGAATAACCAGATTGTCTGAGATAAAATAGAGAGGGGAGGCTTCTCTGAGTTAACATTTCAGCTAAAATCTTAACCACAAAAAGAAGCCAACCACTGTGCAGCTAACATAAACGTATTTAGGCTGGGAATAGACCTGACTTGTTCTAACAGCCAATGTGACTATAGTGTATTGAGGAAGAGGGAAAATCACTTAAGATGAGGTCAGAGAGACAGAAAGAACCATATGACACAGGGCTTTGTAACAAACACAAAGAGTTTGGAGCCAATGATAAATTAAGTGGCACAGGACAAGGAGGCTACTTGCAATGAGATGTTTATGGAGAACAGTTGAGCAAGAAACAAGAATGAAAAAGACAAAATATAAAAATTATGGACAGTGGTTATCATAAAAATTCTGGAGCTGAAATGAAGCTTAGCTGTCACATAGTCCAACTTCTCATTTTACTGAAAGGATGACATAGCCCAGGCTGTGGTTTCTCTGAGGTCAGATTAAAGATGAGTAGAGAATTGTAATCTGGTGCTCTCTGCGACATTCAGGCCAAACCTCTTTCCATAATTCTGGCCTCAATGTGAAATCTAGAACCAAGTCTTTACCATGTACATTTCCAAAAGTGACACAGCAGCAATTAAATGAAAACATATCTAAAAATTTTTAATTGTCCACACCAAATTAATCATTCTTCTAGTCCCTCACATGACATTTTTTTAAAGCAGTTGACAATGGTTAAGTATTTATCACCAGATACATCCCTTCCCCAAGTATGTGAAGCAGAAAAAAATTGAATAAGACAACAAAATATACTTACATCTGGATATTCTTTTACAGGCACATAAAGTTTCTCTTGTAACTGAACAATAGGTCCCACAGCATCAGGCAATTCTGCACTCCTTTTCTCTGTACTGCCATTTAATGTGTCATTGTACATGTCTTTCCGTACTCTGCTAATTTCTGTTAAAAGTAAAAATTTTAAATGTGTTAGACAAAAAAATATTCTTGCTAGTCAAGGGAAAAAAAACAGAAGGTAGGGTAGGGTTTCATTGATAGTGTTAAAGAGTAAAGAATTATTAACCTATTCTACCATTGCCTGGATTAAGTCTATGTTTAAGAGGACTATAGCCTTAATTTCTACCAGAAATCAAATTTATACCATCCAAACAATATATTTTATTTTTTTAAAGATTTATTTTTTATTTTAGAGAGTGAGCAAGCGCACTGTGGGGGGAAGGGACAGGCAAAGGGAGAGAGTCCCAAGCAGCCTCTGCGCTGAGCATGGAGCCCAACTACGAGCTGGATCTCAAAACCCTGAGAACATAACCTGACCTGAAACCAAGAGTCAGACGGTGAACTGACTGCACCACCCAGGCGCCCCTATATTTTATTTAAATTAACTGCAGAGCCCAAGCTCTTACCCTCTTTAATATACCTGTAATTTTACTTAATTTCTCCATGCTAAAATGAGGTCAGTCATTCCAAATAAGAGCTTTAATCAAATAAGAATGCCTATCAGACAAAACTAATAACAAAGGCTCTTTTATACTTCAGAACCAATCTGTCTGAATGAGATTTTAAACTGGATTACTTCCTTAGCTATTTTAGGTATCTCTGGAATATCCAAACAGATGTCCAATAGATAACACAGATTTTAAGTTCAGCAGAAGTCTGAGTTTGATACACAAGTATGTTAGTCAAAGCTTCTGAGGCTATAGTGGGTAGCAGAATCTCACAGAAAAGATGTCTTAGAGAGGACAGAGGGAGAAAAGAGGACTGAATGAATCCTAGAAAAAGCAACATTTAAGGAATAAAGTAAAGAAGATCCAAACCATGAAGAAATGAAGGTGGACAGCAGAAATAGGAAAGAGAGGTGTCAAAGAAGCTGAAGCATGAAAGAACCAAGAACAGTGTCAAATACCACAAAAGTATGGTAAGGTAAAGAGAAAAAGAAGGTATCTTGGATTTGACCACTAAGCCACTGGTGATCAGAGAAGTTTCAAGGAAAAGATGGTTTAGAGAGATCAAACCACACCGGGTTAATGAATGAAATAGAAGAAGAAAAGCAAGTACCTAAAGTCAGTGACCTTTTAAAAAATTATTACGACAGTTCCCAGGTATATAAATGCACTTCTTATAAGAAAAAATATGAGAAATCCAATGAATCAAGACTTGCACAAAGAAATCGATTAATTCTTTCAAGAATTCTTTATTAAGCTTCCACAATATGTTAGAGGATAGACCCCTGTCCATTAGAACATACTGTCTAAAAAGGGCTATCATTACTAAATAAGCTGGATGCCCCTTCATCTCTCCATGCTGCAGATTACATTCTCCTTGGGGAAAAGGCTTCTGTCCATTAGTATTTAAAAGTAAAATGCCTTTTATTTTTATCATGTATTTTGACTGCCTTCCAAACATGGAATTTCAATCTACTGCTATTAAGGAACTATGAAATATAAACACACACTTTAATTTTCTTAACTAGTTATTTATATCACTTTGCTAAATAAAACCCAACACAGTGAAAAGTCATGATCAAAGGTGTTCTTACCCAGTTAGTCTTAATTCAGTGAAAATACTGTATTACAATACATTTTCTGCTTCAACGATGGCAACATTCATTTTATAACACGTCTTATCTCTTAAATAACAATTTGCTTGTCAAAGCTTACCAAATGTGCATCTCTGAATAGCAAATGAAATTTTTAAAAAACCAAAAGAAGGTTCCTTGGATTTAACTACATTATGAAGGCAAGACTTCATTAAGTTCTTTTTAATACTACTTAGTTTCATAACAAAATCCGTCCTAAACATGTCCAGTATCAAACTAGTGTTTATTTTACATTAGCATGCGACAGCAATTCTCCAATCAAGTTTTCAACCACCAAATAATAAACATAAATAACTGTTTACATAATTACAGCAAGTAATTAACCAAAGGACATTATGGAAATTTAATTAAAATTATGCATATATCCTTTAGTCCAGGTCTCTATATAAAAGCACTTTCAATACTAATTTATTACATTTAAATCTCCTCATTAAACTGCCTAATTCTTATGATATTAATAATGCCGATATAAAAATCCTGACAATAGCATAAAGGAAAACTATAGATAAAATATGCTTATAAATACAGAAGCAAACATATTAAATAAATAGCCTCCACCAGCATATCAAGTGAATAATGCACCAACGCAGTGGAATTTATACCATGAATGCAAGAGTTTGATATTAAAAAATGTATAAGCAGAGCAATACAAAAGAATAAAAAAGAAAACAATGTAAACAGGTTGTAAACAAGTTTATCGAACTTAGAAAAACCAAGAGAATTATAAGAAAATTCAGATGACTAAATTAAAAAATATATAGATACAACACTAATCAATGACCTTCACATACCCACTTAGATGATAAAACAGAAGATATATTTACCATTTAAATTGTATTTCTATAAATATTTGTGTGATTCTCAGATTAATAACTGAAAGTTCTGTGAGATTCTGCTACCCACTATAGCCTCAGCTCCTAGAACAGTGCCTTAAACACGGTGGGCCCTCTGTTAATTCTCAGTGGGCCCTCTGTTAATTCTCAGTGGACTGGACATATGGGTGGGTAAATGAGCTAGGTTCTAAGGCATTAAAGTTAAACAAGTCATGGTTTCAAGCTTTCAAAGAAGTTAGTTTTATATGGGATATATATAAACAAATAGATACTTTAAAGTAGAAGAGTAAAAGGTATAGATTAGAGATGGTGGTAGCACAAAGCAAGACCATCAACTCTGCCACAGGTGGTTAAGGTCAAGAAAGAAGTCAAGAGGAAAGAAACTCTGACCTTTGTTTTCGAATGACAGTATGTGAGGCAAAGGTAGAATGTAATTATAAATTCTACTTTAAGGATAAAAATTCTTTCTACCATGTTTCTTTCAGTCTGATATGTCACTCAATTTAATAATACAAATTATAAACAACACTGTACTGATGGGAATGAAAAGATGACCAAGTCCTAGTTCTCAAAGATCTTACAATCTTAGTCATGGTGGGGGTCTGACCAGCTGAGTACTACCTTTATCAACAGCACCTTTCTAACCAGGAAATCACTAGCAATACTCAAGTCAAAACAAGTTCTGGGGCGCCTGGCTGGCTTAGTTGATAGAACGCACAACTCTTGATCTCGGGGTCTTAAATTCAAGCCCCACGTTGGGTGTAAAGATTACTTAAAAAAATAAATCTTAAAAAAAAGTTCTGATTCCAGGTTTAACAGTAACTGTTTGTGTGATTTTAGGTAGTCTCTTACTTAACCTCTCTGCACCTGTACCTCATTATAATTAGAGGTTGCTTACTGAATGACTCAACTAAATCCATTGTTTTCCAACCTCAGTATGCAAGGACTCCATTTATTATTTTCTCCCCTAACTCCCCATTTTATTTTTTTATTTTAAATTTTTTTTAAAAGATTTTATTTATTTATTTGACAGAGATAGACAGCGAGAGAGGGAACACAGCAAGGGGAGCGTGAGAGGGAGAAGCAGGCTTCCTGCCGAGCAGGGAGCCTGATGCCAGGGAGCCCAATGCGGGGCTCAATCCCAGGACCCTGGGATCATGACCTGAACCAAAGGCAGACGCTTAAAGGCTGAGCCACCCAGGCGCCCCTTCCCTAACCCCACATTTTAAAACGTTCTGTCTCCAAAGCTTGTAGTACGTAAGTCCTGGCAATCAGAGGTTTTTGTTAATGTTATACCATCAAGTTTATCTAATCAATGGTCAAAATATTACAGACATTTGTCATGGGTATGGGTAGTGTTTAGTTCCTTTGTAACTGGTGGATTTACAAGTGTTCATTTATGAAACACAGAAGTGCTTCATAATTAATATATTTTATACAGCTGACCTTTGAACAACACAGTCTGTACTACACGGGTTCACTTACATCCAGACTTTTTTTTGATAAATACAGTATAGTACTGTCAACATATTTTCTCTTCCCTAAGATTTTCTTATTTTTTTCTCTCTAGCTAACTTTTATTTTAAGAATACAGTATATAATACATATGGCATACAAAATATGTGTTAATTGACTGTTTATATTATTGGTAAGGCTTCCAGTCCACAGCAGACTATTAGTAGTTAAGGTTTTGGGGAATCAAAAGTTATACATGGATTTTTGACCATGAGGGGAGTCAGTGCCCCAACTCCATGCACTGTTCAAGTCAACTATATAAACTTTTGTATCAAACATTGCATGATAATGCTCAAATGTCTCATCTCCACACTAACCTTTGTCAACCTACAAGAGTAGTTCAGAGGATTAAAAGTTCAGAACCATTTGTTTAATCACCTAGTATAAAACTTACCACTACAATAACCCCAAAATCCCCACTATCAGGACAACTTGTTTTAGACATCTCTCAAGTTATTAAAGTTTACAAATTTTACTGAATCAAAATCACTCCGAAAATTTCTCCCATTTCCCCCCCACTCAACACTGCAAAGGTCATAAAATAGATCCAAAGCCTTGTTCCTATGACAAAAATACTTAAAACAGTTCTATATGTAAGTATCCTCTTCTTTGAGTTATATAATAACATGGTTTTATACCCTCTCACTCATTTAGACACACTTCATTTATCTATGCCCTTTAAAATGGAAATCCTGTACCACGCACATCCTTCCCTGACAAATGAGAATGCAGACAGGCTGCTTACCTCCAGTCCCAAACACTCCAAGTCCACAGTGTGTTGAAGAACCTTTCCTTCTTTGATGAGCATTTCATCTGACTCAAATGTTGGTGGTGCTAAGCCAAGTTTCCACCATTCCATACTTCCACAACTGTTTGTTTAGACACCGATACAATAGGTGATTTAAATTTTTTTCCTGGTTGTTTTCTACTAGACAAATCCCTTCAGACCATTAATCTATCAGCTGACATCCTTTCGGGGTGACTATTCTAAGTCAAGCATCCAACTAACTGCAGTTTCATAGTGCACACATTTCCGCAGCTTGCATAAGGCACACCTTATCAAACAACTGATGAAATCTCAAGACACACTAGGATCCAAACCCCCATTTGGATCCACTAGTTTAAAACAGGAAATAATCTGTTTTGGATTCCAGGTTGTATCATCAAGTTTAGAATACAAACCTTTCAGCTTTGGAGAGTATTCATTCACCTTTCCAGCATTCAGGGTCCTCTCATTTTCCATGTTTTCTAGAATTGATATATGGTAATGACATTTTTTCAGATTTCCATATCCTGAAAACTACTTTTGTTTTAAGACTGAAAACTTGTTTCTGTCATACTACTTACTGTCTCCTCACATTCCTCTGTTTTAACAATCTTGATTTTTCCCTTTTCCAAACTAAAACTCAATTATCAGTGAATTTTGCTCTTAAGAGGGAAAATAGTCACTGCACAGTTCTCTTCTATGTGACCTGTTAATATTACATCACCTTTTTCCCTAATTTACCTAACTCACGAAAAACTAAAAGCTTTGCTTTAACATCATACTTAACATTTCACGAGGCTCAATACATTTTTGCCTTTGGCTCTTTATCACCACTACTCTTTTTATATCTGAATTACTGTATGTGCATCCCACCCTCTGACACCTTAAAATTTTGCACATTTTTTAAAAATCTGTATTGGGTTAACTAACATTATCAACCTCTCTGTGGAAAAGCAAAATATCAGAAATAAGGATAACTTGAAGAACTATTAGAGAACAGAAAAATAAAGGCTGAGAAATCTAAATTATAAAATTAAATAGTTATTTCCCAAGACAGACAGATAGATAATGGCTATGTATAAATTCAATACTGCAATGTTGGAAGACTGGATAAAGACTAGAATATAACCCTATTTTACTGACTGATTTAGAATTTTTTCAACAAACTTAAACCAAGAAAATAAAAATTAGGAAATGAAATATAAAAAATATTTGCTGGCTCAGTAGTACACAAAAAAGCTACTAATGATATACAAATAATATAAAAGTATAATGCATGAAAAATTATTTTCAGGATTTTAACAATACAAATTAAAAGACAACTTTTTAAAACACTAAAAACATTTTCATATAAAACACATTTTATATCCGGTGTTGTGGTAGCTAATTCCAATTGTTCAATCAGTTTGCTGCTGTTATAGACCTATACATTTTATTTGGGCAGCTATTTGCTTTTTCTTTGAGCCTTACATTTAAAATCCAACAAAAAAATTATCTTATCATTATAATACAGCTGGACCTAAAATAAATGAAAATGTTACACTGTCATTTGACCATTACTGCCTCATTTTTAAAATTAATGTTTTCCATTAATTTATTCAGTGAAGAGCCACTTATTTATAAAAATATATGCTTTGATGTACATAGTAAAAATTTTATAAGTGAAGTTAAAATGACAGCTTTCATCATTTTAATTGAACTTTAAATAGGCTCTATGATTTCCTCACTATCTGCTGGACACTAATCAGGCAAAGGAACATAAAAAACAAAGGAAGATTTTAGTTACTTTAGGTCTTAATTAACAAATTCCTAGTTTCTATTTACATGAAACTTAATAAATCTTAAAACAATAATATTAGGAGTCTATTTATAACCAAACACCACTTTAGGTGATGGCTGTTACGTACTTAGAGGAAACAAAGATCTCTTCTGTAAAAAGTAACTGCTAATTCAGGTTTTACTAAATACAGGGAAAGTTTTGAAGATATTTTGAGGAGAGCAAAAATAATATAACTTCACTGTACTTATTTTAAAAAGCCATACCCACTAGGTACAGAAAGCAAATGATTTAAAATACAGGTTAGTAGCGACTACACATTTAGTAAAATGTGTTTAGCTTACTTGAATAACCAAATAAATCTGATTTAATTTTGAGGAAACTGCTTGGAAACTGGCAAAAAAAAGAAAAAAAAAAAAAGGAAAATTAAGCTATCCATAATTCTCTAATGGGACCTGACTTGGGAGGTTAAACTCACAACCATAAGCAAAAAAAGAAAAACAACAAAATTAGGTTTAACATCATAGCTCTCCTTTGAATTGCTTTGGCAATTTAATTAACAATTGTGTAGCGTTGTGGATAAATTTCACATAAAAACATGAAATAGCAAAGGTCTTATAAAAATGTCTATCCTAGTTCCATAATTGCTCTCAGCAGCAGTTTTTTTTTATCATGGAAGGCATTTAACAGTAGCTGCACCTCCCTGGAAAAGCTCTTTCAAAGGCTACAGAAAATAATATCTATTATATGATTCAATTTATACATGTATTTTTCGATAGACACACAGAAGTCAAAAAAAGGATATAACTATTAACAGTAATCATCTCTGGAAGATGGATTTACAGGGACTATTTGGCTTTCACATTAGATTCGTGTAAGAATTTTTTTTTTTTTTTTACTTTTGTAAAATAGTGAAGATATTTTCATTAGGATGTTACGAAGTACTTTAAGTCAAAATGTTGTATATGATACTGGATTCCCTATATAAAATTATAAGGATTAAGTCACTGACTCCCAACTAAAAAAAACTACAAAGACCTGTTTAACACGGGCATCTTCCACCATACTAAAATACTTTATACATGAATTATTACCTGATTCTCACCATAATGTGAACTAGATACAATACCAACTTTATGAAAGAAACAAACAAAGGAAAAAAAGTAGTACTCAGAAATTTAAGAATTTGGTCCAGTGTCACAGCAAGACCAACCACCTTTTATTTAGAGTTTCACAAAGGACTTTCCAGAATAAGAAGCCCTTAAAACTTACTTTAGGGGACGGTAATTAGAAAATGGAAAATAGGAAAATGGAACAAAGCAGATTTTAGTTTATTACCAGCCGTGCTCTAACAAGTTCAGTCCACTGTTTTACTACTGACTGCAAAAATGACTACAGCCCTCCTCTTTTCATGCTAACAGAACAAAGCTTCAGTGGGTGAAATCTAGGCGTAGGTACCTGGAAAAGTGACAAATCTGAATGAATGAATGCATGCTGTTGTCATACAAAGAAGGCAAAACAGGCCATTACAAAGAACAGAATGGGGGAAAGCATTTTTTTAAGTGAATAAAAACCAATAATTTAATTGGACTAGGCATCCTTTCTCATTTAAATTGGATTCTGTTTAGAGGTCATTTTAAACCTGGTTAGTTTTATATATGTCAAGGCTTTTTTAAGAAAAATATTGCCTTCTGGTCATTTAGTTTTTTAAAATACATAGGGGAAACCAATCCTTATCTCTAATATAATATCCACTGTATTAAAATGTAAATCTGAAGGTAAAGAAACCTAGTTAAGAAACACCATTAATGAAGATCTGAAGAAGATGCAACCATAAACCAGCAGATGCTACTGGGATCCAGGTAAAAAGTAATACTTGAGAATCCAGCAATTCTTATTAATAACTCTTTTCCCAACCCTTTTGATATTTCTAGAAGAGAGATAAATTCATAACAATGGAAAATGGGTGCCCGAGAACAGGGGTAGATGAGAGTTGTTGTTTTGTTTTGTGTTTACCATATACTCTTACACATGCCGCCTTTGAAATGCTTAGGCATCTCAATACATTAACTTCTTAAAAATAAATACTTGCCTTAGAAGATTTTACTCATAACAATAGTAACAGATTACTATCCATGAGACCACAATGATATAAACAACCGATAAACAAATTCAAGAAGGAGAAGGCACAGATGTTCCTTACAGAATTCCAGTTACCATGGAAAGAGATACAGACATAGAAAATCACCACAGTGGTAAGTACTGCAGGTGAGAACCAGTCAATGGGTGCTGCTAAAATTAGTGAAAAAAAAACATGAGAAATAGGGTATCTGTTCAGGGTATCTCCCCATAAGTCATTCACTAATTACAAAGGGAAAAAAGCAACTATCCAGGGGGCGCCTGGGTAGCGCAATCGTTAAGCGTCTGCCTTCGGCTCAGGGCGTGATCCTGGCGTTCCGGGATCGAGACCCACATCGGGCTCCTTGGCTGGGAGCCTGCTTCTTCCTCTCCCTCTCTCCTGCTGTGTTCCCTCTCTCGCTGGCTGTCTCTCTGTCACATAAATAAATAAAATCTTTAAAAAAAAAAAAAAAAAGCAACTATCCAGTGGAGAAACCTGGCAGAGTCCACCTTAACCAGGTGATCAAATACTATCACCAATAAAATACACGGAGAAAGGCCAAACAGTAATTTTGTTGTTTTCTTGCCAAATATGCACAACCTTAATCTAGTCATGAGAAAACATCAAACAAACTAAAATTGAAGAATAAAATAACTGACCAGTTATCTTCAAAAGTATCAAGAAAAGCGTCATGAATGTGACATTGTCAAAGACTGGAGGATACTACAGAGACATCACTACTAAATGCTGTGTGGGATTTTGGACTGGATCCTGTACCACAAAAAGGATATGAATAGGAAAATTGGCGAAGTCTGAGTAAGAGCTGCAAATTAGTAATATTGTATCTGTGTTAATTCCCCAGTTCCCCTAATTGTACTGTGGTTATAGTAGTTCTTACCATTAACCTCTGTGCTATATTTCTATTTTTGTATAAGTCTAAATTTGCTGCAAAATAAAGTTTTTGCTTTGGCCTCAGAGTTACTTATTCTCGTTGAGGGGGGATAGTTGAGGGAGAGAATGAAAGTCATGCAAATGTCTTACTTTTCTAGTGATGGAAAAAATTAAAATGCCTGCTTACCAATAAAACTGAGGATCTCAAAATCATTAAGAATAATCTCCTTAATTCAAAATAATCTTTTAGATTTTCTTTAATAGTTACTGCTTAAGAAACGCATGTACTTTAAACTTGTCTTAAAAATATGAAGACTACAATCCATAAACAATGATCTTTCTATAGGAATAGAACCTTTCTTAATAACCGCAAGTAGTAAGGGAAAAAAGCACTGGCCTTGAATTTACGCAACCTAGATTTTATTTCTGATTCCCTGCAAGATCTAGCTGTGTGGCTTTGAACTTAACCCTCTGGGTCTCAGTTTCCTCTGCTGTAAAATCAGATCAGTTCTATCAATCAGAAGTCTGGGCAACCTTCCTGTTTCTTCTGAGAACCTCATTTTGTACCCTCTGCGTATCAATACCCCCAAAGGAAAGGGATGCATAAATTCACCAACCAACCAAGAACCACAGATAGTCAAACCTACTCCTTTCAGAATTTACATTTCAAAATGTCCTAAACTAATGGACACCAGGATTTATTTTAAAAATCCTTGTAAAGTACCAAATACTCATATAACCAGGCTCTACATATTTATTTTTGTGGGAAGTGAGGAGAGGTTCACCCTATGCATTTTATCCTCCTCAAGCTCCAAATTACTTACCACTTTAAAAGAAATCTGGCAAATGAGTGAAAGTAAAACAGAACTCCCAAAGATTTTGAAGGAACTATGTCTGTGTAGGGGGAGGGGTGGAGGTAGGTTACTTTTCCTACATAACAATTTCTTTGATTTTCAATTATCCTTTTCAATTGTATTCCAAATTCCTCCTCAGCTCAATGGAGGAAAACGGAAGATCAGTAATCATGTACTCCCCCTTGTGTATCTGAACATCACCTTAATTCCATAAACTTAAGCAAATCAATGTCAAATGACATTCACAGGTGTTACAGCAGCCCATGTACGTGAGAAATCCCTCATAGTAAAAAAGCTGTTTAAGCCATAATAATCAATCTACTGTATACTATATTGCAAAGATCTTTTACAGCAAGCACTAAGATTCAATTAAAAAACTTCCAAATTTGTAACAAGAGCAACATATACAGTACCTTCAGATGTCAACATAATTGATACTGAAAACATTATTTTAATATGGTACTTTAATATGATCCCCTTTAATGAAACAAAAGTCAGTTTACTTTACAAAGAACTAAATTCAGAAAATCTAAGTAATGTGTATGCTACTGGCTACATTTACTACATTTTTATTGCCTCTTAAAAGTATACATTTTACTATCATATAACAATATTCTTAGAATGCAATTTTAATATGAATTTATAAAATACAGAATACAGCACTCTTCTGAGACCATAAAAGTTTAATTTATTAGAATGGAAACTAAATGTTATCATATAAAAATATTACCAAAATAATACAAGAAAAATCCTGGTCAAGGACATTCCTGAACTCCCAAATACCTGTATTCAACTGTCTTCTAAACATGTCACCTTGACACACTTAAAACCAAACTCCTATCTGTCCCCAAACCTGTTCCTCCTGATCTCAAAAACTGGCAAGTCCATTCTTTCACACATCATATCCAATCCACCAGCAAATACTGTTTACTCACCTTGTAAAATATACCCAGAATCCCACTGACCCCCTTTACCTGCTACCACCCTAGTTCCAGCCACAATCATTTCTCACCTACACCACTGAAATAACCTACGTGGTCTCCCTGTTTCCACCACTGCCCCGGTCAGCCTAGTCTCTGTTTTCCAGAGTTAGCCTGTTAAAATCCAAGTGACATGTCACTCCTTGCTCAAAACTCTCTAATGGAGTTGTTCTCACATTTTTTGGTCTCAGGACTCAACTCGTAAAAAACTACCAGAAGGAGCCTTTATAAAAAGCTTTTGTGAGAGTTACACCTGTTAATACTTACCATACAACAAATCAAAACTGAAAAGTATCTAAATTACTTGTGATTCACTTTAACATAATAGTAAACCCCATTAAATTTTAACAATAAACATTTTTTTTGAAGATTTTACTTATTTATTCGACAGAGATAGAGACAGCCAGCGAGAGAGGGAACACAAGCAGGGGGAGTGGGAGAGGAAGAAGCAGGCTCATAGCGGAGGACTCTGATGTGGGGCTCGATCCCAGAACGCCGGGATCACGCCCTGAGCCTGAAGGCAGACGCTTAACCGCTGTGCCACCCAGGTGCCCCATTAACAAAAAACATTTTATCCAACAAAAAAGTGAGGAGAGGCACTGTCTTCTATTTTTGCAAATTGTTTAAATGTCTTTCTTAATAGAAGCAATGGAATTCTCATGTTTTTTCCCCTCGTATCTTCTGAATTCAATCTGTTGTAGTATCACACAGCATATAGCCTCTGAAACACTCCACTACAAACTCAAGTGAGAATGAGAGTAAAAAAGTCAAATAACTTACTATTAGGAAAATAGCTGGACCTCACAGACTCCTAGAAGACTGCCCAGACCACATTTCACCAATGCTCTAATGACTTCCCATCTCAATTAGCGTAAAAGCCCAGGTCCTCACAGAAGCTCCCCTTTACCCTCCCCCACTTACCTTTCTGACCTGCTCTCCTAACTAGTTACCACCATCTCCCTTCAACCCCCATCCCTCATTCACAGCTACAGCTACAACTACACAAGGAACTGCAGGTCCTGGCCTCACAGTTTTGCAGGAACTCTTCCCTCCTCTTGGAAGGCTATTCCCCAGAGAGCAATATGGTTCACTCCATTACCCCCTTCAAATCTCTGTTCTAACATCAATTTCTCAATAAGCCCACCCAGATCTCCCTATTTAAAACCACAACCTGCTCCAATCCATCCAAAACACTCCTATCTCCTTTATCCTGTTCAGTGTACCCTCAGAACCCGTATTGTTTAATATATCATAGAACATATTTATTGCTCATTGCCTGTCTCCTACTTAAGAATATAAACTCCTCCGGGAGGACAGACAGCTTTGTTTTTGTCTTTTGCTATATTTCCAAGGACCTGTATCCTTGGGGAAAAAACACTTTCCTTTTTTTTTTTTTTTTAAAGATTTTATTTATTTATTTGACAGAGATAGAGACAGCCAACGAGAGAGGGAACACAAGCAGGGGGAGTGAGAGAGGAAGAAGCAGGCTCATAGCGGAGGAGCCTAATGTGGGGCTCGATCCCATAACGCCGGGATCACGCCCTGAGCCGAAGGCAGACGCTTAACCGCTGTGCCACCCAGGCGCCCCGGAAAAAACACTTTCTGAACAACCTTAGCAGGACAATACAAAAACATGCAAAGCTACAAAAACATGCTTGAAACTTCACTCAAGCATCAATAGGTTATTAGCTTCATGATTTATTCCCCTTCCCTTTAAAACTAACAGAAATGCACTCCCTTCTCAAAAGGGCTTGTTGTATTTATTCAGGATTTGTGAGAATCTGAAACACTTAGTTAATAACATGTTCATTATATCAGTGTTAAATTCCTCTGGTGTGTTTTAGATCAAATGACAAGAAAAAATACACAAGCATCTAAATGAATGGGCTTAGCTTTACAAAACCCTAACCCATAAGGAAAAGACTGCCCCTTATCAGGACTGCACCAAAGGGGTTATAATGATTCATTCCTCTTGAGGTTTTTTTGTTGTTGTTGTTTTTTATAACCTCTATATTTACAATCTGCACAGTTTGCAATCTGTTCAAAGCTTATTTAGTAAAAATTTTAAGAATATAATAAAGTTTTTCCATTTTATTTCCTAAAAGTAGAAACTGTTTATAAAATGGATTGGCCTGAATTATGACCTCAAAGAAGTACCTCAATGTATTTCATATTGCAAAATAAGAATTTTAGCTTTTAATGAACAATAATTTCTCATTATCATCTTATAACAATCTAAGTCAGACAAATATTAGAAGTATTATATTGTATTCAGTGGTCATGTGGTGATATGGTTAGGAGAAAGACATTCTTAGAAGTAATTATTCAGGGAAAATGGGAGTCCTCAAATAGGAAACTGAAATTCAGATTCAAAAAGAGCTCTTACTCCCTCTGGACTTCACATTGCAGCTCAAGACTGATCGTTTAAGAGTAGACATGTTTGACAAAGCCCCTCTAGAAAGCAAGCCAACCAGACATTCAGACAGGGCACAAGGAGGCATCTCTATAGAAGACAGTTTAAAATGAATTCCCCTTTGTAAACAAATTACCCAGCTGTTACTCTCCCTCTATTTCCCTTGTTATCTAGACCTTTCCCGGGGCTGATTTAAATGCCAAAGGTATTATACTGGGAATGAAACAGTTGACTGTGGTGGTAACGGTAGCACACAACTAGTGAGGAGGCAAAGCACCTCTTAAACAGAATTTAGAGTAATGAGATCTAACTTCTTCCTAAGCAATGAGTGGCCCCTCAAAGTCTGCCTTGGAGGTCAACACTTTCTTATCTGGTTAGATGGATTTCCTTACAGGAAAGTACTATTCTCATCTCCATTTTATAGTTAAGAGACCAAGATTTGGGGGTCAAATACTTTGACCAAAGATCATATAACTTGTAAATGAAAAAGTCAGGATCCCAATTTAGGACTCCGTATCACACTGCCTCTCCGATGTTATTGTCCCATCTTGATAATGGGAAAAGTAGTGTCAGAGTACAGTAAAAGCCACACAGAAAAGAGAAAAAAGATGAGAAGAGTGTAGAAATTGGAGATATAGATAAAAAGAGGGGAAAGTAGAGAGATATACACAGTAATGAAGGAAAGAAAGAACAGTGTAATCCAAATTAAAACTAGAATGATAGTCTCATTTAAGCTCTAGAGGGACTAGCTGCACATACTTCAACATAGTCTACATTTACTCTCACCTATAAGGACCATCTAAGATAACTCTAGACCTAAATTTCTGAGTTTCACAGAAAAAATTCTTTCAACTAGAATAGTATTTGAAGAGTCTCTGGCACATACTCAAACTGCAATTATTGACTGAATATATCCAATTTTTCTATGGTAACAGGCACTGTGTTTGGTGCTAGGGGTGACCCCGATAAGCAACATGGTTCCTGCCATCTCAATTCTTCTAGTAGTAAGAACTGGTTTCTATATAAATAGACTAGAGGGCTAGAAGTGATTGATAGATGAGGCTAAGTGTCCTGGTATAATACCTGGACCTGAACACTGGAAAAAGTCATTTTTTTAATAATTTTTTAAGTTTTATTTATTTATTTGAAAGAGAGATAGAAAGCACAAGTGGGGTGAGGGTCAGAGGGAGAAGCAGACCCCCTGCCGAGCAGGGAGCCCGATGTGGGATTCGATTCCAGGACCTGGGGATCATGACCTGAGCCGAAGGCAGATGTTTAACGACGGAGCCACCCAGGGGCCCCAAAGTAATTTTTTTTTTTTTAAAGTGTAAGTCAGAATTCTATGGTTTCTTTTGCTTCCACAGTAGAAAAGATCATGCTAGGGAAAACTGGATTCTAGGTATGTAAACCCTCACTTTACTTATTATGAAGGAATGGAGAATAAAAGCAGAAAAAACATGATGTATATTTATCACCCTACTAATACATATTTATGTTGATGGAACTGATAAATGAAAAATGCTTAAAATATATACTTCTGCCCCCCTCAAGGATTTTTTCCAAATCTTAGTCTTCTGACTCCTAATCCCATCTATGTACTGGACTGCTACTTTTAGTAATGCCTATAATTATCCAGGCAAATGCTTCTGTTTTTCTCACTCATGGTACTTTTTCATTTACTCAAAAACTTCTCAAAGGCAGAGGTCAATGAACACTCGTGTATTTTAGAGTAGCCAAGCTAAGGTTTAAAGACATGGAAGTTACTATACAAATAAGGTATTTGTTTCTTAAAACCAATACAAATTTTTCTGTGGAAAAATCACCAAGGCCTGCCTTAATAGGGGCAAGTGGAAAATTACTGATACTAACCAAAATCTAAAAAATCTAAAAGCAACCTATTTCAAACAGCACTCCACAAAACCTATCACACTGGAAAATGAGTGAAATCCACTCACTAAAATTGAATTTCTCCCTAATTGTGGTTTAAAACCAAACACTACTAGAAACAGGAAGTACAGCAAGATATATATCATCTTTTGTTGGAGAATTTCATAGGCAACAGAAGAGTAAAATGTACATTAGAACTCCCCAACACTTTTTTTTTTTTAAGCAAGGAAGTGGAAAAGGCCATAAAATTTTTCAAAATCAGGCCAATTCACAGGTGCCTGGAGGCAAAGTAGTAACCTGCAGTACGAGGACCATCAGAATATCAAGACTTAACAAAAAGTAAACCCACTTTCAGTGAACCACTGTCAGTATTAAATGGAACAAGCTTTGAAAGAAACTTAACATACATCCTGCATTCTGAATATGTTGTGGTGTTTTTTCTCTTATGAAAAGAATGACAATGTCAAATAAAAGCAAGCTATTGACGTTGATATAGGTGCTAAAGGAAAACTCCAAGTCTCCAGGTCTTTGTGCATAACTAACCTAATAACAGTTCACAAGTCACATACACTTTTACTTTTTAAAAAAATTACTGAACAGCTGACTACAAAATTATAAATAATAATCTGTGACAAAGAAACAAACTGCTGAAAATGCGATCTTTGATAAAAATTATTGTAATATCTCAGTCTGTCTCCATTTCATCTATAAAATGAAATTCGTTCCACCTCACAGGATTGCTGAAAAGATTAAATGAGGTAATGAATATATATTTATAAAAAATACCTAGGGGCGCCTGGGTGGCACAGTGGTTAAGCGTCTGCCTTCGGCTCAGGGCGTGATCCCGGTGTTGTGGGATCGAGCCCCACATCAGGCTCCTCCACTATGAGCCTGCTTCTTCCTCTCCCACTCCCCCTGCTTGTGTTCCCTCTCTCTCTGGCTGTCCCTATCTCTGTCGAATAAATAAATAAAAAATATTTAAAAAAAAAAAATACCTGATACATAAACTTATGTATGTTCATATCATCATTACTAATGATAATTGTGATTTAAAATCATATATTCTGGAAATGCTGTTATCTTGACAGATAGGTCTGAAAAATATTAACTGCTGCTTTAATGAATATCTGTTACCTAAAATCTGGTCTTTTCCCACTCTAGAGGCATAAAAGACAATGAGAAAAGGCACCAACAAACAAAAACTCTCTGCAAATGACTTTTCACGTATAAATTCATCACACATGGCAAAATGGAAGTAGAAAGTAACAAAGATACAGTTTAATTTTTCCAACTCACTTTTACCTCCTCAGTAAGCACCTCCTCAGTCAGCCATGTTTTCCAGAAAACCTTACAAACTACTCAAATACAAATATCACAATACTCTTGGCTTATTAAAAACGACTCTTAAATACTTGGAGCAGATATTCTCTACAGCACTATCCCAGAACACACTTTAAAAAAGGTTAAGAGCTCTTTGCATCAGGATCTAACCTGTTTTGGTTTAACCATTTTTCTGGAGTTTAAGATTACTTTAACCTCAAATAAATAATTTGGGGAATGAAAAGTTGGGGAAACAGTTTGGCCTATAAATATATATTTTCATAACTATAATAACTTAAAACAGCTGTCTTAAAAAAAACAATAAGAAAAGATCACATCTTGTACTGTCACCTTGATACCACAATATTACCGCAAACACCCATTATTTCACTCCTCTCTGACAACCCATTACTTGAGCTAATTCAGTGATGTGACTGTTCAAACACATGATTCTAAAATCATTTCAGAAAAACTTAGAATCTTAGATGCTTCAGGTGTTTCAGATTCTGGCATAAACAATCTTGAACTAAACTGTGCCGACCTTTATCACAATAGATTTGGATGTGAATTTAAACATATCACCAAAAAACCATCTCAAAAAATAAACTCCCACCAGTAATTATGGAATTTGAATTTAGTATCAGCTTATAAACAACTAATTATAGCCATCTTCCTACAGAAAAGTGGTAATTTTAATGAAATAAGTACTACATATACACATGTGTATACATATATACTACTTCCATCAATAAAATTATACATGAACTATATACGTTATATACTCATATACACATATAACATATAAAACATTAAATATATTACTAAAATATATTAATACTTAATATGTATACAATTCATACATATTCCATATGCTTTATTCTAGCATCATCTTATATGTTAAAGATTTTATTTTTTTCTGAAATTGAAAATACAGCTTTCCACATATTGATTTACTGGATCAGGAACATTAGAATTAAAATAATTATACTGTATTTCTCTCACAAAGGCCTAGCTTAAAAAGTATTTATCTTTAGACTCTATCTCTGAATTCTAAACTTGCCTCAGCTTATTTAAGCCAAACTGTATCAGTGATAAGAAAATAGAGGTACTGATTTATTTTAAGATTTTTATCTATTTATTTATTTGAAAGCAAAAGAGAAAGCACAAGCAGGGACAGGAGCAGAGCCAGAGGGACAAGCAGATTCTGCGCTAAGTGCGGAGCCCATTGCAGGGCTTGATCATAGGACCCTGAGATGATGACCTGAGTGGAAATCAAGAGTCAGGCACTTAACTGACTGAACCACCCAGGCGCCCCTAGAGGTGCTGATTTATTTTAAACTTCGTAAATGTCAGAGATGGCTAAGCATTCTAATTTATCTTCAACATCACATGGAGGCTAACTTCTCATATGGATGTATCACAATCAATCTAGCACTTAATGTAACTTAAATGAAAGTACTTTCAATGACAACTGGAACTAACTTCAACAAGAAGTAATACTCTTTCTTGCAGGTTTTCATGCATTCAGTCTCATGTGCACAACCTCAATAAACTGTTTCCTAATTACAGAGAATTTGTACAACTTTTTCTTCCTTCTATTCTTGCTTTTTCCAACCACCAAATAATAAATTCCCACACTGACTTCAAGCTTAAACATTTCTATTATTCTGTACTTAAAGAGAACAGACTTACCACAGCTTTACTCCTATTAAATTTTCTAGGTAGTACAGTTACCTTATATAATCTATTAATCAGGGTTATGTATCCAAGTAAAACCTAATAACCTCCTAGAAGTAATCCTCAATTCCCTTTAGAACACAACAGTTTCAGGAAGTATACTAAGAAATATTATTTTTATATTTCACATTAGCATTTTTCATTTTAAATATTTACCAACCTTCGAATAGGTCTCACCTTCCAACAGTCACAAATAATTCTCTGAATTTGGAAACAGATATCTGTTAACAAATATATGTACCATGGGAGGAAAGTGTACTCCAAAATGCATGGTACAATATACCAAAATTCAGGATTAAACACTCTGAATACCGTATGTTGAATCAAGGGTTAGGTTATTCTAAGAAATGACAAGCATTAGTCACCTAGAGTAAAAACTGACAAAGCCCAGATTTCCCATAATACAAATTCTACCATTGTGTTTAAATTTTATAATATAAACTGTTTAAATACAATATAAAGCAGTTAAGACTGATAGTTTACATATTCTATCAATTGAATGTTATTTATAAACCCAGAGTATTCTGCATCCTTTAAGACTGCAGTTCATCATATAAATGGCAGAAACATATATTACAAAGCATATCACCATAAATGTAGTAAATGGATTTCAATTCATTAGACATATCACGTGCTGAAATATAAAGTCAGCAATATTTTAGATATTTAATGAATTATAAAAATGTATGTGGTTAAGGCTTTAATGTACAAAACGTAAGCAACTTTAAACCAACCACCTTTAGCTCTTAAACAGAATGCTAAGTGTCATTCATCTGAACTAAGCAGGCCAAGCAAAATATCCTGTGATTCCTATGTTCTCCTCAATGTCGAAATGGGTGGATAAATTTAAAGCCTGTTCCCTCAAGAGTTGCTTTATAGGCAATTTTCTCCCAGTATCAAGGTCTGCAATTTCCATTTGGCTGCCAGTTTGCGATTAAATTCATCACCTTTATTATAAAAATGTGCTTTACTCCATGGCCTGCTGCACAAGAACTATACGAAAAACATTTTTCACTGCTAATGGCAAAATCATTCTAAGGCAACCACCACATCCACTCAGACATTAGCTTCCTCAACCTGATGTAGTAGCCTACATCACTCACAGGAGAAACTAACAATTTTGTAACTCACAGAACCTAAACTCTATAGAAAGGCCATGCTCTAAATTTTTTTGGATAAAATGCAACCAATCTTGTAATTTTTATATTCAGTGCCATTGTGAATGAATTAACCAGAAGTCAACATAGGGAATATTTCCATATTTCAATAAAATGACAAAATAATTTTTAAGTGTTAGATAATTAAGTATTCATCTTTTTTAAAAGTTCATGATTTGCTTTGTATCTTAACTTTCACTAACCGGGCAAACAGCCAATGGTCAAATTATAAGATACACAGATAGATAGGGGCGCCTGGGTGGCTCAGTCGTTAAACGTCTGCCTTTGGCTCAGGGTGTGATCCCAAGGTCCTCGGATCAAGCCCCACGTGGGGCTCCCTGCTCTGCTGGGAGCCTGCTTCTTCCTCTCCCACTCCCCCTGCTTGTGTTCCCTCTCTCACTGGCTGTCTTTCTGTCAAATAAATAAAGAAAATCTTTTAAAAAAAAAAGATATATAGATAATGTTTATACTTAATATAACCCATCTACCTAACTTTACCTCCTTAATAAGTCACAAATATAAGGTTTGGAGGTAAAAGAAAGTCAGAAAAGAATAGTATCTCCCAAATAAAGTCATTAAAGCTAGTCATCATGACATATTTGAGAATACAATATTACTCATTTATAAGATTTAGATTTTTTTAAGATTATCTATAAAATTAACATTTACTTTTACAAACTTGACTTCTATGCCAAAACCTCAGAAATTTCTTAGTCCAGTAAACTTGAAATTATCCATTTTAGAATTTAGAGAAGAAAGAGAACTAAATTTCACGTTAAATGAACCCTATAATCAGAGGAATTATCAGGTTATTTAATATGTGAACCTCCAAGAAATTTTCATCTACCTGCTAGAAAATGATGTGATCCCTTCCATCTTAACCTGTGTACGCCTCTGACACAGCACTTAAAGCACTATACTGCAGTTTCTTATTTCATTTCTCTCTCCATACATGGCTCCTTAAGTACTGGACTATGCCTTAATTCATTTTTGTATTCACAGCACCCAGGAAAGTGCTAGATTAAAAAAAAAAAAAAAAAAGTTCGTTGAAAACTAAGTCACAGCAGGAGTCAACATCAGTTTTGCTAAAACTACACAAGTCATAACCCACTAATTCTATAGTATTAGTCACAACCAACACTTTTTAAATGACATAGAATGGGGACTCCCTGGGTGGCTCAGTTGGTTAGGGGTCCAACTCTTGATTTTGGCTCAGGTAATGATTTGAGGGTTGTGAGATCTAGCCCTGTGTCTGGCTCCCCACTCAGTTAAGAGTCTGCTTGAGATTCTCTCTGTTTCCCTCACCCTCTGCCCCGCCACTCATGCACACGTGTGCACACACTTTCTCTCTCTAAAATAAATCTTTAAAATAAATAAAGAAATGATGTAGAATGGGAAAAGAGTAGATTACACCATAGGTAAGGAACACAAATATTATTTAATGAAGCTTTCATTTCAGCTGTTTGGTTATATAAATATGTATGCACATAACAAAATATTTCTCTTTTTAAGTAGTATTCTAAAACTTTGATATATACCTTTTTTCGCTCACATCTATACCATTTTTCTGGTTTACACTGCCAGGATATATGTACTTGTTATTCAATAAATAATAGTATTAACAAATCAAAGAGACTCTTGATTCACAAAATCAAAGATTTCACTTTGAGGTTCCTCTTAATTATTACTACTTGCTCCAATGCTTTAAGCATCCACAGATAAAGTGAGTAAAAATTTTGTATATTCAAATACGGACAACTTGACACACATCTGCAGTACCATGTGGCATATTTTATGATGTTCAGTTCATATATTTAAATAAGAAAATCAAAGGTGTTAGTCCTTAAATAAAAATGAAATGTGAAAAATAAGACTCTCATGTCCCTTACTACCCAGTAAAATGAATGCATTTTTCTATAACCTAAAATCGAACAGGATTTTTAACTCAGATCTTACTTTCACCTTCCCTAATTACTGTCATTCTCTTACAGGATCCACTTATTCTCTACTCTCTTCCCCTTTTCATTTTTTTTTTATTCAGGATTCATGAAACAACAACATAAAGATACCGCTCCTAAATTTTTAAAGATACCGCTCCTAAATTTATCACCCTTCAAAATTTAGATAAACTTACACTAAACATTACACAACCTGTACAGGACATCACCACACACAAGCCTAAATACTAAGTCTCGCAATGACAGAGAATCTGAACTGAGTATTTAGAAGACACTACGTGGCTTTCTCATTTTCCCTTATCTTTACCTTAGACTTTTACCCCATTATTCTAAGGCAAATGACCTAGATCTACAAGGGGGACATGGAGAGCTTACTCCAACTAATGACTTTAGAACACTGTGTAAAATATAGACAGCGGAAGTTCCTTTGCTCTGTACGCTAAACTGCATCTAGACCTAGAGTCAGCTGGGTGGAAAGTGAACCTAGGAGGGCCTTTGTCTTTAACATCAGTTTAATGACAATATCACTGTATGCATTAGATGCTTAATTTTAGTCTTATTTACAGGAAAAGTTAAAAATACCCTGGGTACAGAGGCACCTGGCTGGCTCAGTCAGTTAAGCGTATGACTCGATTTCGGCTTAGGTCATGATCTCAGGGTTATGAGACTGAACCCTGTGGCACTGGGCATGGAGCCTGCTTAAGATGCTCTCTCTCCTTCCTCTCCCTCTCTCAAAAAACAAAACAAAAAAACTCAAAAAACCATGGGGCGCCTGGGTGGCACAGCAGTTAAGCATCTGCCTTCGGCTCAGGGTGGGATCCTGGCGTTATGGGATCGAGCCCCGCGTCAGGCTCCTCCACTATGAGCCTGCTTCTTCCTCTCCCACTCCCCCTGCTTGTGTTCCCTCTCTCGCTGGCTGTCTCTATCTCTGTCGAATAAATAAATAAAATCTTTAAAAAAAAAAAAAAAAACCAAAAAACACAAAACTCCTTAGGTAGGTATTTCAAGTATTGAAATAAAATTTAAAATAATTAAGACTACTCACTTTAGGAGGTAATCACAGTACACAAATTATCAGTCATAACATCATTCCCCACAGAGGGGATTGGGCCCAAAGGTACTCTCTGACTGACTAATAATACCACTTACAGACATATTTCTGTCACAAGAGCCAAATCAACTACCATTCCTGAAGTCAGCAGTTTCTGATCTGTACAACTTCATACTCTTCGTAAATGAACTACACTTACATATATAACAAAAAGATAGAACTGTGATCACTGAGATCATTTCCAACTTCAAATCTCTGAATTATAGGTTTTTCTTTGAACTAGAAAAAAAATTTTTTAATGAAAATTTGTTGGGCCTTCCAGACAAAATGCTATTATTTTACCACCCACCCTTACACTTACCCTTCTTTAAAAACTGCTAATTATAAATGTCATCAAAACTTCACTTTATGACTGCTGTAACAACAAAGAAAAAGAGCTAATATCTTACAGATTAAAAACTAACAGAAAAACCTTAACTAATTACTGACTTACAGATCTTACAAAACTAATATATCACAACTGTATCACTGCATCTCAATGTTTATTAAACAATCTAACAAAGATAAATATTTTTCTGTTCAAAATTCCTCTTCACCTAACAATTCAGTAGTTCCCAACTTAAAAATTTTAGACTTAAACCAAGCATACGTTAAAACAATCAACATTATTTTTCTGTGCGTTATCTGTTTTAAAGTATTTTCAAGTTTTATGTTTAAGTTGTCAGAATTCTGTTAATTTTCTTTCATTTACAAAATTATTTTTTAAAAATAGCAAGTCTAAATTTTTGAATTAAGCAAAATTCACTGTTGAAACCATTTGCTGTGATTGTTATACAAAGTCAGACAGGATACTTTTTCTTGCTTCCTTTTAGATGGAATTTGAAATAATCCCAAACTAAATGAAATTTAACTATCTTTTTCAGAAAGTACTTTGATCTGACTTGAGAGTATTCTCATCCAAAAATTAGTTAAGATTTCCAAACAATTATTATTTAAACCCTCTTCTCCCTGGGATCCACAGTCTTTATAATCCTCTTTCTAATATTTATCATAATGTAGCCTCAGGCCACTAGTTCCAAAAAGAAAAGAAAGAAAAAAGGTATTCCTTTACCAAGTAATTTCAGAAAATACTCCCTTAAACAAAGTTAGCTTCCTTTAACAGATCCTGGATATTTAACATGTCACCACATGTTGAATTCACAAAAGAATATGCAGCACTTCTTTGACTACTTTTATTCTCAGATTACCTCAGGAGGCCAGTATTACATGGAACACACTTTGCAAACACTTTCCCTATAGCCTCTCTCAATTCAGAGTTAAATTAGCAGATCTTCAATCTCTCCCATCCAATATAAGATTGTTAGGTCTTTCAAGCCATTAGAGCAAAAGCAAAGAGAGAGAAAGATGACGGGCAAGCATATGGCAAAAACCCATGCCATACATACAGGACAAGATATGCTAGCAACTCATCTATAGTTTAGAGCTTAGACTCACCAGTTCTATAAATCACACACTCACTAATTCCAGATAAACTTCCTTCCTCCAGGCACCTAAACCCAACACAACCACCAAAAGACACCTACAGAAAAGAACTAAAATAAATGGTATCATAAAAAGGGTGGGTTAAGTATATCCAAATGTACTAGTAAAACAAAATAGAAAGCCAAACAAAGCATGCACAGGTTAAAAAAATAAAGATAAAATAGAAGTTAAGAGGCAAAATACTGGGGTGGGGGCAGGTAGGGATTAAGTCCAGAAAGTCTAAAAATATGCAATAAGCAGAGCAATCTATCACATGAATCTACACTAAACAGAAACATGGAGGCAGATAAAGGGGGGGGGGGGGGAACCAAGACGTAAAAAGAAAAGCCTTAAATGGGTCTCCCATTATCAACACGATGAAATCTTTTTCCAGGAATTTAAAGCTTTCTACAGAAGAGATACAGAATAATTTACTTCTTTCTCTTACTCAGAATGTCCTCACATTCAAAGATAGTGTTCCCTGTGTCTAGAACACTACTCCCTTACCTTTTCTCTACTTCAATCCTATCTATCCTGCAAGAGCCAGGTGAAATTTTACCCTTGTTTCTGAAACATTTCATAATCTCCCCAGCCTAACACAATCTTAGCACTAGTCTCTCAACCTCTCTTGGTTATAGTCCCTTATATTACTTTCTTTTCACACTATCTACCTTATTACTCAGACAACCTGAACGTAAGGAATGAATCTGAAGCTTTGTTGCATACCTCGTATGTTACACATAGTATGCATTCAAATTTACTTGTGAATACAATAAAAAATTCTAAATAAATATGTCAAGTCATTAAAAAGTAAAATATGCAACTCTGACATTACTCAAAAATTAAATGTCACATAATAGTAATCACTTTCTACTGGAATACAGTATAAAATGCTGACTTCCAATTAACTACACTGCACAAATGAAAGAGCTTGGTATTCACACGGCCATTACAATATTTAGTAACCTAAGGCTTTTTAAACAGTGAGTAATCAAGTTCTGAAAACATTTGATATTATCATCACACAAGCTTACTGAAAACTAAGTGATAGGTCGAAAAGAATAGTTAAGGAAATTATAATACATCTCTATAGGATAAACTATGTTAACATAAAACTATATTGTCAAAGAATATGAAATGGCAGGGGAACATGCTCCTGATGTAATTTACTTACACAGACAGCACTACAGTAGGATCACAATTGTGTTTTATCCATAAATTGAGAAGGGGAAAAAGTCTAGAAGAGAATTTGCCAAAATGTTAAGAGTGATTATCACTGAATTATGGGTAATTTTTACTTTTTAATTGATATACTTTAGTTCTTTTCCATAAGATAAATACTTGTTATAAGAATAAAATGTTTAATTCCTTATAACAAATTTTACGATTACTAGAACAAAGAAATTTATGCCTCTCATATACTCTAAAAGAACTATAAGAAACAATTTATAAAATGTATACACAAAATTGGCCACAGGGAAAAACTTTCCCTGAAAAATAATACTTCGTATTAAGGTTCAAAAGCAATATGCTGTGACACCTCTCTGTCCTCATCACCACCTTTCCAAGGATTCAGAGACCAAAAACCACACTATTGCCAAAGGTGAACTAAAAATGTTTGCATCTTCAATTCTCTACATTTAATGAATAACAAAAAAGAAAAAAGAACACTGGGGAGAAAGAAGTAAAATGCAAGTTCTACAAAAGTATATATCACAGTTGATATCCTCTTCCCTGGTCTTCCACATATCAACACTTCTCTCAAGTCTGAGCTCAATTTCAACTGATTGAGGAAGAAAAGTATTTTATAACTGATACAGCAATTTAAAAAAAGCTTGAAATAACTTGGAAAATATAACTTAAATGCATTATTAACAAAAACACATACTTCCAAATCATATCTAAGAAGGAATTTAAATAAGCAGTATTTAACAACTGCAAGCTGGATTTTAAAATATATATTTACCTAACTAAAAAAAAACTGCAAGGAATGCTATAAACTACAATAATAAAGTGAGATAAGATTACCTTTCTACTGCTGATAATTTTTTATTACTACAATAAAACTATAATCCCCAAAAGCACTTTCTCTTCATATAACATATAATAGTCAATTATGGCACAGATTTTTTTTCCCTGATTTACATTAGTAAACAAATCAACTACCTGGTTAAAGACTTTAGAATTGCAAAGAAAATATACAAGTAGAATACTTTTAACAGACTTGACTCATTCCTGCACTAAAACAAACAAAAAAACCTTCAAACAACTAAGCTGTAAAGGCAGAAACTGTATTTCAGAATATTACTATACTCAACGGAATGTCCTAATCAGTCACATTTTATAGTCAGCATCTAACATATGGTCTCTTTAAAAAAAAAAAAAAGTTATTTAAAGTAATATCCCAACTGACCTACATGACACGTCTAAATATTAAATTTAATAATTGTTATTTCTTACATTCCTGAGCAATTCTCCTCTTACAATTTAAAGGAAAACAATTTCCTATTCTCGTAAAAGAGTTATTTCTCAACAAATTTTAATCACTAAACACTGTCTTTTGTATACTAATATCTCCATCTGCTGGAACATAGCTTCCTTACTATTAAAAGTTCTTAAGGAGAAAAACTTTACAGTAGAGATTTTGCAACTACTTAGAAATAAAACCTTTTCATCGGTCACCATTTGAGGCAACTAGCAAACCAACACTTTATTTCGAGAACCAACCAGTAATTAAGAATAAGCATATATCTGGCTTTTCCAATAGTAACTATTTGCAGAATAGCAATATATTCCCTGCTGATAAAAGAAAGTTTTACCTAACTACAGCAGGAGAATCAATCTATGACCACGCTAACCCATATTATCTGTCTTTTAGTTTTACTGATGGTGGAACCAGATGCAGGCCCCCAGCACGACGCAAAATCAAGTGCATAGCATCACCTATGACGTGTACTTGAAACTATTCAATCCTTTAAACATAACTTCCGAAATACTAGATATACAGGGCGTAAAAGAACAATTCCAATGATAAGGAAGTTATTATAGCAGTGCCATAACAAAGATGGTTCTAAATTAAAAGGACATGAAATCATAACAACCAGACTCAATGAGTGGGGTCCTGAATCAGACTCTGGTTTGGACAATACAGTTAAAAATATATTTTGGGGATGACAACAAAAATCTAAATATGGACTGGTTATTACGTTAAGTGTAAGACTGATCCATTTTATTCAGCGTGATGCCGCTATATAGGAAGATGCTAGTGTTTAAAGAGACACATAAATATATAGAGATGGAAAGTCAAGATATCTCTAATTTACCTAATCAACATAAAAAATAAATACAATTAAATAAAAATGAAGTAAAATGGATAACGAAAATAATGAAGTTCTCAAAAATCTTTGCATTTGATAACACATCTAGATTCAACAATATTAGATGACTGAGGTTTGGACAAAATGTCCTCCAACTCAAACCAATTCAAGAATTTCTAAGATTCCTCTAAACCAAAGAGCTTCTTCAATTCTCTTTAATTTACATATAAGCTTAACTCTAAATAACCAAAATTTTGGCTGACAGCTATACAAATGAACCCCACATGTTCTCAATACCTCAGGATTAATGTAAGAACTTATGGGTAAGGAAAAAATAATTTTTGTATATGTTTATTTTTAGTTAAAATGCATTCTTTTTAAAAACTCCAAAGAATTTAAACCTAAAATATATAAAGCTCAAAATTTATTTTTATTATTTTGAGAAAATAGAACTATTTAAAATAGTTAACCTAACCATTTACCTTAACCCTTCACGATGCATCCAATTTCTACTTCCTTAGAGCCATATATTCTACATTCTTGTTAGTTTTCCCTCAAAGAGTTCATTACAACATCCCAAAATAATACAACCCTTCCACTGGTTCCTTACAAAGCTCAGAATAGAATGTATGCTAGTCATCCTGGCATTCAAGGCCCACCATGGTAGAGTCCAAACCTAGGCTGCTGGCTCTGCTCACAACTCTCCTTCGTGTGCCATTTGCCATTCCAACTGAATTTAAACACACTTTCTGAAAATCTTTCAATCTCCCATTACCACTGTTTTGACACTACACCACTTTCTCTTCTCGTAGAACATCCTCCACCCTCCCATTCACCTCATTAAATCCTACCATCTATTAATATCAAGTCAGATTCTACTGTTCAAAAAATATTAGTATATTCTAGACTATCAGAATGCTAGTAGTGAGTCTCATGAACATAAAAAATAATACTCATGTGGATAAATTACCTTTGTTTTTTCTTTTCTTCTTTCATGCTCTACAAGCTGCCTTGCTTATCTCATTTTCCATCCTATCAAAAACAACCTAAAAATATCGACAGAAATTAAATAATGCTACCTTACAGTCTGAGAAGTTCTTCTGCATATAATACTCTCCAGCCTCCAAACAGAAATTCTAATTTGAAGTTGGTAGGGCAGTTAGTAATTCCATTTATGTATGAAGAATACGAGGTTCAGAGAGGTTAGATATCTTGTCCAAGATCACCAAACTAGCTAAATGCAAACTCATGATTAGATCTCAGGTCTACTGGTCAAAGAATTCTTACTACTTGCAACATGGTCTCATTAGTACATGGACGGAAATACATGGACGGAAATACAAATATATTTTTATCTTTATGCTGGCTCACAGCTCATACATATATACACACGCACACTTATTACACAGCTGACACCTGAACAGCTGTCATAACTATTGGAGCATCACTGCAACAATGATGGTAGCTGCAACAATAGTAAGAATTAGGTACAGTTAATTTCCAAATACCTTATATTTGGCTTTGGTGTGAAATTTTACTTATTAAAAAATTTATTTACCTACCATGTAACAATTCTCTCAGTGATACAATTACTGTAACGCAGCAAGCAAGGGACTGCGGCTTATACTTAATTCTTTCCAAATACACTTGAATCAGTTGATGCTCCAGATAAGGGTCTCAGGAATGGGATGCAGTGGCTACCTAGTGCAGCTCCCATTTCCATTCAATTCATCATCACCCCCCTCCTGACAGTCACTTTTCAGAGTTGGTACCTATGCTACTAACCACCTTATGCTAATGTAAAAGTGAACCAAGTGTACACTCCTGACTTGAATCACCTAGCAAGAGTAAACCTTTATATTAAATCTTCCAGTCAGAAATGTTAGGTTTCCTCTTGAGCAGTTACTAAAAATAGTAACCACAGTAATACCAGCAATAATACTAAATATACACTAGATTTGTACCTATTAAAGAGTTAAGGCTCTATCTTATGGTTATTAAGAAGTTTAAGGGTGCTAAAGTGGCTCAGTCAGTTAAGCATCTGCCTTCAGCTCAGTTCATTATCTCAGGGGCCTGGGATCGAACCCCACATCAGGCTCTCTGCTCAGCAGGGAGTCTGTTTCTCCCTCTCACTCTCCCTCTCTCAAATAAATAAATAAAATCTTTTTAAAAATTTAAAAAAAAGCTTAAGTAAATGAGCTGAAATCCTCTAACACCTTTACTTTCTCACTTTCAGCCTAACTATCACAAAAATTTACCTCTAAAAAAAAATTCTAGCTCCAAGAATTTGACTAGTATTTGCCCAAGTCCAACATATCACAAAATTAACACTACTCCCATTTACTTTTTCTTCTTCATGTCCACAACCTAAGGCAACACAGAAACTTTCTAGCACGTGGAACTATTCTGGGTTTTTCTTCTCCAGTTCCACTTATGGAGTGACACATTTACCAAAAAGATCAAAAGGCAGAACTGAGGGTCTAGCTCCAACTCTGATACTACCTTGCCTTGTGATGTGGACAAGTCACAACCTCTATAGACCTTAGTTTTTGTACCTATAATATGAATATTTCCCTTGATTCCCAGCTCCCCTGCAGCTCTGAAATTCCATGATCTTTTGATATTATTTTAGTTTTCCCTACACTAAACTGCATCCAAAAAACGTTTTCCATTTTTTCTATTTTTTTCATATATACATCTCCTCAAATACTCTTTGTAAACCCATTCTGAGTCCCCATAAGATATTGACCCTAAGAATTAATGAAGAAAGGTTCCAAATAAAAATTTCATAAAACGTTGCTTTTTGCCAGAACTTTCTTAGTACTCTTAAATGTAATAAGAATATATATATATGTTTTTATTAAATTTTTCTATAGATTTTAAACTCTTAAGTTAGCTTAAAAGCCAAAAGTTCCCCAATAATCTAACTGACCAGGTGATCATGCCCAATCTTTACAACAACTTGTCCTGCATGAAAGCCAAAAGCAAGGTTAGGACCTGCTAATAAGACTCTTTTCCACTATTAATAATCATTTCAATCCTGGGGCTAAGCAGATATTTCATTACTTCGAAAACCGTCCTTGTTCTAGAACTTGACCAGCCCCAGCACCCGCTCCCAAGGATTCGAAGCCAGCGCACATTCACTGCATGTATCCCTTTATATACATGTGTGCCTACATGTGTGTACACACACAAGTCCTTTCCTTATTACCATTGCCATATAACATGAGACCACTTTATGGATTTAACCTCATTTTGATGTTTTCTTCTGACACTTCAGTACCCTTGAAAATTATCCAAACTGACAAATTATGCTTTATCATAAATAATGTGACAGAAATGTTACAATAAATTGATTCATTTCACAAGTCACAAAATTTAGTTTTGTATAAATAAAACATGTAGGTTAGAATCAATATATAAGGCAACATTATGAACGTAAAATTTTGTTTATTTTGCTAGACTTGATAGGATTGCTGGAATTTCAAACTAGAGTTGCTGCTTCAGGAAACCGAAGAAATGATGAAACCACTGAGTACAATCATTTGCTTGTTAATTACAAGAATTCTAGATAAATCACTTATCTTCTACAAGCTATATATTTGTTAAAAATTCATGACAGATTTACTTTAAAACATTGTTAGGGCTAAAGCAGAAAAGTAGACTGCTTTTAAGAGGGTTAAGTTAGCTGAAAACTTCTCTTATCAGTCTTCTAGGTAATGGCACTTTCAAATTAGCTTAAAGATACACCTGTGTTTAAAAAAATTGCTATTTGTGTTAAATTACTGTAACTGCCACACATGTTTATACTCAGCTTTCTTCTAAACTAAAACCATTCAAATAGTCCTTATTTATCCTGAACACATCCCATATACTGTGTTTTACAGAGTACAAGACCTACATATCAGCTGAATGTTGACTTTTATAGGTAATTGACTGGGGAAAAGGTTTACCTATATAATTCCATAAATGCCAAAACTTTTAAGAGCTGAGATGAGCACTGACAGCTTCTCTCTGCTTATGGATTGATACACTTTGTATAAGGACTGGCTGAAAACTACTGTCCAAGTAAAGCAATTTTGTCTTTCTATAATTCTCATTCACACCAATAGTATTAAAGTAAAATGAAGATAAAAGCTTCTTGAGAACAGGCATTGCAAATAATATTGTAAGATTTCTAAAAAAAATCATTAAAAAAATACATGTACCTTTTTTTCTAATTGCACAAAACTATCACCAATTATTATATCATTGGCTTAATCTCATACTTTAGAGAAAATAGAAATCAAGAGGATATCAATGTCAACCTATTTGTTAATTCTACAAACATCTGATAATGTACATGTGCCAGACTATGAGGTTGGCACCTTCAAGGAACTAATTCTAATAAGGATAGGAAGACACAAAAAAGAGATATTATTACAATATGAAGTATGATGATAACTACATAGGCAATAGTACCTAATACATACTGGGTTATATTTAGTCAATTTTCATAACACAGTCACACTAACAAAACAAAATGCATTCACTATGAAAAGTTTAATGCCATGTTTGCTTTCTATTACATGAAAAAAAAACTGTAAATATCTTACTTGGACATCAAACAGCCTAGCTATTTTGGGCCCCAAAACTGAAATGCCAATTTTTAAAAGGGGTATAAGCATTTCCCAAAAGTTCCCATGAAGGGAAAAATACATTATCTTGATGTCAAAAAGAGAGGAATCAGAAAAAACAATGAAGTCCTGTCAATCACAAAAATGAAAAGTTGGCACATAATATAATTCTGACTTCTTGGCATAGGTTCTTTCACGATCCTGATCCCTTGGCCCTAAAACAGATCCTTGGATATCTTCGTAATAGTTGACATACCAACGGCAGAAAGTTGCTCAGTGGACTCTGTCACTTAAGTTATCAAACAAATAAAACTCAAATAAGGGCACAGCATTTTCCATGTCCAACAAAGAATTGCACCATCATAAACCAAATTGTATTAACTATAATGAATTTCTCAAGTAAATTAAAAGATGTTCCCGTCAGATTATAAAAAGCTGTTCCTGTGATCATACTGGTGTAATTCTCTTAGGGGCCAAAAATGTCAAAAAACAAAAAACTTACATATCTAAATATATTGTCCAATAAAGGCTGGGTGTGTGTGTGTGTGTGTGTGTGTGTGTGTGCGCGCGCGCACGCTGGGGCGAGGGAGCACACTTGCCTTTTGTCACAGGAATCTATTTCCCTTTAAAAAGTAAACAAAATGCCATTTCTTCCTATGAAAAACTGATGTACTCTGCAATCCGCTTTAGGACAGTGAGAAGTGAGAGATAATAACAGAAATAAAATGTGTACAAAATATTAAAAAACTGAATTAACTTGTTTTTACTTTATAGTCTCAAAGCCATTTAAGAAAAGCTGCTCATACCAGACTAGCAAATGCGATTAGCAGAAACCTATTTTTATTAATTCAATTACATTACATCCTTGAGAATAGAGATTTTACTACAAAACATATTAATTGGATAAAGTTAAGAAAAAGGAATCACCTTCTGCCTCATTGAATGTACCTGAATTTTGAATATATATTCCGCCTAAGGGGGAGTTAAGCTTCAAAAGTACAGAATGAATGTTGAATAAATGACCTAGGATACAAGTTATTTCCATTATTACCTTACAGAGCTGGTGACACCTCTTGGGTGAGGAGAAAAATAATGGAAGGACAATTGATTATAAATATCATGTCCTCCTCTCATCACTATTAATTCAAAGGGCTAGTGTTAACTGCAAAGTCTTTCTTCCTAAAGAACAGATTAATTACTTCAACTTAAGTAAATAAAACTGTTTGTTACAGAGCTTGATTACTGTCAGCAATGCTCCAGGAAAAAAAACCCTAAAATTGAAATAAACTTACATAGCAAGTTCTCTCAATACCAATAAATAGCCATATCATTTTTGAAACAAAGCTTCTGTAGACAAGATTTGTCCCCTGCAAAAAAATTCTGAAGTGTAAGAAAACTGAAGTTAAAAGATATTTTCAATATTGAATGCATTATAAATGGAAAAATGCTAAGTAGTGAAGCAGGTTTTCATTTAAAATATTTTTTTGCCCACACTTTTAAGGGAGAGGGAGAGAAAATTGAGTTCAGAAAGAAAATTTATTACCTCCCCAAAAGACCATGAGAAAATTAAAATGCATTTTTCAAATCAGAAATGCAGAATGTAATCTAACATGTTTGCTCACTTTTTCTGAGCCACACGCTAATTTTTCAAATATTCACAAAAGATTTAGGCTAGCTTTACTTATAAACTATACCATGCATTTTTAATTTTCCCATCAGCAGCTTTAACCTCCTTCTGCCTAAAAAATGAAAACTCAAAATCTTATTTTAAAATCCCTAGTTCTTCCCTTTCCCCCATCTGGAATTTTTAAATCTAACTGATTTGTGGCCTTCTCAATTCTAATTGCAATACTTTACAAAAACATAATTTGCATTCAAGTACTGTTGTTGCATGAGTTTCATTTTCATAACAAAGAAAGTTTTTTTTTAATAAAAAACTTGTAGTAACTACTCTTTCCCATGGATGGCCCCAGGATTCAGTTTGGAAACTTCTCTCCAGAGAGCAGTTTAAGACTTAAGACCTCAGTTTTATGTGCATTCATCTCTATTTTCAACAAAAGATTCTTAAGTACTGGAAACTGAAATTACGTCCTTTATTCAAGTGGTCCAACCTAGAAAGCACAACTTAAAAGAACTGTGAAAATACTTAATAGGAAAGTCTGACAATTCCTACCTCCATCCCTTCCCCCCACAACAAAAAAATAAATCCAAAACCAAAAAGATTAATATAGGCTAAAGATTAACTTGGCAAGGAATTAAAATGTTCAATCTAAAGCATTTAAGTTTTATTCAACTAAGAAAATCTAGCACACATAAATCCCAAATTTGTAACTAGCCAAATAAGTTCTGAGACTGACAAATTTTTTAAAACTTACTTTAAAAATTTTAAGTAGAATTCCTAAATAATCATTCAAAATTTCTAATTATCAGAAAATACATCTACTGTAAATCCAATAACTTAACTTGATTAATCATCAACACAAAACTTACAGCTTTATCTAAATTGAAAAAACTTTCCGCCAATCATTTGGAAAAGGAAAATGTAATTCCTAACCGCAAACAGAAGTCATGATTAATTTGTTTTGGACAATGACAGGCCACAAAGGGATAAAGCAAGTTGCCAAATTTTCAGAATTAAATCATCTGGTGCAAAAAAACGTGATGCATTTCAAAAACCATACTTTTTGAAGTCAAATTAGGTTTATAATAAGGCTAACAATTAGAGGAAGCAGCTTATTCCACACTAAGGAATAGCCCCTTTTCCTTCGTGTTTGCACTGGTCTGATAGAAAAAAACAATCAAACTTCCTAGGCATTATATGCTGTCCACTTTAAACATCCCAGCTACCACACAGAAGCAATCTTTACTTAGGCTGGGGAGTTGAAAAGGCTTAAACTCAAGATTGACCAAGATAAGAGATGGAGTAAACCACATTAAAAGAAAAAAAAATTATTTAGAATATATCATCCTCAGCTAGTGGTCTCCCAAGTTTTAAAATGCAAATGATTATGATTTCCAACCACAGAGAAATGAACAAAAAACCTTTGTTAGAGCTGACATTAGTGGAACTCTAGATTTGGAAGATTACAAACTGTTGAAGCCAACATTAGAAACTTTTTAACAGAGAACTATGAATTATCATTTAGAGATTTTAGATCAACATAAAGGCAAAAGTGAGAAGCCTTTCAGAACTCATCAGGGAAACTAAAATTATGTATGTTTTTAAATAGGATCCACACAAGGTGAAAATACTTCCAATTTTTTATAACCTCCTATGTCATTTAATTAAACTCAACATTTTAATTCAAAGAATGGAACTTTAACCCTAAATATTGTGAGAACACATTTTCATTTTAATGTCTATTAAGGATTCCTTCTAAACAACTGTTCTTAAGAAAAATAATCTTAAATTTTTACAAATACTACTAAAACTTTTCATTTTACCAAAATATACCAAGGCAGAGAAAGCATATTATTTTTGAAATGTAATAAAATTGTTCTCATAATTTTAAAGAATGTGTTCTCAGTGTTTGTAAATGTATTATGTACTATAAATACAATTAGGCCACGAAATGACACATAAAATGATTTACCATTAAATTTCAACCAAATTTAATATAGATCAGATTATTGAGTATGTTACACATTTTACTCCGAACATTGCTCATGTTTAAAAAAAAATAACTGGCGCCCCTTAGCGCTCACATTTGGAAATACTCAATTTAAGAGTTCCAGCATTTTTTTTTTTTTTTTTTGACATTCCAGAAAGTTTTCTGCCTCCACAATCTTTCAAATGCCAACACAAATAGAAAAAGCAAAACCCTTTAAAGGGACAGCTCAATTTTTTTCTGGAGCAATATAAAATTAACAGATTTGCTGTTTCAACAGTGGAAAAAGCCCATTCCAGTAAGGGTTACTGCTGTTATGTTTAACACATGTAAGCAAAAGCGAGGACGCAGTAATAACTAACAGTTTTCGTACTTTTAAAGTTGTTTCTATGACTTTCTTGACAACAAAAGCTCGTGGAATTCTTCTTTAACCATCTTTAATCACGGAGACATTTCCGGTCTTTTGTTCTTTAGTGACATTCCAACTCTCTAAGCTTCAGATTCCTTTTCCTTAGTTCTATAGTAAAGATCTCGAAATTCCTATGAAAAATCTAAAATCCATTGTTCAATTCCGTAAGACACAGTTTTCGGCTTCCTTTTAACAGTCCTCCGGTATTGCTTCTAAGAGAAAAAGAACTCCTGGCTACTCGATTTTCAAAATACTTTTGTTGGTCATTTTTTTCCTCTCTAAGCGTTCACAGAAATATAGCTACTAGAATTTAATAGTCCAAGGCACTGCTACAAGAACTTGTTAAAGAAATTCCAGAGTTGGCCAAAATTAATCTTCTTGTCATTCTTCGCAACCCTCAGCTCTCCACCAACAAAGCTTTTTTGCAAACTTTTACTCGTTTTTATTTTCGCCCTTTCTAACGTCTTGATTTCCTGTCCTACAAAGTAAGGCAGCGGCGTCCTCGGGAAAAAGCTCTCCGCCGAAGTTCTCTCAAACTCGGGACTACATTTAGATTTGTCCTCGCGGTATTTCGTATTCACACCCCCCCCCCCCCGCCCAAAGTGAAGTTAAACTCCCGAACAGTTCTCGCTTCCCCAAACAAAAGGACAAAAAGTGCTTTCCGCTGTCATTTTGTCCTCGCCTTCAGCTAAATCAGCATTACTTTCGGTCTCCTATGGAATTCCTTTAAATTATCAAGCCCCACGCTACTCCCCTCGAGTATCTGCAAGCCGCACAAACTCCAAAAAAGCAAAAGCCCCACTGGATCCTCCACTTTGGGAACCAGCGGCGTCCTCCGGGAAAGACCCCTCCGGGAGCGCCCTGGGGCCGGTGTCCTTCAGGCGCCCGCGGGGCGCTGGGCGAGCGAGGCCGGGATCCTCCCGGGCAGGCCCGCGAAGCTCCGGGCCGTCGCGGTGCTCGCAGGCGCGGCTGGAAGCCGGGGACGCCAGAGGGCTCGCCCCGCAGCCTTCCCCAGCGCACCAACTTGGGCGCCGGCGGCACGAGGCCCGGGGTCTCGGGTCCGGGGTCCGGGGAGGGGGGAGGGGGCGTCCCGCCAGTGGGTCCCGCCCGCGCCCGCGGCCCCGGCCCGCCCGCCGCCGCGCCCCGCGAGCCCGGCCTCGGCGCCGCCTCCATGCGCCCCGCCCGGGCCTCTCCGTCCCCGGTGGACGGTCCCCGCCGGCCGCGACCTTCCCTCCCTCCCAACACGCCGGCGGGCGTCGGGTCCCGGGAAGAGGGGCCGCCGCCTGGGCGCGGGCCGCGAGGGGCCGACGAGGCGACTCACCTTCGTCCAGCAGCCGCTCGAGGTGGTTGAAGATCCCGCAGAAGTTGGGCAGGCTGCTCATGAGCTTCTTGTCGTTCATCAGCTGCATCAGGTAATCTGGGGTGGGCTTCGGCTTCTCCTTCGTTTCCATTTCCCCGACCATATTCCAGGCTCCGCAGCTCACTCCGCCCGCCGCCGCCGCCGCCGCCGGAGAGGAGGGAGGGGCGGGGAGCCCCGGCCGCCGGCCGCTCGGGACTCGGCGTCCCGCTCCGCTCCGCTCCCGCGCCGGGCGCCGGGGCGGCCGGACCGCGCGCTCGCCGCGCTCTCCCCGCCCCCGCAGGCACTTTCCGCCCGCGGCCCGACGCGCTCCCGGCCCGCCGCCGCTCCTCGGCCGCCGGCTCGGCGCGTCCCTCACGAGGCCGGCGGGCGGGAGGCGGGTCTCCGCGGGCCGAGTGCGGGCGCGGGCCGCTCGGCGCCGGACAAGGAGGAGCCGGGCCGCCGCCGCTCGTTCGGCTGGTCGCGCCCGCTCAGCCGCCGCCGCCGCTTCTGCCGCGGGCTCGGGGTCTCTCTGGGCTGGTCCCCGCCGCGGCCGCCTCTGCCGCTGCCGCCGCGCTCTGACTCCGCTCCTCCTCTTCCTCCTCCTCCTCGCCTCCTCCTCCTCCTCCTCCTCACTCACTTGGCGGCGGAGTTCGCCTCAGTTCAGGCGGCGCTGCCAGCGGCGGCGGCGGCGGCGCGGGGGGAGGGGCGGCGGCGCGGGGAGGGCCGGGGGCGGGCGGCGGGCGGGGCCGCGCAGGGCGGCCGTTAGCGGGGCCCGGCCGGCGCGCTCCTCCTCCCGCCGCCGCCCCCCGCAGCCCCCGGCCCAGGCGCCGCCGTGCCCGCCGCCGCGCCGTCTCCCTCCGGCAGGGTGGGCGGCCTGAAGGGCCGGCGCCGGGCTGGGGTCCCCGCCGAAGCGGGAGAGAGCGGAGGGAGGGGCCGGTGCGGGGCCGACGGACGGGGGAAGGCACCGGGCAGGGCGGCGGGGGTGCCTGGTGGCGGTGCTTTTGACTTGGGTGGGGGCGAGGGCCGCGCCGCTTCGCGCTCCCCGCGCCTGGGCCGGCTTGTCTGGCGGGCGCGGTCGGGCTGTGGCGTTAGGTGAGAGGGATCGCCAGCGGGACGCACCAGGGCTGCGCTCGCCGCCGCACAGCCCCATTCTCTCCTCCGTTACTATAGTTTTTTTTTTAAACCTCTCCTCTGTTCTCACACACACATCCTCCCCGCGCCAAGAAAAGAATTTTTTTTAACGTCCTGTTGCTTCACGGGGGACTTTCGGGGTGGGCGTCACGTGGCCCGACACGTAGCCGTAAGGTCTGAGAGCGCGTGCGCGCGTCGAGTCAGGCGGTCACGCCCCTTCCGAGGGTCGCTCCGCCCCTGCCAGGGCCCCGCGAGTGAAGGGGGGAGGGGCAGGGCCTGCCACGCGCCTGCGTGGGGCGGGCCGTGGCCTGGGCGGGGGCTGGCGCGGGGGCGCGCCGTGGGGGGAGGCGATGGGATGACCGGGCTGTCGGACCCCCAAGTGGTGGGGCGGGGGCCAGAAGCTGCGGAATCTTAGCTCCCCGGTGTCGGGTTCTCCTGCGCAGGACGCGTTCCCGGTGGGCTCTTAATTGCTGCGGTGTCGTTGGTGGCACCGCACGACAACATCCCCCCGTCTGGCGTCCCCGCGGTCTCCGGCTTCGAGAACCACGCTGCGGGAAGGAGCCTGACGCTCGGTGCGTCAGGTGTGGGCGCCCCTTGTCGCCCCGACGGCGTCGCCACTGCCTGTGCTGTACCTGTCTCAGAGGCGGAGCGCGCCTCTGGAGACAGGGTCTGTCTTGGTGCAGCGTCCGGTTTTCCGAGAGCCAGCTGCAGTTAGGAATGAGCACCGCGCTGTACGAAATAAGGAGGGGGACGTGAACGGTGTGGGCGATGTTGCCCTCCGTGATGGCATCAGCATCCAGTTATGAAGTGCATCCGCAATAAATGAAATAAGGTCATGTACCTAGTTCGAAGGGTGGAAGTCAACACTCCCATTTGCCAACTTGTAAAAATAATGATACAGTGGGCAGGAGTGTTTTCCATGCGGTATGATGGATTTCAAATATTTAGGTTTGTTTGGGAAAGACTTCTGAACTGCAACGATGTAGTTCTCTTTGTTTTATAGAATGTTATCAGTCGCAAACTCTGCATCTGCATTTTTCTGCAAGCCTATTATGACATGTTCAATTAATGTAGACGAAATCTAACATCAAACCGACCGTGGTGAGAGCTACAAGTGGCTGAAATCTGTCTACTGTGTTTTAACGGGGAAGAATTTACATGGGGTTTTTTGGTAAAATTTTGCTTCATACAAATTCTGAAGATGACTTAAGTTTGAGTTGTATTGAAACTAGCTGAATTTCAAACAAATACTCTGAGTATCGAGTAGCTTCTGTCCTGTTCATTTAAGGAACATTGTTTCTAAAATGAACCTACTTTGGTAGAGGAAATGGAATTGCCCTGCAGACAAAGTTACAAGCATTTAACTCCAAAATATTTTAAGAAGTTTTCCTACTTCCATTGCTGTTAACAGAGCCATAGAATATTCGCCTACTCGATTATCAATTTAAAGGATGAATTTTGTAAATACAGTAAACAGTATTTCGATTTAAAAAAAAAAACCTGTTGCCTCTTTAAAAACTAACGTATGCTACTTCAGTATGTAGCAAAATGATAGGTATTTTAAAGGGTACTAAACTGTTAATGTAATTTGATAGCGTAACAGATTTCATTCCACTTTTTAATCAGTTTCCTTATTTATTAAGGTCCCAGGCCCTGTGCTAAATCCTTTGCGTGTATATCTCATTTAATTCTCAAGGCAACCCTATAATTTAGGTATGCTATTATCCTTATTTTATGTAAGGAGAAACACAAGGAGAAGGAGGTTAAATAACTTTGCCAAGCCTATAACTCATGAGTCCTGGATTTGGGATTCAATTCCATTTATATTTTATCCTAAAGCCTATGTTCTTCACCCTTTTACTAACCCTATCTAATAAGTAAGGTTGAAACTTTTGATGATATTCCACCATTTTGATGAATAGAAATCACGATTTCATATGGCTCACCTGGTTCTTATAGGAAAACCAGATCGGAGTTAACAATAATCAATATTCATGTCACATGTAGTAAATCTCATGTGGTTACAGCATTTATAATAGCTACTATGTATTGCCTTTTCAAGTATACATAGATCACTTCTCTGCTTACAGTTCTTCCATGTTTCCCCTCTCAGATGAAAAACCCAAAGACCTTATCAAGGCCTTCAAGACCCCACATTCTCTGGACCCTGCTGCCTCACTGACCTTGTTTCTTCTCTTCCCTTAGCACACTGAGCTCTTCCCCTGGAATCCTTTCCCATCCTTAAACAGGCCAAGCATGCTTTCTACTCCAGGATTTTGCACTGGTGTCTCCTCTCTTTGCAGAGCGTTCCTCACACATCTATAAGCCTGCCTCCCACGCTTCCTCAGATGTTATCAAAGAAAGGTTCCCCTTACCACCCTGTATAAGATAACACACGCAAGTACACATACATACATTCCCTCCATATTCTATCTCCTTCCCCCCACCTTTTAATTCTTTTCATAGCATTCATTTCTACCTGACATGTTCTAGCTAAGGGTAAATTTGTCTCTCACCTCCCCCTACTCTATAAACTCCACAAGAGCAAGGGCTTTATTTTGTCTATGTGGAATTCCCAACGCCTGGAACAGCACACTACACATAGGCACTCATTAAAAATATATTCAGGGGTGCCTGGGTGGCTCAGTCAGTTAAGCGTCTGCCTTCAGCTCAGGTCATGATCCCAGGGTCCTGGGATCAAGCCCTGCATCGGGCTCCCTGCTCATCTGGAAGCCTGCTTTTCCCTCTCCCTCTGCTGCTCCCCCTGTTTGTACTCCCTCTCTCTGTCAAATAAATAAAACCTTTAAAAAAATAAATATAAATAAAAATATATTCAAAAAAGTATTAAGTAGCTCTGCACCAGGAACTGTGCAAACCCCTTACCTATATTCTTTTAATCCTTACAGCAGACATTTAGATAGATGTGAATAGCCAGACTTCAGAGGAGATGGTTGATGCTTCGAGTAGTAAGTAGTTGGTCCCACAGGCGGAACCGGGTCCATGCAGGGTGATGCCTCTGGAGACAACTGTGCTATCCACCATATCCCTTCCTTTTCTCTCTCACACTCCTGCCTCAGACGTTTTAGGTACATCTTACCCTGTTAATTACCAAACATATTTCAAGTGCATGGAGAATGCAAGAATTGTTGGGATATATCACTTGCCTTCAAGAAGCTTAAGAATCTAAAAATTATTATGGAAAGACTCTTTAATCACATTGTTACAAAAATATCTTTACAATATTTACCAGTTACAATGTACACATGGGTGAGTTTCATCTTGAAGATCTTTATAATAGCCTTTTCACTGTGAAAAACTATGTTATATAATATGTAAACACTAAAAATATTTCCACATCTGATATCGGTAATTAAACATGAGTGGAAATATATTTTCTGTTCTCTAAAATTTGATTGGCTTTATTTGCTTATTGCTATTCTTGACATTTAAAATAGAAAATTTGAATACTCCAAACATTTTTTTTTTTCATCACTTTGGAGTTCTATCAAGAACTAAAATGTTCTTCGGACTTAAGAATGAATCCAATCTTTGATGGCCTGTGTCCCAAACGTGTTTGTGTTTTTGTTTTTGTTTTGTTTTTTAAAATCTTTAATCCTTAAATCTTCCTACAAGGAAATGGGGCTTTCCTATAATCTTTTGTGTGTTTATTGTCTTAATTATGTTTGTTTATTATCTTAGTAGATTTCTCAAGTGTACTTTTCAATTGTGAGATGTCTTATCAGCGACTATTTGGAAGGTTGAAAATGACACATTTTAAGTGTGAATATCTTAACAAATATTTGAGTACCTAGTATATCTAAATACCTGTTACTAACCCTAAGGCTAAGCTGGGAGTTGGGATCACATACATATGAAAAGTTACCTAATAAATAGAAGGGGGGATGAACCATGAGAGACTGTGGACTTTGGGAAACAAACTGAGCGCTTCAGAGGGGAGGGAGGTGGGGATTGGGATAGGCCGGTGATGGGTATTAAGGAGAGCATGGATTGCATGGTGCACTGGGTGTTATACGCAAATAATGAATCATGGAACATTACATCAAAAACTAAGGATATACTGTATGGCGACTAACATAATAAAAAATTATTATAAAAAAAAGAAAAGAAAAGTTAACTAATAAAAGCAAGTGCTGAAGACAAAATGCCATTGGAATGAAAATGAGCCCTACCACCGGGGGCCTGGGAGAAGGAACACAGCCCTGGGAGGTGGGGGGCACTGACAAAAACTTGGAAAGGGTCAGGCTGCAGAGTAGGAGCTTCCAGAGAGAGCAGTAGATGCCAGTTTTTGGTTGGCCTCAAATGTCAAGCTAAAGTGTCCATAGAGAAGAGCCTCGGGAATTTTTCTAACACAAGGAAAGGAATCAATCAAACAATAACATGGGTTGCTTTCAGTGAGGCATATTTGTATCGCTTAGTGCAAGTGCACTATTCGTAAAATGAAAGGCATTGCTCTTCACAGCTGTTCTGTTAATTGTGCTGCCTTTTAAAACCACTAACATGATAGTTGCAGATGTAATACTAACAGTTAGCTTAAACCACTGCACGGTGGTTAAATGTGAACTGATGGTGTAGAGTTTCTACTCATTTGACCCTAAATGAAACTTTAGAGGGAAAAACGTTCTCAGCCAGGATGCAGGCTTGTTCCACGTAATCCCATTTTTATTCCACACTTAAACAGAAACTTAAACTAAAAAATAACCATCTGCTAATTATAGGAATATGGGAGTGAATTAAAAATGCATTTTGTTTTGATCAACTTTCAGACTGATTCATGGGTTTCAGATTGCAAAAAGATTTCCATAGTGTTGCCCTGGACTTGTTGGTTTGTTGTATTTTTTCCTTCAAGATCTGGCTCATTCAGGAGAACCTGTAATTTGATTTTTTTTAACATATTAAACAGCTACAGTTTGATTCATAATCTATGCATTAGGGGTTTTGTTTTGGTTTTGTTTTTTAAATGCCCCCTTTATTTATTTATTTATTTTGATTAGGATATAATTTCTTGATTTATTTCTGAACAACAACAACAAAAACCAGAAAGATCTGTTATTTTTCTCTCCTCAGGAACATTTCTAAGCCTAATGAAGTTTTTAAAAGGTCGGTTAAAGGTTTACTGGTTTCTTTGCTCTTTTCCCTTAATCTTCCTTTTTTTTTAATAATATTTTTTTATTATATTATGTTAGTCACCATACAGTACATCCCTAGTTTTTGATATAAAGTTCCATGATTCATTACTTGGATATAACACCCAGTGCACCATGCAATACATGCCCTCCTTAATACCCATCACCAGCCTATCCCATTCCCCCACCTCCCTCCCCTCTGAAGCCCTCAGTTTATTTCCCAGAGTCCATAGTCTCTCATGGTTCATTCCCCCTTCTGTTTACCCCCCTCTTTCTTCTTCCCTTTCTTCTCCTACCGATCTTCCTACTTCTTATGATCCATAAATGAGTGAAACCATATGATAATTGTCTTTCTCTGCTTGACTTATTTCGCTTAGCATTTATTTATTTTTTTAAGTAAACTCTACCCCCAATGTGGGGCTCAAACACATGACCCCAAGATCAAGAGTCACATGTTCTACCAACTCAGCCAGCCAGATACCCCTCTCTGTGTTCATTTTAAATAACTAACATGAGTAGACATTTTTTATGAGCAAGGAAAGTGCCTACTCACGTCCCAGACATTTAATCAAATGCCATTATCCTTTACTAAAATTTAACTGATAGCCTAAAATGTTGCATTTTTCCTGTAATTACTGTATATTTGTACTTTCTAAACTGAGTTTTTAGTGAGACCAGGGAGACAAAAAGAGGACTGACGTTTATAGAGTTCCTACAAACTGTTAGGCACTTCAGTTATGATCTCATTGAGTACCTGGCAGCTCTGAGTTAATTATTACCCCCATTTTATAGTGAAGAAGCTGAGGCTCAGAGAGTTAACCAAGTGATGTGACTTGTGACGCAGTAAATGCTGGGAACCAGATTCGAAGCAAACCTCCGAAGTCCTGAGTGACTCACGGCACACTTCTGGCCCTTCTATCAGTTAAATTTGGGTGCCCCAAGAGCTATGTCTTGTAATGACTGAAATACTGTCCTGTCTGAGTCTGTCTTCTTTCAGTATCCTAACCGGTGGTGATGTTGAATCTTTTCAAACATGAAGCTCTTAACATCTCATTGAAATACTGCTGATGTCCTATGGAGAAAAGATTGCTGTGTTGGGTATAAAAAGGCCTTATTAGTCCTAATGAGCTGTGCAACACCAAGTAAGTAATTCAGTCTCTCTGACATATGAACTGAGTGATCTCGGAAGGCTTTTTCTGTGATTCTGAATAAGATGTTCTCATCCATATCAGCAAACTGATTTTGTGTAATTTAATTTCTGTGCCTAGGATAACCCCGTGCACAGATGGGTGGTCATATAATGGCAATAAGAAATCTATTTAAAATTCATAGGTGTCATTTTTGCTCTCCTTACTGAAATAGAAGTCGTATTTTTGGATATTGGTGTTCCTTAGATAATATAATACATTTGACTGAAATTCTTACATTTTTATAATTAACAAAAGGTCAAAACCAATAGTCTCTCTTCTCTTCTCTTCTTTTCTTTTCTTTTCTTTTCTTTTTTCTTTTCTTTAATGTGTTACAACTGAAAAAGTGGAGACTGTGGAAGCCTCTAGAGTTCCTAGTGAAGAAACTTACCTCTCAGAGGGCGTAACAGTTCCTGGAGAGTAGATTCCAGGCCTGTTCCTCTTTCTGCTCTCTAGATGCTTTACAAGTAGTCTCCTTTCAATAGTTACTTGTTTGAATGAATAAAAGAGAAAAAGAAAGAAAAACATAGACCTACTTGGTCCCTAGGGAGGGCAGGCAGCTGTGTAAGCCGCTCCCAGCGCAGAATACTTACCTGAGTAAATAGTAGCATCTGAAAATCCTTGCCTTCGGTGACATAGGGAAAACAGAAGGGGAAGGAGGACCCTCAGTGTCTGTTACTGTGTGAACAGTTTTTGCTATGTGATTCCATGATTCCTAAAAAGCATTCTGGAGTGTGAGATACCTCTCACCCCACAAGAAACGTACCATTTGGGGCAACAGGGGCCAGAGCATCCATAGTCCCCCGAATCTTTAATTGGTCGGAAAACCTCCTCTTTTAATATAAAAGAGGTTTCATCAGAATCACTTTAACTTTATTTAAATATAAGATTAAAAGCAGTTATTTGCAGCACTGATATTCAATCAGTATGCACCAGTAAACTTTCTGTTTTTAAATTTTGAACTATTTCCACACCACTCAGGCACAGTTACTTCTCTTAGCTACACTGCCCTGTCTTTCCCACAGAAGCCCGGGGAATCCCTCCGACCTAGCAACCAAAGGGGTGATGCCTGGTGTCCTGCTCCCAGAGGGGCTGACGGCCACTCGGGTCACCTGCACTCCTGCCCTACCAATTGTCAAAAACATTCTGAATAATACTTATATTTGTATCAGCTTGTTTGCATCATTAGAAAATTGCTTATTTCCTATCTTCATGTCCATTAAATCTGAGTTTTACTAGTTTTTATTGATTGCAACTAAATTGAATATTTTTTGGTCGAAAATATGTATACAAGTACAGGCTCTTTGGGCATATGCCCAAGTTTAGAAAGAAAATTTATGAAAATCATATTTATCCAGTTACAGTGAAACACCAAAATTTTCAGTTTTACTTTCTATTTTCCACCGAATAATGTTTTAATAAACAGGTTGTTACCAGAGCTGAAAAATGATTAATCTTTCTCCTTATGGAAAACTCTTTATATTTTACACCATAAGAAGTACCTCTGTTCTGCTCTCTCCTCTGTGCTAGATAGCCATTCACATTTCTTTGCTGAACTCTACAAGTAATACTGATGATGCCAGCATTTACTATTTCCTAATTATTCTGTCCAAGCCCATCTGGAAAAATGTGTTACGGTTACATTTTGTAGGCCTTCAAGAGCCACCAACCTGATTAGCAGGGCATTGGTGACACTGTTTTCCTCAAAACCCGTGGTAGTAAGCATGGTTTTTCAGATGGAAATAAAATGCAGCATAGTGAAATGAGTAACACGTTTGTTTAACAGTTCTAAAATGAGTGCCCTGTATTTATAGTGTGAGCCTGGAATTAAGTAGTGGGAAAATGCCCGCTGAAACTGTGACAGATGGGGGTGGGGGGGCCTCCCCCGTGCCGGTAGCGTTTCTCTGTCCAGGTGAAGCTGTTAAGGGAACAGAAGGGATGTGAGGGGGGAATCAAGAACATTAAACTGTTAAATCATGAAATGCAGAAAGAGAAAAAGACTTGCGTTCACAGAGTTCAAAGACAGTCTTGTAAACTGTCCTGTCAGCTGACAGGCCAGCAATAATCCTACTCCCCCTCCAGTACCAGCTTCCTCTTGGGCTGCCGGGCCACTGGTGGGCAGAGGAGGCAGGCCCTTCTCTGCACCGGGTTCCTTGACCTCTGGGGACCCATAGCCACACTTGACTTTCTCCAGTCCCTCAGCTGACCAGGTTCCAACATTTCAGCTGTGCAGGTGCCTGATTTTAGGAAGGCAGCTTTTACTTAATCAAAGGGCCCCAACCAGACCCTGTCACTCGGCATGGGAAAGGGAGTAGCCAGGCCTCCTTGGTGTCAGGGCTGCTGAGCCCTGAGCCTGGTGGGGGAAGGAGGCCTTTCTCTCTAGGCTCAGACACTTGGTGTCTAATGAGTATTTCCTTCCGCACTGTGAAAATATGAAATAATAGCACCTTAACCCCACTACATAACTACCTGCCAAGCCATAGAAATGCTTTTCTCACAGATGACATAGATGAATTATCTTTAAAGCCCAAGCACAGAAACAAAGTCCTAAAACATTCACCATGATGAGTTTGCTGGCCCTTGGAGGAAACAGCTGAGCACAGGGGTCTAGAGCAGCAGCCACAGAAGTCCTGGGTTCATATCTCGGCCCTGCCACTTACCAGAAGCTACTTAAACTACTTCTGCCTCTCTTCTCACCTGTAAAATGGGAGAATGCACCCGATGGATGGTGCCGGGATCATGTGAGTGGATGAACATGTGCCCAGCAAACTCCCTGACACACAATAAGCTTTCGGTAAACAGTATCATTTTAAAGCCTGAAAAGAGTGAGGTCTCCGGATAGCTCCTATTTATCGATGCACATGTGTTTTTGGCAAATGTGTAAATAACTCTATTTACATTGAAATTGTATCCACAAAACTCAAAAGTACTTAGTCATCAGTTTCCTGTCACTTCCTATTGCATGAACCATTTCCTGTTCCCAGGACAGCTGACACCAGGAAGTAAAAGGACAAAGAACCTGATGAAAAGGAGCCTTGATCCCAGGCTGGCTGTGTTGTCAGCCTCAGAAACCATAGATGTAAAGCTGGCCTGGGGCCTCCAAGCTCGTCAAGACCCAGTTTTCAGCTGCCGGACGGTAGAAAGAGCTCTGCAGCAGTGGGGCGAATGTAGAAAAGGAGGCTGCCTCCTTCCCTTTCCTGCCCTGTCAACAACTGAGCGGGCAGTTAGCTGGGGGCCTGGAAGGTCCAGGACTGGATGGACAGGCACTGCCCTCCCAGACTTGCAGGAGCTCCCAGGACCCCAGGATCCCATCGCTGTGTTCCAATACCGACAGTTGTGGGCAGACCCCAGCTTTAAAAATGTGATGCCGAGCACCTGTTGGGCTGCATGAGGCCAGTCCAAGGGCCTTCTCCAATTCCTGCACAGGCGGCTACAGCCAACAACCACGGGCGAGTGAACAAGCAGGGTGTCTGCTCCACCTGCCTCTCAGCAGACATTAGGTAAGCAAAGCAATGAGCACCCCCCTCTTTTTAAATCAGATGCCATGGGAAAAAATAGCTCATGTTTTGAGGAACTTAGGGTCTGAGAGCAGGGTGGGAGGAGACAAATGTACACACACTCGCAAGTGGCTTCTGCAAGTCCGTTTCATCAGGTCACATATGAAGCAACTAGAGAGACGGTGACAGCTCTGGCTTCCCAGGGCCTTCACTGAAGTGAACTGGATCTCTCCAAGTGAACCCCCAGAAGTCTCCGCTTCCGCAAGGCTAGCTCTCTGAGGCTGATTTCCATTGCCTCCGGATCTGTCACCACACCCGGCCAGCATACGACCTCTGAAAAGTCGACCCAGAGAGCCAAAACTTTCTCCCTGTGGTTTTCAGGTTATCTAAGCAGCTTTCAGACATGAAATCATTTCAAGATGAAAGCCAGGACACACAACTAAATCAAGGTAGCCGAGAAGAAAAAGGAATTGTTTAAATAAACACTTTTATAATTATGAGTCCAGCTTCAGTGAATCCCTTACCTCATTATAATACTGATGTTGAACAAAGTTTACATTTGCCTCATATCTTACCAAAAGGACAAAGTGTTATCACTGGATACCTGGTGGCGGGAGTGGGGGGGTTGTGATTCAGCCTGAACGATAACTGAATCCCTGACAAGGGCTTGATAAGAATTTTTCTCTCAATATCCATTTTTACAAAACTTGCTTTCTGTAGCCTGTATATACAATTGTGTACTAAGTAAGGGTAGTGCTATACAGATCACAGCAAAAAACCCAAATCACTGATTTTTACACCAGATTTTCCCAAGGCAAAATCTTGGTCCCATGACTGAGCTGTCAGGTCACTTCATAAATGACACAAACCTGAGCTCAGGGCTTGGGCCTCCCTCTTGGGGGTTCCCCTCCCCTATCCAGTCTCAAGCTCAGTTGCTCACCTCCCTGCCTCTGCTTTCTCCCATTTTCTCTGGTTAAAGGGTCAGTTCCTTCCAGCCCAAAAGCCTCTCCACACAGTCTCCGTGGCACCATGAGTTACTTTAAACTTGGAACTTGCTGGCGTGATGTGATAGAATTTTTTATTTATAACACAACGTATGCATATCAGCAGCGCACTGTGTACAGCCTGTAACCTTGTTCTTAATGTCTGTCAGTGAACTTGAGGCACCTGGGTGGCTCAGTCAGGCGTCTGACTCGGTCTCAGCTCAGGTCTTGATCTCAGGGGCGTGAGTTCAAGCCCTGCATTGGGCTCCACACTAGGCATGGAGCCTCCTTAAAAATAATAAGTAAGTAAGTAAATAAATAAATAAAAATACTTAACATAAGATTTATCATTGCCATTTATCCTTCATCTGGCCCCGTATTCAGTAGACTAAACAGTGTTCAGTGTTCATTAACGGTGTCATTATAGTAAAGGAAATAAAGGGGAATTGCATGGGGAAGAAAAGCACACAAGGAAAACACTTCCACCAGGCAGTTTTATTTTTCAAATTCTAAACACAAAAATACCACTTCTTGTCTGCTAGCTCGGGTTTTAGCTCATCTGTCTGTCAGCCCCATGGTGTTTACACGGCTTTAGTCCTTCTATGGATCCTAAACTTCACGTTGGTTCCAGGTGGCTCAACAGGACTTTAAGGTTCTGCGCTGTGTTTGAAATTGTTTGCAAGATCTGCATTGTTGACGGAAGGGTCCTGGTTTCTGTATAGTGTTAACCATGGGAAAATATTAAGAAGCATTTCAGAGAAGAAAAAATAAAAGTGTTCTTGGACCCACCATTTATTTTTTTATTGGAATTGAATTAAATTCGTGGCCGACTTCACAAAACTAAAACATGCCGTCATTCACTATCTATTTTCCCCTGTTAAGAATCAAAAGGAAGCCCCAGATATGGGGAGAAAATCTTCATGCTAATTTAACCTCACAGTTTGTTCTACCAAGGCCCAATCTGCACAGCATCCGGAAGCTTCTGTGGCCTGGCAGTTTCAACCAGATAGCTCAGGAGCTAGGGTTCACCGTTTGCAATGGTAGGCCTCTCATGACTTTAGCTGTAAGGTGCTTCTGACCCCCAAATTCTGACAAAGAAGATTTGCAAAGCCTGTGGTCTTTCCTTCCTAACTTAAACTGCACTAGTAATAAAAAGGTAAGTGTGTGCCCCGGCTTCCCGCTGACGTGGACGTGAAATTCTGAGTGACACAGATCCTTCTTGGGTCCAAGAGTTGAGTTCTAGAAGTAACCAAAGACCTGGATCAGCGTCCTCCATGCCCCTGCGTCCCCAGCCAGCCGCCATCCCCAGCCCTTCAGTTCCACCTGGTTTCCTTCTTCCTCGCCAGCCCCTCCTACAGACCCCTGCAGGAAGGACACAGCTTCCTCAACCTCTCCTCATCCCTGCTGCCTCCAAAACAAACAGAAATTTAAAAAAGGACAAAGGCGTTTTAGTTATAGAAAGGTCAGAGTTTTAAAAATTACAAACAGTGAGAAAAATTACAAGGTTGCTGAAGAATCTCAGAAAAATTCAGCATGGCTTCCCAAAGCCCGGCCTCATTTACATTTCAGTGGAGACCCAGGTCAACCCTTCCCAATGTTTCTGAACACTCTTATTCTTTTCTGTAGTTAGAGGTTCCCTGGTGGTGCCCTTCTCTGTTACTGGGTGTGCTGCCCTAGATCTCGGGGGATCCAGGCCCCGATCTCTGCCCCTATGACAAAGGAGTCCCTTCTTCCCCTCTCAGGTTTCTCTCTTGGGCTTGAGGCTACTTGTTCTGACCTTCAATTTGCCAACATGGTCCCTAATGGAGCACCTCCTGGTTGAGGTCTTAGGGATCTATCCTCACTGCCTCTCCTCCCACACCCCAGAGCTCCCCACTGAGCCATCCTTCTCTGATCTTGCCATTGCTTCCCTGCTCCTTCTGGGTGTCCCCTTGCCTCTGGCACAGAAGAGGATGTGGGTTTCTCTGTCATGGAATTAAAGCTGGCCCAGGGCTGCCTGGGCTGCCTTGGGCTCAGGTCACAATCTTAGGGTGCTGGGATCCAGCTCTCTCAGGCTTTGGGCTCCCTGCTCAGTGGGGAGTCTGCTTGTCCCTCTGCCCCTCCTCCCCACTCTGTGATTCCACTCTCTCATTCTCCGCCCCCCCACCCCTGCTCAAATAAATAAATAAATAAATCTTAAAAAAAAAAAAAAAAAAGCTGGCCCAGTGAGGTGATATAATGATGGAAAGCTCTGGCTCTGCTGTGATGTAGGGCAGACACCTTGATCTCCTCAATTCTCAGTTTTCTTAGCTGAAAAATGGGGCACTAATAAAACCCACTTTGTAGTGTTACTATGAGGATGAAATGGGGCAACAGTTATGAAGGCCAGACATACGCTTGGCATCTATAGACTGCTCAATACGTCTTGGCTATTGGCATTATTATCAACACCCAGTTACCACACCGAGATGGCTCACCCTACGTTATGCATGATGTGAGGACACAAAGAAATTGTCTCTGCCTTCAGCAAATTTGCTGGGTGGCAAAGGGAGCGAGTAAGCCCCAAATTACAAGCAATTGGCTGTCAATTAATGTGCTTGAAGTCCTTCGCAAGTATTGAGCAAGGAGCAGCTAACTCCACCTGAGGACAAGAACAGGAGAAGGTTGTCCAGGCATTCCCACCTGGGGAAAGTAGTGTGCACAGGCCGTAGTGACGGCTGGTCCCGCCCTAGCATGAACTTGGCCAGCTCAGTAATGGCTCTCATTTAATGAATCGATCCAGGCTCTCTAATAGTCCCATATACTCAGTAGGAAGGAACCTTCTGGAACCTGCCTCTACGGACACCCATCATCCCTCCACCTCAAGGTTGGCCTCCAGATGAGCCTTCTTCTGAGACGCTATGCTTAACCTAAGGACCAGATTAATATTAGAAGTTCCACCGACAGTTTCGCAAGTGCCTGGCATGACGTGGGTCTTCACAAATATCATCTCACCTAGTCTCCCCTACAGCCCTGTGTGCTCAGTCTGTTTTGTATCAAATCCTGGCTCCAACAATTTTTTTTTTAAAGATTTTATTTATTTATTTGACAGAGATAGAGACAGCCAGTGAGAGAGGGAACACAGGCAGGGAGAGTGGGAGAGGAAGAAGCAGGCTCCCAGCAGAGGAGCCTGATGTGGGGCTCAATCCCAGGACTCTGGGATCACGCCCTGAGCTGAAGGCAGACGTTTAACGACTGAGCCACCCAGGCGCCCCAGGCTCCAACAATTTCTAATTTTGCAACCTTGGGCAAGTTACATACCCTCTCTGTGCCTCTGTTTCTTCACTTCCAATAAGGAGATTTGTCCCAACCCCCAGGTTGATGAGAGGATTTTATGAGTTCGTACATGCAAAGCCCTTGGTGAGAACACAGTAACTGTTCATCTCCCCCACTACATGCCTCCGGTTTCCAGTCCATTTGCAGAATCCTGGTAACCGATGAGGCAAAAATTGACAGCAGTTCACCAAAATGATTTCTCTTCTTTCTGGGCACACAGCTAATCCACATTTCCCATCTCTCTTAAACTTAGGTGTGGCCATGTGACTGAGTTCTAGTCAATAGAATAGGAGCCAAGGTGATAGGTGCCCCTTCCCTGCCTGGCCCATAGAAGCCTCCCAGTGTCCTCTAGCATGGTCTGTCCTACTGGGGGCCAGCTGAAATGGGGGCTTGGGTCCAGAAGATAAGAGTCCCCAAGTCACTGCCTGGAGAAAGGCCATTTTGCAGACCTCTTCATCTGTATAGCTCTGTTACTCAAATAAGAAACACACTTTTATTGTAGTTAAACTAATATGCATTTGGCCAGTAGCCTCACTACCCCTCACCGATACAACTCATATGCCCTGAACTCAACAAAGGATCAGTTTTGCAGTGAAGTGTCAGAGCTGTAGTTGTCTGCCTAGCCGATTTGCCCTTACTCCTCCTGCTTTCCTTAAAGAGCCTCTCTTGTTTCATGGGAAATCTAGTGTGATTTTGGGGTGCCTGAACACCTCTGCCACCATCAGCAGGAAGTGCACACGGGACTCCATGCCCTTTCGGGATAGCCACCCGACCCCCGACCCCCGGCAGCAAATCAGTCATTGCTACCACTCCCACTGAAACGTAAGGAAAACAGGGACCTCCCTTTTTTTGGTGGGACTGCTGGCTGCAGAGGATGAAAATATTTTAAGGATACAGTAACTGTGGTGGTCATCGCTTCGCAGAAAGAGCTGGCCAAAGAAGCAGCTATGCAGGAGAATGGAGCCGATCTGAAGAACATTTCCTTATGACATCGTTTGAGCTCCTGCATTAATGTCAGATTCATATTTCCCAATTACCTTGGTCCATGAACCTCCTTTTTGGTTAAGCTAATCAGAACTCGTTTTCCCAGTATTGGGAACTGCAAGTTCCCAATTTACCAGCTTTGCCTCTTCCCCTCTTCCCCCAGTCCTCCTGGGCCTCTGGCTCTACACACACACTCTCCCCTCCCCCAACACCTGCCCCTGAAAGCTGCTGTCTCCACACTATATAAAATAATACAATTCCTTAAATAATCAGTGACAATGACAGGCATGACTTCCACTGAAAGAAGAAGACTATTAGTCACTCACATGTGGTCTCAACTGGTAATGCTCATTCTTAGAGAGGGAGCCTGGCTATAGGTGCTAGGAAAACAGGATCCCATTAAAACAAGCTCAGTAGGACTGCCCCCGTTTTTTTTTTTTTTTAATGGCATTGGTTTTTTGGTGTTTTTTTTTTTTTGGTTTTTTTTTTTAAGATTTCTTAAAGTAAGTGGTGCACTTGGAGGTTGGGGTTGCACATTTCCTCCTCAACACATGGCCTTGTGATGGAATCTGACCAATAGTGCTTCTGCAGTGTTTTTCGTTGAAAGCAGCATGGTTACAACCTCAGGGATACGTAAAATGGGAAATAACAATATATATTAATTTTAAGTTAGTTATAAGGTTATCCTACTAGCTTTCGTGTCAGTCTTTGGTCAAGTACAATATACCCCCCAATATTTGGCAGAATCGTTCTATAAAAATACAGAATCCGCTTGTTTTGTCTCAAATAATATCAAGTATTATAGGCTTTTATCTTTGAGTTTCATTTTGAAATTCTTACCTAAACTGATTTTTTTATAATAATGGGGAATTTTCAAAAGCTGCTCAACTTTTCACTATCATTTTCTTTCATTTTGGTGAAAAGCAGACTGGCTACTTGACATCCAAGTTTCTTTCCCCATATTCATTTCCAGACTTTGAGTTCAGTAGCTCTGTGAAACCCCACTTAGGAGAAGACTTTTCTCGCCTTACCTTTACCTTCTTTTTCTTCTTCACTCCCCATTGCCCAGCACCGCAACGCCTCCAAAATCAAGTGCCAGGAGTTCTCGCTTCATGGAGAGTTTTAGGTATGGAGTTTTAACAAATCTCTTTTACACAGGGGGAAGGGCGGGTCAGCAGTTACTGTTTCATGTGTACAGAACTCATGTTTGGGATGATGAAAAGGTTCTAGAAATAGACAGTGGTGACAGCAACACAACACTGATGTAGTAAATGCCACTGAATTATATACTTTAACGTGATTAAAATGGTAAGTCTTACGTATATTTCATCACAATTTTAAAAAATCTTGTTCATACTGCCTGTCTTGTGTATTTGTATACAATACTAAATATAGACGCAGCACTCATATGGCTAGCAGCAACTCAGAAGAATGCAGAAATCAGTCAAATATAAAGTGTAAAGCAATTTCATTCCTTAGGAAACTACAAGATAGAACAAAGCATATACATCCTTTGCCAGCTGTCTTTGGAAACCGGCTCTGTTTGCTCATGCGCAGAAAAAAGCCAAGCCCCGCGCTGATATTGACAAGAACAAGATGAATGACCCCCTGGAGACCATAGGGTTTGTATTCGAGTTTCCATCACCTTTTCATCCTTTTGTCCCCCATCTTGATTCACATGCAGATGAACCGAAACCAACTCTTCACTAAATAAGCTTTTCACTCCAGTTTGGAAGGTAGAGGGAACATCTAAATATTTATGAGGCTTTTCTCCCGGGTTTGTGATGCGCTCTTGCTGGATGTTGAGGAATTACGTTAATGAATGCGTGCCTGTGCGCACTGACACAGAAACCAGGCAAAGGGAAACACACACACACACACACACACACACACACACACAGGGCTTTGTCGGCACTCACCAAACAGTTCCCATGAAAAGGAAGAAAAGAGAGAGGGGGAGGAAGAGAGATTTAAAATCTGTTGCCAGGAGAGAAATAAATTGTAGGGCTCAACACAAAAGCAAGAACAAAGTTTCATCTTTGCTTTCTGGAGTTGCAAATGTAACTGTTGTTTCAAGTCGGTACAAATGTGAAGTAAAACATGCTGATTGATTGAAAAAGGAGAACGGGCTGGCCAGCTCTTCCCAGTGATGAAGGAAATGAAGGACAGAGTTTCAATATTGGAAATACATTGTTTATTAGAAAACAAAGAACTAACCAACATTTTCTTTTAAGCAGCGCTTTATACACTTTCCTTCAAGACAAACTATTTGGGTGTGAATCCATAAAAGGGTTGTCAGAGTTTTTATCGTACTGACCATATATAGTGTCTTTCTTTTCTCTGTCTTTTCAGCGTCTTGTAGATACTGTTTTCATTAGGCTAGCTAAATTCCACTTTAAAGTGAATTCACTTTAAATGTGTTTGCATGAAGTTGGATCTACTTATGACTTAGGCTCTAAATCATCTTTAATTATAGGTAATCTTTATGATATTTTAATAGGTAAAATAATATATTAGCACACTGGAACTGAAATGCAGACATATTAATGGCCTTAATATCACACTGCCAGAAAGTCATCTTTCCAGCCCTTTAATCATCCTCCTGGCCTCCCCTTTCCATCCTGTTCTCCTGTGAACACGGAAGACCAGAGCAGTCAGGGTCCCCACTCACCCAGGGCTCTGCGGCTTTGTAATTATCTTTAATACTTGTGTGTCACGATATGGGGCTTAAAAGGGTACTTTTTTCTTCTTTTTAAAAAAAAAAATATATTGCCCCTCAACTGGTATTTATTTTCATTTGTAGGTCATAATATACAAAAAGGCTAAGATTGTGTTTGTTGTTTTTGAGAATTCTTGCTTGATTCAAGAAATACTTAACCTGGCTCTCATCACCTATCTTGATAGGGTACAAGAAAAGTTAAGAAATCCTACCTCTGACCCCATACAGCCCACACTGCTGCTGTCTGTGGCTGAAGGAGGGAAACCAGAAACTAAATCTCCAACTTCCCTTTTAACATACGCACTTTTGTGACAAACTGAAAATTAGTTGTTGAGTGTTAGTATTTGTTTCTTTCACACTGGGATAAAATACAGAGCATAGTCTACTATTTCCCACTCCCCCCCAAAAAAAAAACTGGTTACTTGATTAATAGTTATTTGAAGTTCAGATAATAGTTGACTCTACTCTATTTATGTAATGGTTATATAATCTAAACATTACATATTCTCAGCTTAAACCAGAGGGTCTTTAAATCAGTGTCATCAATAAAAACGAAGACAAAACGTTCACACAGAAAATGTTAATGGTCTTTCATCTGAGACGCTGACAGGGAATGGCATTAACTCAGCATTATTCCATAGTCATCTATTACTTACTTGTCTGGATGAATAGGCACTTGGCTATGTCTGAGTTGAAAGAAAACTGTATCCAGGTTTTAAGGAAAAATTTACTGAAACCTTCACAAAATTGTTCCAGCTCCCTACCGCCAACAGCACTGAGAAAAAAATGCATTGTTTGGAAGGTATTCCAGAAGGGAATTTTGTATAAAACGTGGAAAATCAGTGTGAGTATTCAGTGAGTAAGTCCAACTTCTATCCCATACTTGAGGCTGCTGGAGCCCTGCAGAAGGCACCTGTCGCCCAGAGCACACCTAGTGTGAAGGGACCACCCCACACTCATCGCCAGGCCTAGGCTGGGACTGGCATCTCCCACCCACCATACAGTGGAAAACAGCAGGGCTGGCTGTTTAAGGGCCACAGGAGAAGGCCATGATCTGCATGGAGCTGAAGGTCTCCAAGAAAAGTTCCCTTTACTAAAAATACATTCCTCATCAGTGCACTTTTTAAGATTCCGGTTATTGATAAACCTGTGTATATCTGGGAGATGTCATCCGTTGTTAGGCTCTGACTGAAATTATTGTATTGGATTCACCTTAGCAGGGAAGAAAAAAACCCAACATATTTTAAAATACAGAATTGGGGTGCCTGGTACCTCATTTGGTTAAGTGTCCGACCCTTGATTTCAGCTCAGATCATGATCTCAGGATCTTGGGATTCTCTCTCTGTCCCTCTACCCTTCCCTGCCTCTCAAAAACAAAACAAAACAGGGGCGCCTGGGTGGCACAGTGGTTAAGCATCTGCCTTCGGCTCAGGGCAGGATCCTGGCGATATGGGATCGAGCCCCACATCAGGCTCCTCCGCTATGAGCCTGCCTCTTCCTCTCCCACTCCCCCTGCTTGTGTTCCCTCTCTCGCTGGCTGTCTCTATCTCTGTCGAATAAATAAATAAAATCTTAAAAAAAAAAAAAAACAGAATACACTAAGGGAGGAAGAGCTCAGGCCCTTGCAACAGTGTCATGTAGAGGAACATACTAGAATGTACTAGAACGTGCTAGAACAGGGTTCCCTGGGAATCCAAGATACCTTTTTGGGGTAGGGGGAGACTAGCACATACAGGTGACAGCTTGCAGGGTAGAGGAAGCTGAAGAAAAACTATGTACAGTGCAGAAGTTTTGTCCAGGAAAATGAAAATTATCTTTTTACCTGTAAATTTTTAAAATATGTCTTATCGATATAATCCACCATAAACAAAGCAAGTAAACTGATATTCTCATATACTAATGATAATACTAAAAATTCATAGGAGTTTTCTGCAAGATAACTTGTTACCATATATCATAGTATTTAGGATTTGTGTGCCTTGGGGCTATAATATCATTTCTGGGAATTTATTTTATATAAATAATCATAACTGGGCAAAGATATAGCAATATTATTATTTCTAATGAGGATTTAGAAGAAAGAAATTGCATTTTATTATTTATTATTTTATTATTTTTTCTTAGCTATATTTTCTATAATAAGCAAGAATTAATTATATAATAAGAAATAAAATTTGTTAAGAAAAAAAGTTTGTCCCCAATTAGCAAATTGCTTGGTGTCTCATGGACTGAGCGTCCTCTCCGGGAACTTCGTAGAAACTACTCCAGGGTCACAGAAATGCTCAGGTTCCAAGGATGCAGGGAAAAATTATGTGCCAATACTGTTAAGACAATGTGTCTCCTGACATTAAAATAAAACATGCAAAATGTCAGTGAAATGGTCGCATTTTGAGAAATGTAGACAAAATTGGACATTTTTAATTATTTCAAATAAAAATATATCTATTTCTGAAAACGATTTATAACTTCTCACTTGCTTTTTTAAATACAACCAAATTCACACGAAATGTGCAACACTTATCATTTACACTCTCAACAACTTGTAGACCTCCTCTCTCGTCTACCCTCTGCTTTTCGTAGAGCAACTTCATTACTGTCAGGTTTCCTCCAAACAGAAAAGCGTTGCAGGACGTCGTCTTTTCTCAAACCAGAACTGACCCGAATCAGTATTAAAACAGCAAGGAGCAAATGAGATTGTCTATATGAAGTCTTCCCTCAAAACTGAAATGTTAAAAAATGCCGGTTTTACATTCAGTGCCATTTTTCTCAAGGGTCTATCTCACGGTATAATTTGTGTTTCTCAAACATTTTCAAATATTTGATCCTTGAAACCTTCGCCCAACTCATTGCAAAGTTTAGAAATACTGCCTATTTCAGAATGTTTACACAGAGTTCTCAAACATGCTAGGAACAGGCCGACCAGCCCCAGCTGTTTTCATGGAAGCCGGGGGAGAGGCTCCTGGTACACACCAATCTTTGTCCAACCTGAAACTGTTACCGCCCTGCACTGAGACACATGCTTCACAGCTGAGCCTAAATCCAAACTGAATGAAAAAGTTTACTGGCCAAGTGGCAAGTGCGAGACTCCCCTGACCTGTCTTCCCTTTCCTCTGACAGTGTGGACACGTACTGACTTGTCCAAAAGAAAGGCTGGTTTGTAAGCAGGGAAGAGCTGTCCAAGAAGTATTCGCACAATGAGATAATCATTTTATTTTGCCCATACAGACAACCAGCAGTCAGTTCGGATGAAAAGAAAAAACAATTTCTTTTTAATATTTGAGGAGTTTACTTATTCAATTACCTGGTTTGTTTATACTGGTAAGTCGTCATCTGCATAGATGGGTCTTAAATCTGAAGTCTCATCATCTGAGGAAGATTTGCCATTGAGGAACGTGTTAAATTGTGATCACACGACTGTGATCAGTGTTTGAGCGTACGGTGGTACAGCTAACATCAAGTCATAAGTGCTCCAAGTGGCCGGTGGCTATCAGAGTGCCCTGGGCTTCTGTGTTTCCGTCCCTGACCCATACAATGACAGCAGTTCACCTTTGACCATTTTATATGTCGGATCTCCTGAACCAGCAACAAAAATCCAGCTTCAAAACCGGTGATCCAGCCTTGCCTCTGACGCCTGTCACCCCTGTACAGGACTGCACAAAGACGTGAAAACCAGAGCAGACCACGTTTGGAGCCCACCAACCTTGGCTACTTGCCTTCAAGGGATGTTTATGCCTTTTAGAGACTTGCTATAATTCAGCTTTGTTGGAGTCTTCTTTCCACCATGTTAGTGCCCACCATCAGTTTTTCCAGTGAACAATTCAGTGCCCATTCTTGGATTTTCTTGGTTGTTTAAACCCGTTGATATAAAAGAGAAAATGAGGAACAAGGCTTATGTAATCCTCAATTTTAAGCGTGATTCATCTATAAAATCATTCAGTCTTCCTAAACTATGTGAATGGAATTTGTTTGCATAAATCTTATTCCACCAAAGGCTTCTAAACTGTGAACTAATTACATGATCTAATTTTGGAGCTTTTCCAAAGTTAATCTCTAAATTAGTTATCTTTTGCTCTTCTTTTATGTGTCATCTTGCTTTTTCACATTTCATTAGGTATCAAAACCAAGAGAGACAAAGTACAAGCTATTTATATTTTATCAAGTCTCAAGATAATGGAAGATATTTTACCCCAGTTAGATCTGCAGAGGAGCTAGTGGGTCCTAAACCGATGTTTTGGCACAAAATTAAAGTACAAATAATCATGGGCAACGATATCTTACAACACTTTGTAAAAATTATCCTAAGAAAGACAGTTATTTCGCCGTATTTGATTTTCATTTTTAATTGAAATGGACCTTTTCCTGCAGGCATGTCTATGTGTGTTGTATGTATGTTCAGATGCACAGTGAGGTGTGGTTAGAAGGAGCATTGGGCGTTATGTCGGAAGCCATGGGTTCAAGCCCCGTCCCATCACTCGCTGATTGAGAACAGGGACATCACCTACAATTATGAACGTCAGCTGTCTCCTCTAAAGTTGGGGTTCACAGTTCTTTTCCAATCTGTTTCAAGGGCTTTTCATAGAAATCAAAGCAGATAGTATATGTGAAACTTTATTGATTACATGTACGGTCCTAATAACATGTACTGGTGAGTGACATAATTATACCAATAACTCAACATAAGATTAGGACCAACTTACTTAACTTTATTGAACCTTATTTCTTCTTATACAAAAGTAGATTATTAAAGGTTCATGGGGGTAGAAGTGACACTGATTGCAGGGTAATATTGAGGACAGCTGTGTTAGTTAGGACTCCTTTGTTTTTTTAAGGGACATGAACTCAACTTGAAATAGTTGAAGCAAAAAAAAAAAAAAAAGAAGTCTATTGAAAGTCTCAAGTAACCATGGAAAAGAAGCAACAGAGTCTCAAAAACCACTGGGACCATAAATTCGAATGCTGGGAAGATTCTCTCTGTTCTCACTGCATATTGTTTTTATTTTTCTTAAACCTCCTACACATGCCCGGGACACACAGCCACCAACAGCTCCTGCCCCCCAGCTCACCCCACACATCTCACAATTTTGCCCCAAGAAAGAAAATTAAAACTTGACCAAACTGCCCATCTCCTCATCCCAAGCCTGATCACAGTTGTAAAGTCCCCAAAAAAGACTCTGGTCGCCTCAGGTCAGGTCAGGGGCCCTGGCTGGGAGCGTTCACCAGATTCGGAGCGAGAGAGAAGCGGCTTTCCCCAAGAAGAGGTGGAGCTCCCGGCAAGGAGGGAAGGTCTGAAGCAGTCAGAGCAGTAAGTGCTCACCGAGCGTGGAAGGTTGGCCGCGCGCTGGTCTTTCCACCGCTCTCTGGAGAGGATGGCGTTGGGCTCACGGAGGCGGCTTTCTGTCCGGTGACACACAAAACCATCTCCTGCCTTCTGTAGTTGGCCTGAGGAGCAAGTGACAGAATCGATTCAGAGGCACCTTCAGAAGTTTCAAATGCCACCCCAGTAAGAGGTGGACTGACTAGTTCTTGCTCTGCATTGGCTCTGTACGCGAACCCCTTCCAGCGGCTAATCTCATGAAAGCACAGAACCAAGGATTAGAACCATTCTCTAATTCTATTTTGTTTGGAAACAGCACCATTTCAGAGCTTTTTTCATAGTTAAAATGTTATTCATCTCCTGTTAAATCATGCATGCGATTTACTTGGGGCAATTCCTGAATTTTTTTCAATTAGAAAAATGTAAATTACGAAATACATTATTCATCCTGTACACACAGTTGAGTGTGTTTTAGAGTATCACCTGAATAAACAGCACTAGAGTAACAACAAATAGAAACTCTTTGGTCCTACACTAGTTTAAATGTCCTCCCTGTTCCTTCTAGGTCTGTTTATAGGGCTTTTCCATTCCTGAACACTTCTCTCCGGTGACGTGTCAGCTCTGGGACCTGTTCTGTTGGGCGATGGCTGTGCCCGCCCTATGTGGTTATCCGTGGCCCAGTGGTGGGGACTTAGATCCCATTCTTCTGTTCCGTCAGGGTGTCCGCCAGATCCCGCTTCTCTGTGTGGCTCATGTGGGTACTGTCTAACCTCATTCTTTACTACCCATGCATGGGATATGTCCATCATGTCCTTCAGGCCCAGCGTGAACTCAGTGCTCTGGGAGAGATCTTATTCTGTTGTCCCTCCCTCGTTAAGAGTGCTTCTATATTGGGGTGAATATGTGATCCAAGCATATCCATTGGCACGGCTCAACAACCTAGCTTTGTACATCTTCTCCAGGTGCTACATGGATATGTTTTGTCCCCTCAAAGGTAAAACCTGAGTGAGTGCCAAGTTTCTTTATAGGATGAGTGCAGCGACCCGAGTGCTGCCAGAAGAAACGTATTTGGTATGTCATTGTAAAAGTAGGACGCACAGCCGCAAACTCAGCCAACTCCATCACTCCGCCCCACTCCCATGTGGACCTCTTACCTGATTGGGAGCTGGGGGTGGAAACTGCACTAGGTTTGCCCTGGCCTTTGTCCCCCTGGGCCTGGGCCGTGGGGCCGTGGTAGGATGGAGCATCTCCTGCCCGTGGTTGCAAAGGGAGAGCTAGAGGATAAATGCTGAAAATAATATTCTGGGCTGAGGGCCAAGGTCATGGCCAATGCGTGTGTCCAAACCATGTCATAAATTAAAGTAACTATTGGAAAACTGGGCACTGTGAGTTATGGAGCCAGAATGAGTGGTGCTGAGCCACCAAACAAGCCAAGAAGGAAGGGAGGAAAGAAATGCAGCAGACCACACTGTCAGAGGTCAGTTAGGCGCTCCTGCTCCAGGCTGGCGGGGCCCAGGAGGCTGCCAGGCCCCCAGAGACATGGTAGGCGAGAGCGTGCTTGCTCATCTACTGGATCATTCCATCTGCTCCCAGGGATCCTCTGAGTTAACTCTAACTTAAAGCTCTTCACAGATGGGCAAGAAATTCTATTCCTTTGTTATTCTGATCTCCAAATGAGCCATGATGCAGACAGAGGTTTAGCCACGTTACCTTTATCCAAATTGAAATCAGTCCCCATTTTTGCGTAGCCCTAGAGAACATCCAGAGCGCCCTGCCTGTCCGCAGAGAAAAGCCCTCACCGTTAAAAGTGCTAAGGCAGCCAGGCAATCAACAGTGCATGTACAAATGAGTTTGTGATTGCTTGCTTGCTCCGTGGGTGTGGAGGGGACAGGACAGTGTGCTATTCTGTGACAGTTTCCATACTTATCTAAGGATCCATACACTTCCTGCTCTTCCCTCCTCTTCCTGTTGGGACATTTTTGTACGCCCTCAATGCCGTAAGATTCCAAAGGAAATACAAGCACTTTATGATGATCCCAATCAGCCTCCAATTGCAAGGCCAGGCTTTCTGTTACAAATTCAATCATGTCATAAAGATTCACCCATACTCCTTAAAAAAAGAAAACTTCTCAAAACCCAAGCATAATCTGATCACTTGTACAACTTCATTGATCTGTAACTGCACACTTGTCTCCTACAATGGCCAAACCATATTGGTGCCTGTTACTCAGACACTAAATTGTTTAATTCCTTAGAAACATTTCTAACAGAAAAATCAAACGTATACGGCTACCCCAAATTCACACACATTAGTAATGCAGCTGTTTGGTGATCAAGTTATTCTTCCTGTGTTACTTGGCTTTGAAATGCTGATGCAACCCCCTTCTGCACAAGTTCCTGGGAAAAGCGCCCTCTCTCTGCTCGGCTCCTTTTTCCCCACCCTCGCTCCCTCCCCCTGGCAGAGGGGAAGTCAGGAAAAGAGAGAACTAAGGAGCCCACCTCCCTCACTGCCTGAACTATGTAATTGGATGGGGACCCACCTTGGCGGCAGTAGGTGGAAGCATCCAGGTGGCCCATGAATAATCCAGAGTCCGCTGTAATTTTCATTCTCTGGGCTTTCTAATGGGAATATAAAAATGTTTTGGATGCTGGAGGACAAGAAAGTAAGAAAAAGTCCTTTATACAAAAAAAAAAAAAAAAGTCTTCTTTATTCACAGCCTCACATCCATCAAGTGAAATTGATCACTTTTGTAAAACTCCTCCCTTTCTGGTACAAGTTCAAACCTGGCTGAGGATTATACTATTACCTGCTTTGTATCCAAGGATCTATATGTGCAATTTCTCTTCAACGTTTACTCTTTCTATCAAAATTTGAATGTGTCACTTAAAATGGGAGAAAGCACAAGATTCTTTTCCATGCAGGGACCAGAAAAAAGGAGTTAACTCGGGCACATCTCCTGGTAGATGATCCCTAGCACTGGATACCTTAACATCAAGGAGGAGAAAGGGGAAAGTGCCTCCCCTCCCGGGCCTGTAGTTTTGGAGAGAGACTCCTTAGGTTTGGTGGGGAGATAACGAAATGCACAAAGCAGCACCTAAAACGAGGGAAGGGAAACTTCTCCCCAGGTCGCCAGCACCAGGACTGCTGTGGGGGTCACGGGAACTATTCCCGAGTGCACCTCGAGTGCTCTCCGGGCTGCATTAGTTTGAGTGAATGCCCACTTCGTTGCCCCAGGATGAGGAGACTGACTGGCCTGAGGGATGGTCAGGTGTTGGTAGTAACTTTCTTTGGGGAGGTGGAGCCGCTGCCAGAGAGACAGAGATTGAAGGCCATTTGCTGAAATGCTAAGCACATTGTATGTGATGAGTAGAGACCCCCGTTCTAGTCTGTCTCTGCAAGCTGTGACCTTGGGCACCTCACTTCCCAGCATTTTACTTTCCTTACCTTTACAGTACGCGAATTCAATTATATTTTCTCGAACATCTTCAAGGTAACATCCTGTCATTACAGCAACCAAGCCCAGCAAGAATGCTGTTAGATTATTATGTGACCGATGCATTGTCAAATGTGCACTAAAGAATATCCGGATTCCAATGGCACCTTAAGCATGACTTCAGTATCATTTTGTCAGGTAGCCTTTAGGAATATCCTGAACTAGATCTTTAATAGCAAACCAATAAAACCCATACAGCCGAGGAAATACCGTATTATATGAACAAACTAGATTCGAACACTGTATGTAAACCCTCTTCATCCATGTCCTTAATTAATCTTCAAAACGAGCCTGTGAAATTATTACCATACCCATTTTACAGATGAGGAAAGTAAGTCTTAGAGAGAATAAGTAAATTTACTCCTAACACCCTGCTCAGTCTCTAAGTCACATTGCTTAACTACTTACTAATATTTTTAAATACTACACTCTTGCCCACTCACTAGGAAATCACAAAAACCTGCAGTAAAAATAATGGCAATAATCGCTTCCTCCAATGTAGGAAATTTGGTTCAATTATAGATCTTTTCTTGTGCTCAGAATAGGGCCTGCACAAAGGGGATTGTCACTAAAAATTGTCAAATGAAAAGTAACCACCCTTTGCGGGCAAGTTTCCTGTCTTCTTGGTATTACTGTCTGCAGAACAACACTGTCCAGTAGCATTTTTTATGGTGATAGAAATGTCCCTTATCTATATTGTCCAATTGGTAACCATGTATGACTCCTGAGACCTTGATATGTGGCTAGTGTGGCTGAGGAACTAAATACTAAATTTTATTTCATTTTAAGGAATTTAATTTTAAATAGCCACATGTGACTAGTGGTCTCCATATTGGACAGTAGGAGTCTAGGGTAGAATATGGGTAAAATGCTTACCATACAGGAAGACTCTGGGTTTCCCAGTGAGAAAACAGAGATGCTTTGAGGTTGGTGTCTCGCCCAAGGACTCATGAACTGGAAGGGCTAGACTCGTGATTCAATCCTGAGTTTTTCTGACTTTGCATTCGAACACTGGTGCTTTACCATCGGAAGGGCCCACAGGGCTTGCTTATGTCCAGTTTATCTGCCTTGTAAAAAGAAAGCAGACGTAGCAACAGGCATGCAGTGGTATTATTATCATACACAAGGACAGGTGAATGATTGGGGGGGGGCATTCCAGCAATTGCTATGAAACAGCATTTCTCTCCTTCTTTTCATGGACTTCTCCCTAAGATGCCCTTTCAGACATTTCTTCCTAAGTGTCCTTGCCTGACAAGCTGTAGTATCACAGAAATACTGTTTATCAGTTTATGTACTGTATGCTTATCTGTGCTTTATACATAAAACTAACGTGATTTTTGATCCCTAAAACCAATTTTCATCACCTTGTTGGGGGGAGGGCTGATATCACCTTGGCCGAGAAAGTCCTAGAATGAATGAACTCTTCTCGACTCTGAAAAGAAATCAAGTGGAAAAAGCCTGGGCTCCAGTCAGGCAAGCCTTCATTTTAGTCCTGCCTCTGCCTCTTAGGAAATCAGTTAATCTTCTTAAGCCTCTGTTTTGCTCATCTGTAAAATGGGGGTAAAAATATTCTCTCCCCCCTTGAGCTGTTGGGAGCATTACACGAGGTAATGAACATTCACTAAGAGTTTGTGGCATTCAGCAGGTGCTCTCTAAATGTTAGCCAGTTTCACTATTTTTATTAACACAGGAACATTCTGGCAGTGCGGCCAGTTTTCAAATCTCTTGTTTTCTGGAGGTTGCCATCTTGGATTCTTTAACTTTAAGAAGGGGCTTTTTACTGTCCAGGAGCAGCCGCTTCTTTCGGGGTGAAGTTTCTTAAGAAATCTTACAGGATGTCTTCCTCATCCAGCTGAAGTTACATCTTCCAAACACTCGTGGAGGCCCTTCAGAGCTGAAGAGGCTGAGATCACAGACAGCATTTGCCTGATATAATATATGCACAGTAACACAGTCTTAATTAGATGTACATGTCTCTGAAGATATAAATAAATGCTTCCTTTTTGATATGTCTGATTTAATAGCCTAATAACAGGGGAATGTTGCTGAAATATAATTCAGGGGGTGAGGGAGAAATTAATAAACTCAAATATTTAAAGCTCAACAGCAATTAACAACCCATTTAAAACAAATTTCCGAATTTTAATTTTATTTATCCTTATCCAACCAGGACTAAGCCTGGGGTTCATCATTATTCATTTTCAGACCTAACAGGGTGCTCTGCCCTTTGCTTGGGAGGCGCTTTCAAATTCCATTATGCAGGGGCAGCCGACCATGAAGCGGGCCGTGGCGGAGGGTGGAAATTCGAAGTCCCACCTGAGTTGCCGGGGGCTCAGTGTTTCCCATTTCCCGTCTACTGTGTTTCTTCTCTCACTTCTTCGGAAATTGGGTATTAATCTTGGTGCTGCAGGTTCAGCTACACACGTACACCCATACACAGAAACAGAACACTGTTTTCTGTCCCCATCAGAGAACGTCCACGTCGGTGACCTCTGGCCAGCTGAGGCAACGCCTGAGTTCGGACCTCCTTCGTGCGCACCTGGAGGGGGTCTGAAGGTGAGTCTCCAACATGTGTACTTAGTCATCATCCTGAAGCGGAATCCCCACCCCTTGGGATGAGGGAGAGTGGGGGGGGGGGCTCTGCGATTCGGTGTTTTCCCCGTTGGTACCTGTGTCTGCCGGGCCGAAGAGGGAGGAGATCGGCAGGTGCGTTTGGAAGGCGGGCACGTTAGCAAACGTGCAGCGGAGACGCTTCCTGGAAGAGACTCAGTCCAGTGTGGGGTGTTGGAAGCACACAGGGCTGTTGAAAGTCGGGTTTTCAACAAGAATGTGTTCTGTCCCCCGTGCGGGACAGCTGGAGAGATGGGTCGGGAAGGGCCACTGTGAGAGGGCAGATGAAGAGCGTCTGCACGAGCTCAGCGCTCAGTGTGTGCAGAGCTTGAAGACCGAGAGAGCCTTGGTGTGGCCCTTGTCGCCAGGGCTGCACCCCCGCCAGAGACAGGGCCCCGGCACCTGCTTACGTCCGACAAACCGCGGACCCCTTCTCCGAGAACCGTCCGCACTGCCCCAGCGGGCGCGCTTGCCTCGCTTGCACTGCCTGATGCTGCGCATTCGGCCTCAGCCCGCGGTCTCTCCCGATGAGCTTCTCTCGCCCAAGAATTTGGAGCTGGAATTAGAGCTGCCGACTCTCCACAGCTCTCTCGACAGAGGTGAGGCCAATCGGGAAGCCAGAACTGATGTGAGGCAGGTGGGTGGCCTTCGTAAGCTGTCTCACAGAGGCAAGGAAAGCCGGTACAGAGAAACGAAAAGAACCGTAAAAAAAAACCTTTGATAAGCTATCAAGTGACTGCCTGCGTTCTGGACGCTTCTCAGTATCTGCTCTTGGCCCTCCGTAGGACCTGACTGCGCTTTTGGCCCTTGGGGTCCATTCATCTGCAGAATAAATGCCTCTTGCTTTTTGCTGGAACTCGTGTGGGTCATGCTCTACGTACCAGTGAAACGCTGAAATAGTCACAGTGACCGAGGAGACCTGTGGACGTCACTGGCAGCTCCGGAACACAGCAGAGGCAGGGGACCCGGACACAGTGCACCCCAGCACATAGGCGGCTTCTCCACCCACAAGCTGTAGGGAAGGTAGGGGACAGGGCCCTCGCGCATCGGATGAGACAGTGGAGCGGCCACCCTCCCCAAAACCCCTTCCAGGATCAGAGGGCGGCCAGCAAGCAGCAGTCCCAGGATCATAGGCTTTCCATAGAAGGTGGTGGGCTCCTGCCGCTGCCATCACAAAGGACCACAGAAATCTAGTTTCTCACGGCTCCAGAGGGCAGAAGTCCAAAGTCATAGTGGCAGCAGGGCTGTGCTCCCTCAGGGGCTGTAACCACGCTTCTCTTCTCTGCCTCTTCCAGCTCTGGGGACTGCAGGTTCTCCTGGCTGTATGGCTGCACCACTCCTGCCTCCACCCCCATCCCCACGTGACCTTCTCCTCTTCTCTCGGTCTCTCCTCTGGGTGATTCTTGTAAGGATACTTGTCACCGGATTTAGGGCCCACCCTGGGAAGCCAGGATGATCTCATCTCAAGATCTTTAATTTGATCACATCTGCAAAAACCCTTTTCCTAAATGGGGTCACATTCACAACTTCCTGGGGTTGGGATATGGACCTATTTTTGGGTGGGCGGACATGTGTTTGGTGGGCTGCTGGTCAACACACTGCTGATGGTAAATGGCAGAGGGAATGTTCGTGGTGCAACATGGAATTCCTGCATCTTTCCTGTTACTTCATGGTGAATGTTGGCTGTTTTTCTTTTGATTAAACTTTCTCATGCTACATAATAGCCAGCCTATTACTAGAGGAGGATTCTGTGCCAATCGGTCTGGCTGCTCAGGGGAGAGAGGCACCCAGGTTCCTTTGTGGAGTCTGAGCCCCAACAATAAGATATTCCAAAGGGTGCCTGGACCAATCCACCTACAGGTTTTGTTTGTCTCATCTTAGCACTGAAGCTTGAGGCATGATGTCTCCCTTGAGGAGCTATGGGACAGGTGCAGAGACATGGAGACAAAGCCGCCTGACACTGGCTTGGGGGTGGGGGTGGGGTGATCCGCAGGGAACAAGACCCCGGCAGCTTCAGGCAGGAGATGAGCAATTGGCCAGTTGACGGGGCCCGAAGGTAAATTAGTGGACCACGTTAAGCGGATGGAGTAGGGGAACCCAAGAAGGGTATGTTACGACTTCCCTGTGAGTTCAGCTTCTGTTTATTCAAACAAACTTAAGTGATAAAAAGATATTTGACAGTTGCTGGGGTGGCTCAGAGAATTAGCACAGGAACCAACGATCCACTTCTGGAACCCACACAGCATCCGGAGCAGATGCCGTCACTGAATGCTGCCTTTTGCGGAACTCCATCATGGACACGTGTTGCTCTGACAATGCCCGGGCTCGCTCTACTTTCATGTGCCAGATACCCAAAGGAGAATCTGGCTCCAGCCAAGTGTGAGAATGATCAGCCATGGAACACGCCTGGCGACTGTGAGTTGGAGAAGTGCCCCCAGCTGAGGTCTGGGTGGGCGGGGGTGGCCTCGGGGCTGGACAGGCATAGGGTGGGACCAGAAAACAGGAGCAAAGAAGCCAACTGGGGGGTGCCTGGTCCAGAGTAGCACATCTCAAACCATTTTGTCTAAGGACCTCTTTACATCAAAAATTATAGAGAAATCCAAAGAGACATAAAGAGACAAAGAGATAAGTGGTCTATATCTATCAACATTGACCTATTAGAAATTAAAGCCAAGGCTTTGTAAGACACAAGAACACAAGCATGCATGCCCTTATTGTCAGCATGATGATGCCAGCACACCTGGGGCAGCCACCAGAAGACCCCACTGCATGCTTCTGAGGGGAAGAGGGATGAAGGTCAATAGCATCTTAGTGTTGTTATGAAATTAGTTCTGACCTTGCAGATCCTCTGAAAGGGCCCTGGAGTCCCGCTCAGTCCCTGACCACATGGGGAATGGCCGGCACGGTGGTTCAGGATGTGAACTCCAGGGCAAGACTGCCTGAGTTTGGAACTTGGCATCTGCCACTGCTGGCTCAGCAAGTTTCTCACCCTTCCCCCCCAGCACCTCCATGTCCTCATCTGAAAATGGGGCAACGGTGGTGACTCCTTATAGGGCTGTTGGGGGCACTAGGACACGGCCTGGTACCAGCATAGGGTCATGGCGCTTTGGCTCTGGTGAGGCACCAGTTGGGTGGGCTAGCTGGAGGCCCAAGGACTGGCCTTGGGATCCAGACTCAACACTCGGCCTCCTGGCTCCCAGAGGGGATCTAATACTAGGTACCCCCACCCCCACCCCAGGGAGTGAGCCCAGCTCTGGCCCAGGAGCCCAAGTGTAGCTGGAGTGTGCCATGGGGCCTCCGTGGGCTTTGTTCTCAGGAGTGGGTGGAGGAACAGCCCGTGGAGATAAGAGGCCGCCTGGCATCTCAGCAAAGGTGATTCTCAAAAAAACATCTTTTGTATGGTACCCATGGTTTGTACTGCTGAGACACCTATTTCTCTGCAGCAATCAATAGAAATGTGCAATTGGGCCAATTTATGAATATTTCATATACAACAAAATTTGCGTTTTTAATGCTCAAAAATAATAAAAAGTCTGTCAACACACCTCTGACCTCCTGAATCCTTCCAGGGCATCAGTTCAGTTGGAGGCCAGCCTTGGAGGCGGGTTCTGCCATCGGCCGGGGCCTGCCTCACCCCCACCTCTGTCTCCCTCCCGATCCAGCTCACCCACCGACACAGGACTCTACTAGCTTCCCGTGCACGAGAGGGATCATCCTGGATTGTCCATCAGGGGTTACTCTGAGGTTGGGGGGTGCAGGACCAACCCACAGACAGATCCATGGAAGAAGGAGCCCGGGGACAGGGGGTGATGCTGGAGGAGCTTGTCCACATACAAATGCCCCAAAAGCTGCATACTCAGGTCACGTGGACTGCCTTTGAAAATTGTCCCATGATAGGACTATGTCATTCCTACGTGAATAACTCCGGTAAAACGAGGATGAAAAAGGAAGAATGTATTTTACAAGTTCTGGTGAGTCAAGGGGGCAGTCCCCAAATTCTTTTTAAGTCTGTCTTCCCAAACGACACCGGGATTGGCTGCCTGAGGTCCAAGCGACAGCAGCAGGACCCACATTCCCCTGCCCAGGCTCTCTCCTCCTCTTGGGGCCCCACTGCCCACTCCCACCCATGGCTTTCTGGTTTCCTCCCTTCAATGGGGCAACTTTCAATCTGGAGCCATTCTTTTTCCTTATCGATTACTTATTGAGCAATAGCCATACTGTCAGTGCAGAGATGCCCATGGAGCAGCCCTGTTTCCCGTCACCGCCTCATCGGAAGTTCGCTTACTAACCAGAGTTATATTCCCCAGCTTTTACCGCGGAGTCAGCATGGAGCCGGAGGCTCAACCCTCACAATCCTGCAAGTTTAGAGCCGAAGGAGGTGCAGGGCCCTCTCCTTCAACTTCTAAGTTCACAGATGAGGACACGGACGGGAGGGGGTTAAGGACTGCCTCAGGGCTACCACGTGGATGTCCTGGAAGACGGTTCAGAGCCTGTGGCCACCAAGGACAAAGGTGCTTGGTCCCATCCCCCTCCTCTTTCACTGTATGAGCCTTTTGTTCATCAGCGGCCCTTTGGGCAGGTGGAAACAATCCATTTCTAGTTTTGTAAAATGTTTTGTGTCCCAGAGAGAAAGAGCTTTACCTAAATGAACAGGTGAGTAAATGTGTCTGAGAGAATGTTAACAGTAGTTATGCTCTTGTACCGCACGCGGGCCTCTCCTGTGCTTCCAAGTTCATTCTCGTTAATCTGCACTGCACTGAAGGCTTCTCCAACGCCTAACAGGTCAGCTGATAGGGATTCCGGAGATTTGTATAACAATAAGGGACTCTTGAAGGCCAAAGAATTCTCAAGACTCAAAGGAATGAAGTTACGAAAGTGGAAAATTAAACTCACTGCTGCTAAATTTCCACCAGGCCCTCCCCAAACCCAAAACTCCACCGTCTTTGGTGTGCAGGGGCCGGCCAAATGCAGCTGACTTCCTAGGACACCCACTGTGTGAGCACCTTGCAAAAAGGCTTCCCCTACTCCCAGCAGTGCAGAGTGCGAGGCCCGGAGCCTACAAGCTCTTCTCATCCAGCTAACTCTTCTCACCTGAGACCAGAGAGGTGAAGTGATTTTCTTCAGGTCACACAGCTAATGAGTGGCCGATCCAGAGCCTTTAGAAGCCCCTGGTCTTCTGTCTACTCACGGAGCCTGCTCCTCTTGTCCCCTTGCTGCTGGCAGACGGTTCAAAATCAGCTGTGACCTTGGATCTCAATGGCACCAGATCAGGAATCAGTCCTCTGGGAGCTGGTTGTGTCAGCACTGCTGAACTGGCCCACGCGTATGCAACCCTGCATGACAGAGACCTCAGACTCACACACCAGCTCCTCTCATCCCCTTGTTCGAAATTCTTCAGGGCCGATCCGGCTCATTCAAGCATCTCATCCTGGATTACACATACGTGCCGGTCTACCTAAAGCACTGATTTTAAACTTGTAGGGGAACGACACCTTACTTAATTTTTTTTTAATTTTAATTATGAAGAGAAGGAAAATTGAAGATGATACAGGAACTTGGGCTCTCTCAGGCTATTGCTTCCCAATACGGTGGACTGAGATAGTTTTCCTCTAACATTAGGGCTACTTTAGGGCAAGTATAAGGCGCACAAAACAGGACCAAAACTTAGCTCATGATAGCCGACAAGGTTTTTCACAATTTGGCCACCTCCAGACTCCTTGCCCTCGCCTGTAAGGGCACGAGGCCACGCCGAATCCGCTGGGATTTCCCAGACATGCTGTGTGATTTCCTGCCCCATGTGCTCGCCCTCCTGGCGCCCTCAGTCCACTGAGTCTCAGCCTGGGCACTATTGACATTTGGGGCTGGATGATTCTCTGCCGGGGGGGGGGGGGCTGTCTCATACACTATAGCAGCATCCCTAGCTGGCCTCTACCTGCGAGAGGACACTGACACCCCCAAGTCATGACCATCAAGAATGTCTCAAGATCTTGCCAAATGTCTGCTGGGGAGCAAAATCACACCCAGTCCATAACCACTGCTCTAAAGGGAATGGGCTTCGTGGCACTTGTCTGTCGGCAAACCTATTCCTCTCTCATGCCTCAACCCAGACTGCAGGTCCACCACAAAGACTTCTGGAACTGCCCTAAGCAGTCCTCTCTCTCTGCTGATTACCGAACCTTATAAATTTGCACCCCTGTTTGGTGCTTGTTCCATGGCTGTGCAATTGCCTGTCTCCCCCTACCCCTTGACCTCTTGGAGTTTCTTGACCTCTACGAGTTTATTAGACTATGAATTCCTACAGGTCAATGATGATCCCTCCAAATCTATATTCTTAAATCCTCAGCCCTCAGCACAGGGTCTCATCCACAGAAGGAGTTGAAGAAATGTTGAGGGAGTGCACAATCTGTCATTCTAGGCTGGTACGTTCTCGTGATGACTCCTCAAAGAAGCATCCCAATTACCCTGTCCTCTAAGATCACTACGAAGCTCAGCCATTGGCATAATCTCAGTATCACTACGTCACTTGATACCTGCTTGAAGAATAACTTTGCCAAAGGAATATAGCACAGATGTTGGCGATGGTCATAGTTTTAGTAGCAGAGCAAGGATGGCCACCATAGGAGGGTCCTCTCCATGTTCTGCCAGGTGTTTTCACTCTAACTGCTGACCTTTATAACATTTCTGTCAGCTGTGTCTTATTATTCCCATTTTACAGGTGGGAAGACTGAAGATCTGAGAGTTGAATTCGCAGATTCAATTCTGGTGGCCCTGGGATTAGATCCAAGGCATTTTGACTCCAAACCCCAATCACTGCCCTGTCTTTGGTTTCCAGATTTCTATTGTCAAGGGTAATTCTCAAAACGCAGTCGTTTAAAATCTGAACGGCCTCATTGTACCCGATGAACAGGTTACCAAAGCCCTGCTGCGATCTGTGTCACATCTTATCACTGCAACGATCGTCAGATTCTATCAAAATATGGAAAAAATCATTTTGATGCTGCATTTGCATATCCAAGGATTGGAGGATGGTTCGTATAATCAAATTATGTAGAGTTGTAAAAAGGGAGCATCGTTTAAATAGCTTACAAAATTACTTTGAAGATGCACATTAAAATCTAAAGAACCCATCGCCTCTAAGATCTTTACAAAAAGTTAAATGCTAATTGATTATGACAGCTTTGTCTTTATCACTGGCATCATTCTCCATTCTACTTCGTCAATATCGCAGCTCAACCATCACTCTATCCCCTATTCCTCTTCCAGCCACATTCATACCGTGCTATAATCACAGATGGAATTTATGCACGACTGGCTTTTCCCCCTCTCCCCATAGTTGATCAAAAGGAGCAGCTGAAAAAAAAAACCTAGAATTTGCTGAAATTCTGATTTCTTTCAGCAGTTTTATAGATTGTATGACTTATCTTTTATTGACTATGCAAGATCTCTGGTCCCAGCATCTGTTTGTTGCATCTGTGAAGGAAGATAAATGCCCTTCTTTATGCCACTGAACCAAATTTAAGAGACAGACAACCAAACAGATCTTAATAGCAAAGGACCATAGCATATTCCTCTTCCTCATCCTGGCCATCCTCTCTCCCAGGCCCCAGGGGGAGCGAGAGGTGTCTCACTAGACTGCGGAGTCTGCCAGCTTGGGGACGAAGGCACCAAAGACGGGCCAGTCAGGCTGGGAGTAGGCGCCTCCCCAGACAGGGGGCCCGGGGCTACTGGTTCTGAGCACAACCTTTCGGGAGGCTGCTTTGTATACATAAACAACCCTGCACTTCATTTACAATTTCTCGGACTTAAAGAATTGTGCCTGGTCACCCAGAGACATGATTATACATCACGGAACTTCATTATAATAATGGCTCCGGTACTCCAACTTCTTTAAAACCTCAGCTGTTCGATTCAGCCTCTTCAGCTCCATAACTGTTTATAAGATTAATAGACTCTGATGCATAATTGACTCTCCCACCTCGAGAAGAAAAGAGAGAGCATCTAATCCCAGCCTTCACAAAAGTACCGCCCCTAGAGCGAGATGGCGAATGTGTTCGTGGGTGGGTCAAGGTAGGGAGGAGAGTAAGAGCCGGGGAGAGCGGTCAGCCTGGAGAAGGTGCTCTGGGAGGGTCCACAGTCCGACCTTTCCTAGAGGCTTGACGGGACACTGTGACAAACAGACGGCTGCAGAGCCCATGGGACGCAGTCCAGCTCCGCGGTGGGCAGCAAAGCCTGGGCTGTGAGCTGCAACAAGCACAGGGCATCCCAACAAGGAAGGAAGGGGAAGGAAAGGGAAATGGATTCAGAGAGGAGGCTTCTAGTCTGTGCCGCAGGCATCCTCCTGGGGCTACTTGTTCCCTTTCTGGGGTCACAGAGTGTCGTAGCAGGACCTGCAGAAGGACATGGGAATCCTACTTTGAAAGCAAATACGAGCTGGAAAGGACGGTAGGGCCCATCTTCCTAAGTGGTAACGAACTCGGAGCCAGGGCCTCTCTCGTGTGGACTCTGGAGAGTCAGGAAATGCTTCTTGACAGAGCTGAAGGTCAAAGGAAACAGAGGCCTTGGAGGAGGGGATCGGGGAGGAAGCCACCGTGACACAACGGAAGGGCTGGAGCCAGGCTCAGAGGCAGGACAGCTGACTCGCCAGCGGTGGGAAGGACACACGCCTGGACCAAGGAGGCCAGGATGGACCAGGATGGGAACAGCCAGACCCTGGTCGCGGCCTCCGGGTGCGCGCTCAGAGCTGGAACTGCCTTCTGAAGCCGGCAGAACGTGCACAGAGCAGAGCTCGGCCACTTGGTGATGCCCTGAATAAAGGAAGGAAGTCTCACGAAAAGATGGAAATGGGAAGTTGAATTTGAATTGCTAGCTTATCTTACTACTGCTCTCTTGTCTGTGCCTCTTCTCTTGCCTTCTCTTAACTTTCCAGAAAGAGACCCTGTGGCTGGCGGTCTTACTGAAGGATAAGGAAGGGGGGGGGGACAAAAAACCAAAACCAAAACCAAATCAAACAAAACAAAACAAAAAACAACACCAACAAACCCAGCCAGAGCAAATAATGAGAGGAGACTGAAACAGAGAGAGGGCCATTTTTCTACTCCTGAACGTGAGGGCCCTCACTCTGGCGTTCGAGAGAAGCCTGGACTGCTCTCTCCACATCAGGTTTGGGCTCCTCTCTCTTAGCCTGAGGGAACTGCTGTGCAGCTGGACAGCCCCTGGAAGACCCTACCGGACCGCCAAGACAAGTCTCACCTCTGACTCAGTTTTCCTCTTCACCGACCACCCAACGACCCCGGGGCCAAGAAGGAAGAGAAGCTCGCTGTAACGTGGCCCTGATCACACACGTGCTTGGGGGTGACCTGGTGAGAAGGGATGAAGCCATAGCGGGGTCCTGCAAGCTTCACTGCTGTGTAGACGTGACCTCACTCTTCCCTTCGTCTCTAGGAGACACCACATACTTTTTAAAGTGTATTTTACTGCATAGATTGAAAGGCACCTCCGTCCTTTCACAGTTGGATCCTTAGCATAAAGACCCCTCCCCACCCTGCAAACTCGACATTGAATCTCCGTGGTCACTTTCAGGGATAAAGAAGCAAGGCGCAACAGAGAATGACCAGCATCAGTTTATTGACTTCTAAGAACGAGTCACCTTTTGCAGAGAAGGGAAAAACCCCTCCTTGTATGTAGGGCCTGCTGGGTGCTAATTTGACATGGCAATGAGATAAAAGTTGGGCTCGGGCTGCTGTCAACCTCAGCGGATCGGAATGCCGTCTACTTAGCATAGGAGTCAAACAATTCCCTGGCAATAGATTGCTTTCCACTTGTAGGTCTACTAAATAAATAGAAAAGTAATTAACAGTGTGCGATGGCAGATGTATCAGGGGGAATTTCATTAGAGCAGAAGAACTAAGGGAATCAAGGAGCCATTTTGTAGCCCACCATCCGGGGAAGCTTTCCTGCGGTCTCTAGGATGAACGTGTGATTTCTGCTTCTCTTCAAAAAATGGAAATTTCTGAATCTCCTATGATCTCTTCGCATTGATCAATGGGAAAAGAAAGAAAAGAAACCTGTTAAGTGCCTGAAATCAGTCCACAAATAAAGAATTCCTCTCATTTTTCTATTTAATTATTTTGTTCCTGAAACCCATGGCTAATTCTCTCTCTTCTGTTGTATTTTTTTTTCTTTTCAGTTTGCTCAATTATGAAATATCTGAATTTTGAAATGCTCACTGAATGTCTCATTATTATTATTCCTCCTTCCCTTTGGAAAATAAGTGGCTTTCTGTCATTTATAACAGCAGGAAGAAATGAAATTTCATAGGAAGGAAATTTATGCTGTTGGAAAAAGAAAAGAAGTTGAAGGCATTTATTTTTAACCGGCTTTTAAAAAATATATTTGAAAGTACTAAATTCAATTTCACATGTCCAGAATGGCATAACCTAATTTTAGCATATTAATTAACAATAAAAGTAGTGTTTTGCCTCATACAAAGAAATGAAATAATTAACTTACTGAGGAAATGGGGTCATATGATTTTACTTTGGGAGGGTAATGAATGACATTGAGTCACGGTAGCAGAAAGGTTTTTTGCAGAGAGCCCTGGCTGTGGAACCTGCTTGGAATTCTCTGTGAAACACCCGACAGCCAACAGTTTCCTCCTTCTCCAAATGTTACCTGTCTGGACCCAGGCTGAGCCGCACACACTTCAACGAGGCAGGCCGGGGTTCCTCAGAAGGAATGCCGGGGACAGGCAAGCATTCGGCGACTTTCAAGGAGGACTTGAGTGTCCAAATGCTCCCCGAGTCAATAAACACTAAGGTGCTTCTTGTAGAAGAAATTCCAGCGTTTTTGTATTTTACATATTTGGACCTTTGAACTTGGAATATTTTGTCACACTTCACATAGCTTCATTCCCTGGGGGAGAAAAAACCTAGTCTTTCAAGTGGTTATTATAAAGCTAAGTGCATAAATATGCATGAGAGAGGTCATTATTACCGCAAGATGATACTTAAAAGGTTCAAGTGTCTCTTACTAAGATTTTTCAACTTGTTCGGTGACAGTAAATCAGAGTCTCCAGTTTTTGGTTGCTGAACTTTGCCTTTGATTGTTCTTTCAAAGTTTTCAAGAAAATGGTTCCAGAGCCCTGACTGGCACTCATTTGTTCATTCATTCATTCATTTGACAGATATTTAATGAGATAGTTAATGACCTGTGTCCATGTTTTATGCAGAACGCCATATTTAAAGCATGGTAGCTGGGTCTCTGAAGGTTGAGGCACAGGATTTCTCGATTTTGGAGCTGGAACTAAGCCCCGAGCGGCTTGGTGCCTTGTGCCGTACCATGTTGCTTCATACAGGCAAGACTGGAAATCAGATCTGACCCCCAGGCCAGGCGTCTGACCTATGAGTCAGGGCCTCTGGAAGGCTTGAGGGCCCAAAGTAGAGAATCATCCTGGGAACCATGATAACAAAGAATTGCATTTTAACACATTCCTTACTTCTAGAACTTGATATTACGGTGGAGAAATATTATATAATATTATATTATATCATAACCTTAAAAGCTCTTAAATGTGACATTCCCATTCAGAATTAACTTCAGTTCAACCCTATGCTTGCAGCAGATCCCCACTTGGAGAGGATAAAATGTTCGTCTCTAGGATGAATTATCCACGCAGTCCCATTCTCCATGGGGAAAGGCGAAAAGGCTAGGACACAAAGTGGAGCAGCAGAGAGGAAGTGGCTCCTTACCAGCAGCCTGGTTTTTTCCTTCTTTATGGGTGGTAATACCACTCAAGCAGTCCAGGGGGGTCTGACGTCTATTTTTAGATCCAATTAACAAAGAAAACGCAATTTACAAACGGCATACAAAAGCAATGCTTTGTTAAAACTTTGCTCCTGGGCTCTCCCGCATGTCTGATTGACAGGCCCAATCTTTGGAAAGGGAAGCAGGTGCAATCCACGGGGACAGAGGCGTGTAGATTCACAATGTGACAGAAGCACCTGTATGAGGTCACCCTAGGCCTTCCCTGAATCCTAAGGTTGATCTTGCTTAAACCTAAGGTTGAAGTTGCAGGAAAGATAGTTGTGAAAAGCTGGAGGCAAGCCCTTTCAACCTTGGGCGGAGCCGACTGTGAGTGCACACCCCAGCCGTGGAGCTCTGGGCGGCGGGGAGCATTGCCCATGCCACCTAACTCCGGAAAGCTTCCAAACTTGGATTCCCCTCATTCTCACCTGTACTTACCCAAAGCTGGCACGTTTCAGTATTGATGTCTGTCCTACCCGCCACTAGCCAGTCACATAGCCATGGGGATCCGTGCAAGGAGTGTTCACCTTGAGGCTGATTTGAGACTGAATTTCCACTCCTCTATGCAGTGGCTGTGGGAACCGGGGCAAGTAAGCTAACTTGTCGGAGGCTCAGTTCCCTCAAATCCAGACCTGGCGGCATCCTCCTCACCTTGGCTCCCAGGGCAATCGAGGCTAGAGGAGATGACACGGTATGTGGGCTGCTGGAAGGTGCCCAGCCAAGGCCCACCTCTACGCTCAGCCTTCTAAAGACTTGCCGAAGGGTGGAAGTTTTCTGTGTGTTTGAACTTGGCCATCCCCAAACACCTAAGAATTGTTTCTCTCATTTGCAGAGTATTTCTGTACATCCCTTTATTGTTTTGTTGTTTTCTTCTAATGTTTTATTATTCCGTTATTTTAAGATTTATTAAGCCGCCAATTTTTACAATAACATTTGTACTGTTTTCCTCCTCTTACATCGTGATTTGAATTTCAAAAGGACATGTTTTTTCTTTTTCAACTCCCTTATCAATTCATTATTTTTTTAAAAAATTCATTTATTTGTTCTTTAGAGAGAGAGAGATCACAAATGGGGGGTGGGGCAGAGAGAGAAGAGGAAGCAGACTCCCCGCTGAGCAAGGAGCCTGATGCGGGGCTTGATCCTAAGGCCTCAAGATCATGATCTGAGCCAAAGGCAGAGGCTTAATGAACTGAGCCACCCACGCGCCCCTCAATTCCTTATTTTATCCACCTTAGACTCTCAGGAAGTTTGCTAACAAACAGAATGAGCAAAATGTCCCAAACCCAGGCTTTTTCTTTCATTTTAAACTATTCACACAGTCTTCCCCAAACCCCAGAACGGCAGAGGGTCAGGTGAGACCTCTCCCTTAGCCCTGGGCGGACCACAAGAATGTGCTAGAGACACATGCAGACCCCAGAGACACAGGAACGACCCAGGAAACAGCTCTGGCCAGACTCCTACCACGTGGATTTTCACTGTCCTCTGGGCTGCTCCTAATCCTTTTGGGAAATAATTTCACAGTTCCCTGGTAACTTCCAGAAACTTCCAGAAAGTACGTACTTCCTGTTGGTGGTTCTGTATATATTTACTTTCATCTAAATGTTTTGGTTCAGAATCTTGGTGCAGGTGTTGACCTCACACCTTTCACAAACATCCGGGTAGGTGTATATCAGTGTCAGATTGGGCAAGTCTCAGCCTGGACGTAGATTTATTTATTCCCACATTTTACAGACTGAACGTTTTCTCATCTGCCCACCCCCACACTCTACCCTTAGTTGTGAGTTCTTCATTCAGGCGACATTTGCTGAGCTCCTCTGAGGCGCCGGGCTCTGGGCTAAACCCACTCGCCTCTTAGCTCATTCGCTAATTCTCAGCTTCCCGTCCTTCTTTTCATCCCTCAGGAGTCCTCCCTGTTCCTGCGCCCCGAGGTGCCCACACAGAATATAATATCCCATGACAGGATGTCTTTCCATGTGCAAACCAAAATAGCACTAGCCTCCGTGGGGCCGTATTCCTTTCTAAACTCGTACAGACATAGTGTCTAGCCTCACCTCTCACACGTTGTGGTCGCCTTGTGGCACGCATTGTACAGTACCGTTATAGATCTGAGTTGACTTTTTTGGCTCCTTTATTTGTAAGCTTTGAATCCATTCATAGTTTTCCTCCTCACCACTATTCAAACTGCGTTCCCTGGTGGGAAGTCAGATGTCTGTGTTTTGCAATCCATTTTCCTTCTGCTAACAAAGATGTTAAAGAAACTATACCCAGGCTTGGAAAAGGGGACTCCGTTGCATCCTAGGGAGGAAACAGTTTGGGTAGTCTCATTTTAAATAAGGGGATCACTTCTTTAAAAAATGTAGAGGTGGATGAGGCCTGAGAAATCTCCTGGTCCCCTCCCTTCCTTTTATGGATGGAGAAATCGAGGTTCGGAGCAACCAAGTGACTCGCCCGGGGTCCTCCAGACAGTGTGCACCTGAGTCAGGATTGGCATCCTGGCCTCCTAGGTCTATTTTAAGATTATCTTTTCTTAATTAAAAATATATGTGTAAAAGGAAGAACAGAAGCAACTCCCAAGGTCATGTCAAATCAAACCGGTTTCCAGTGCTCTGTGGCATGCGCACGCGCTCCTTCTTCCCAGGGATCGTGAATCTCTGATTAGCACTGTTTACTTCCTTGGGGACCTCTGAAACCACCGGAACCCCAGGTCTCTCTCCCCAGCATTTGTCTGCCCCCTACAATCACGGCATATCAGTGGCGCTTGGTCTTCGGTGGCCTGCCCTCCTGTTTGAAACACTCTCTTGATTAGGGATTATGCTTTATTTTTGGACAATTCTTATTGTTTGAAAGGTTTCCTTCTAGTCACACAGATTCTGCCTTCCTTTTGCTGTCCTCACCGGGGCCATTTTGCTCCACGCCCTTCAGAGGGAATTGGCTGGTAAGCCAGCAGTGCAGTGGGGCTAAAGAAAGGGGGGGAGCTGGTCTTTGGGAGTTTCCCCAGCCCACCCTCCTCCTGCTCCTTGATCGTGACTCTCCTGGTCCCCTGTCCTCCCTCATTTTGGTTCCTCATCCTATTTGCACTTTTCACCGAAGCTCTGACATTAAAAACCCAGTGGGACCATCCTTCCAGCTTTTCCTTAAAGCTTTCTCTAGGGTGTGACCTCTAGCATTTCTCTCCAGTGTCCCGGATCTGGACCGTGCTGTTTGCTGCCCCCACGTCAGGAGTGTTTGGGGCAGATCGCTTGCCCTATGCTTGTGCAGCCCCATCGGTTAGGGGATGATCCCCAGACTCCTGGATCTTAGTTCTTCTCTCTGGAGTGGCACATGGTACATCTAATCCCTGCTAGTATTTCCAGAGTGTGATCTTATCCCTCTTGCATGACTCTGCTCCCCCTCCCATGCCCTGTTTTAAAAGATGGATATAAATGCATCTGTAGACATGGTGTCTGACCTGCACGTAGACTGGGGGGCATTTTCCTGCCTTGACTACCATATTCTATTTTCACCGGTGCGGACTCTGTCCGTTGGTTTTGTCTCCCAGCTCGGCCACATCCCAAGCTTGTGGTCAACCAAATACGTCCACTCCTGTCCCCTCTCATGTGAATTGCTGCTGAGCCTGTTTTCTGTTAGTCTCTACTTATGTCACTTATTTATGTTCAAACTCTTGTGTATCCTGGAAATTCTTATTTTTACCTGGATTCTTTATTCTAGCTGGTTGGTATTTTTATGAACCTCTATTCTTCACATGCCTTTACATTTCCCCTGAGATTTTACTGCGAGTATTAATACGTGAGTATTTTGTGCTTCAAAAGCATAGATAAATATGTTCAGTAGGGGTGCGGGTTCACAATTCTGAAACAGCTTTACATGTGCACTGGGGTCAAGCAAATGAGTAAATGGATGGTGGATGGCGGGAGAAAGAAGGAAGTTAAGGGTACACATGGTGAGAAAGCTGCTAGATTAGAGTCCAAGACGTCAGTTAGCTTAGGATAGATGCAGGTAAAAATAACTATAGATACGTGTGTCCGTGAGTTAGCGTGCAAACACATCTTTCCCAGCTCTGTCTGCTGAAAGGGCCCAGAAACAGAGATATTCCGGTAGCATCAAATACACCCAGGGCCCAGATCTCGGTTTCGAAAGGCAATTCTCTAATAAAGGGAACCAGGGCTTCTTGGAGAAATGCCTCATTCTGGGACGGGATCAGGAAAAACACAAGATGAGCCTGGAGCATGTCGTCATGGCAGGAAGTGAGGAAATGCTCAGATAACATAAGGATGGGCAGATGTCGAAGGGACTCAAGAGCCAACCTGAAGAAGCTCTCAGTGGCCAAAGCTGTAATGATTGGAGCAAAAAAGTAAATAACGTGGCAACGTAGCACTGTGTTATGGCTCAAAGTCCAAAGTAAATCTATATGAGTCCATGTTGACATAAACAAATGCCTGAATAAGTACCTAAATGGGAGCAAAGGGACAAATATTCCTTATAGAAGAATTCCAAATAATTTACACAGATACTCCTCCACCTTAACCCTCTGCGCTCGAGGATGACTAGACTTAGTGACCTGCTTCGGAGCAGAATATGAATAGAGCATGGAAGGGGGAAAAGTAACTGTCTACTGGACAAATCTGTTAACCACGGCCTCGTCAGGTGACCAGGAATAAATGACATCATTGAGGTCACGTAGATAGTGTGCATCTGATATGATAGGATGAGATGACCTTGTATCTCTGTGGTCCCCCCTCCCCTCAGAACCCACCAGCTGCAGTCTATTCCCGAGAAAGAAAGCAGGACAAAACAAAATTGAGGGACATTCTAGAACATAGCTGACTGGTAGTCCTCAAAACTATCATGCCACCCAAAACAAGACTGAGAGCAGTCCCAAAGCAGAGGAGACTAAGGAATCATGACAACAAAAGGCTCTATCTTTGCAACTTTTCTACATATCTAAATTATCCCCCCCATATTACTAAAACATGAAAGAAGGGAAAATCTGTAACTTTAAAAATAATGTTCAATTCAAAAGCAAGAAATCTGTGATATTCTGCAGTGACCCCTTGCCAGGTGGTATCAGTCCAATAATCATCAATCTACTGAGACCGACCAGAGGTCTTCCTCGGTGGGGGCTGGTGGCCTGCAGGGTCCTTCTCCGAGTCGTTGATGCTGGGTCTTTAGCTGCAATGTCTTTTCTACAAGAGTATGTGGGTCTACCTAGTTCCAGAAACTTGCACTTCTAAGGCTGTTGTTTTCCACTGTGCTCATCAGATCAAGTCCAGCCATTCTTCTCCTTCTCCTACTTTTTCTTCTTCTCCTTCTCCGCCTTCGCTTCCTCCTCCTCCTGTTCCTCCTCCGCCTCCTCTTTCTTTGGGTAGGAAATCTGTACTTAGAAATCCACTAGTATTTAAAGCTAAACATATCTAAATCCAAGACGCTCATTAATTTTCCCTCCTGCTGTAATCTTTCCTTGTTTCTCAGCGATCACCTTCCTAGGATCCTGGTTGTAACTTCTGGGTTGTCTGTGACTTGTCTCTCCTCTGTCTCCCCAATTCAGCCCATCTCTGCCCTGCGAGTGAAGCTCCTTTCTATTCCCTCTCCCCGTATTCCGCGCACACCACAGGTGAGACCAATCCCCAGAACCTCCGTCCACAGGCCCCTCCAGCCTCCTGTACCCTGCATCTACAGAACTTTCCTGGCTAAGGGCCCATTTTTCTTGGAAGCTTAGTGTTTCCCATGTCCTTTCAAATGAAACCTACGACTCTTAGTTATGACCTTCACAGCCCCCCACCAAGTGCTCCTTCCTCCCTAAAATACAAATGAAAGTGCGACCTAGCTCGGTGCGTCACACCCCCGATCTGTGCCTTCCCTGGGGCTCCACCACGCCATCCTCCCAGCTTGTCCCCTGCAGCATGCCCTTGGCGTGCTTTCCTCCCTTCTGGACACCAACCCACATTCCTCCCACACCTCCCACACCCCTTCAAGGAGCTTTTGAATCAAATTCCTTCGGGACTCCAAGTCGCTCCAGCTATTTCGGCGACTCCTTGACATTTACGAGCAGCTATAAAGAATATATATATCCCCTGTTTCTGTAATTCTTGTTTTCTGGACTTTATTTGAATGTAAGCTTTTTTGGGTTCAGACTCTGTGTCCTTTAAGAATTTATTTTTTTATGGGCATGGAGAGTGTGGTGAAGTGTTCTTTGAACAACTCTTTCTCTGTATGTGTAACGTAGTAAGCTGTTGTCTGAACACATCGAGTGTCGGAGAAAACCCAGAGCCGGTTTGCTTCGCTTGTTTCTCTTCACAAAGGGACAGTGTCAAGCCCAGGCCCTCCTCCGGCCGGACCCCTCTGCTCCCACCGTGAGGGGGCCTGTCCTCCACCACCAGGCTTCGTCTCCCTGTTCTTTCCAGGTCTAATCCACCTGCCTGAGGCTTAGCCACGTCGGCTGAACGGCACAAACGCAGATCCGCCAGGCCCCTCTTGCTGAAGACGCATAAAATGCAGCGTACCCACCCGCTCCCGGATCTGCCCTCTGTAATGCCATCAAAACAAGTTTCCCGAGCACAATTCGTACTTGGTAAACCCAGCCCCGACTTCAGAACCTGCTCTTCTCCACATGCAGGCTTTCCAGAAAACTGTCACAGTATTTCCTTTTCCTTCTGGACGAGGGCCTGGTCGCCCCGCTCACCAAGGCCCGCCAACGCTCTGCGGTTTCTCTGTAATGCCCGGAGCGGCCGCTCTCGAAGCTGCTGCCTGTCTTACTTCAGTGTCGCCTCTGAACACCCGCTCCCGACATGCTCTTTCCTTCCAAGCGTTTGTCTGAAAAAATGACGTATTTCTCAGTCTTCCACCTGCTACCTGAGCCTGCCATGCAGGCCCGGACTGGGGGAGGGTGAAGAACGAGTTAAAGTCACTCCCAGCCTTCGCTGAGGTGCTGTGGGGGGTGGCCCTGGTGTCCCGTGTGTGTGTGCGCGCGCGCGTGCGTGCACGAGACCGTGTACGTGTAAGTGGTGTGTCGGGATTTGCGGGAGCACATTTGTGCGCATGAGTGGGTGTCTGTGGGTGAGAGCCTAAGTAGCTGTGTTTGCTAGTGACAATCGGCCACCAGCTCCGGGGAGGTGCCACTGCCAGCCTGCCCGGAGCAGAGCAGGTGGCCAAGGAGGGACACTGCCCTGCCGCAGCCTCGTCTCCACGTGGCCCCAGCAGGGGAACTGAGGCACCAGCTCCCGCCCTTCCAGGGGTTAGGAATGTGCTCCCCACCCGCATCCGGGACTCTGCCGCCCTCCCTCCCACACGCCGCCTGGCCTCCTCACCCCGCCGGGAGCCTCGACTTTCTCATTCGTGAGATGGTGACAATACCAACCACAAACGGGCCGCCCCACCGGAAGAGAGGACGAGACAGAAAATGCATGGCCGTTGCTGGTGAAAAGCACTGTAAGAGCCAGTTTCCGTCCACAGGGTCCGGCGGCCGCACAGGTGCTGATGCCACACCCGACACGGCAAAATAGGGCCTGTTTCTATTTTCCTTCGAAACGGAGCAAATAAGCAAAGAAAAGGCAAAGAATGTCGTTTTTAACTTCCGCTCCTTCGCAGGCTCTCCTGGTGTGTTTTTAAGTTCCCGTCCGCGGGGAGCTGCCCTTTGGGCTCCCCGCGGTGGTATATTGCTTTGATCGACCTCTGGATGCCGTGACCTATTGGCTTCGAATTGATCTATTGATTTAATAAAAGTCATTTATCATTGTCACTGGGTCAGGCTAAAGCGCTCAATTTATCTCCAGTTTGGCAAATGTCATCAATAATAGGTGCTTTGCTGATTCTGTTGGGTGACTAATTTCCATGGTGTTAATCACAGGAAGCCTGGATCCCTGTCACCGCCTGGGTCCCTCTGCTCGTAATTGCTGACCCCACCCCATCAGCTGGATCCTGTCCACCTGGGCCCTTTACTATTTGGGAATGGCTAGCACCTCCACGTTTTATGTTTGGAATGATTCCGCCAGCCGCGCCTCATGGAGGGAGACGTGCGGGGCTGGGTGTCGGCAGGCGGAGTCGGTGCCGAGCCGAGCCGGGGAAGGCTTGGGCTGCAGTCCGTGCCTCAAGCACCTTCCATTCCCTCAGCCCCGAACGCCTGGCTGGGTAGGCCTCCTGCTGATGGCTCGGCGCATTGTTGAGAAACAGTGGAAATGAGGTCATCCGCTCGTGGAGATTCACTTCCTCTGGATGTTTGTAGCCAAGCAGGAAAAGAAAAAAAAAAAAAAAAGCTGAATGTCCAGCCCAAGTACCTCCAAACGCCTTCATGATTTTTCTTCTTTCTAACAAAGTCTAGACCACACACACCACAGGCAGATGCGAGCTTGCCCAGAGCAGCGCACGCGTGCGCACACACTGGCCCTGGGATACGTGCTTCCCTAACACCGCGCTCTACCCAGCTCAGACCCCGCCGTCCGCCCACGTTTCCGGGAGCGTGTGGCCATGAGGCAGAACGCATGAGGTCTGTCAGAGCTTTCAGGAATTAGTCCCAAATCTCACAGTTTGGTCCACAGCTCCTGCCGGGGGCTGGTCAGTCTGGAAGCTTCCATGCCAACTCTGCATGCACTTTGGGGAAATGAAAGTCAGCCTCCCAGAATCAAAAAAGGAAATGAATCTAGCTGGCTCTGTTCCCTTCTTCACCCCTTCATACAGGAGGATACTACCCCCTTTGGGCACCGTCTAGACCCTTCCGTGTTGCTGCAAGACTATTTCTCCTGTGTCTGGCTCCTGTTTTCTGCAAGTCAGATCCGTGTCTGAGAACCACAGGGAGGAATACAGGAGTGAGTGTCTGATTTTCCTCTTTGTCTCCCAGCATTGAACAGCACCAGTTGAAAGAAAGAACAGTGTTTCCTTTATCATGACTTTTTGAGGGCAAAAACATCTCCTGGAGACACTTCCTCAAAAGCGGCATCTCCACTCCTGAAATGCTGACCGGCAGGAATCCCATTTAAAGCTCCTGGTGCCCTAAAAGATCACGTCCTGACATCTTATATTTTTTCCCTGCTCACAATTTTAGACTTCTGCGTGTAAAAGAAGGCTACTTCTCTTAATAATTAATTATACTAGCTATTTAAAGCATTTGTAGTTACAATCAGAAACCTCAGCCTTATCACTCTTTACCAAAGAGAGCTCCATTATTATAAATTTTGATTCCCACTGGTCTGAAAGAAACTTAAAGAAAAACTAATGAAATGTTCTCAGCCCGTATTTAAGCTCCATAACAATTTTTCACCCGGAAAAAAAAAATCCCCTAATAATTATATAGAGAGTTGTTAATATCTCACACCCTCACATTCCCAAAATTCTTATGCAAATTACATAAGATGGGCCCTGCACATTCTCACAGTCACACGGGTGTGTGCAGAGGCAGAATCAAAGATGCAGGCTTTATTGTGAAGCTCGTCGTTACTGGACGTGGTCAAGACTTTGCTCCATTTCTTGCTTCTGATATTCAGCCCGTTATTTTGTTTCCAACAGCAGGATGGAGGCTGTATGGTGGGCTCTTCTCTGCGTCTCCCACTGTCTCCACCCACAAACGCCTGAGCTCTTCAGGAAGGAAAGTACAGGCTGAGAGTCAATATCAATGCTGTTTAGAAAGGCTCAGAAATTCTGGTCTCCTGAATGTTTCTTAGATCTTTTTGCCTGGGTTTTGGCACCATTTTTGGTGTGTGACTGTGCTTTATGCAGAGGGTGTGATAGAAAAGTAAAGCAAAGAGGTGACCTGAAGTTTGTTTACCTTAATTAGAAACAGATGCTTCATTTTTCAAGGCTTTGCCACAACAATGAATTTAATAGTATATAATTAACTCTAATGTGTTTATGACTTGATTTGTAAAAATTCTTTCACCATTGATACTTCTAGGGAAAGTGAAGTTCTGACCCTGGGTTTTGATTCCAATGTTCCCCTTGGGGTCCAGGGCCCACTGACACAAAGGATGCCCTCTGTGAATTTTCGGGGCGGGGGGGAAGGGGCTGAGGGGTGGTGACAGAAAAGGCTCCCACAGTCATAGTGGCACCCAGCTTCATCGAATCTCTTCCTGGGGTGCAGAACTCAGGAGCAGGTTCACATCTGGAGGGGGGGATATGGATATATGAAAGGTGTGCTCAAGCTATTCCTGTGCTCCCTGAGTGATGTCCTTCCTTCCCAAAGCGTCTCAGCAAGTCCTCACTCAACAGATGCTGAGTTGGGATGTGACCATGGAGGTGGTTAGGTCCCCTAGGGTGGTCAGTGGCAAACTGGAAATAGATATCCTTTTGGTCTGGAAGGGAACACATATGTTTATTTCTAAAGCAGTTGTCTTGTAGAATTCACCGAGAAGCTGGCACGATGCAAGGAAGGCTGCAGGAGTTGCATGGAGCGAAAGGCAGACAGACAGACATGGGTCCGGATCTCAGGTCTAGCCCTAATCTATTGTGCAGCTGTGGGAAATAAAATTGGTTAATCCCTGAGACCCTCTTCTCCAGTGCAAGACTGAATGTAAGTACATGCATGGGATCTGGCACTTCGAGGTGCTCAATGCACAGGGGTGTCCGTAAGGCTCGGTGGGTCCTGGGAAAGCCCCTCCCTCAAAATGATCTAATCCACTGACCTGTGTCAATGAATCAGCTCCTGCCACCTCTCGGTCATTGTATTGTGCCGTTTGAAGGCTCCCGTGTAAGCACGAACCGTGCTCCAGAGGCTGGGCGGAGGGGCCTGGGAAAGGAACTGCATCACCCGGCTGAAAACACCTTTGTTTGAACAGTTGATCAGGACGACCGGTCAGTTAATTCACAGGGTTCTGACAACCGTACAAAATGCAGCCCGGTGTGGAGGAGTGGTGTGAGAATGGCCTTAGGGACTGAGAGGGAAGAGTCCCGACCCAGAAGGGCTGGTGACTGGGGCCGTGGCTTAGCAGCTGTGGGCTGAGGAAGGGCTTTGGGGTTCACCGCTAGGAATATGGCGCTGGGGTGGGGGCGGGCAGGGGGTGCCTAAAGAACAAGTTACCAAGTGTCCAAAAGGCTGTGAGGCTTAGAACACATTTATTTTCAAACACAGTTGTTTTCGGATAATATGCTCAATATATTTTTATTCAAACTCTGATACCTTTCCAGGTAAAGAACCTTTCAATGGAGAGCAACAGGCCCTCATGTTAATCTGAAAAAAAGCACAAGAACTGTACTACAGGTGGCAAAGAATTCTGGAAAGTCAGAAAGCAGTTTAGCATACATACCCGGGGTAGGTGAGAGTGGAAGGTACTTACTTTTAATCTTGTGTGTGTCAACGGGGAAAGAATTCTTTCCTAACCTCCCCGTGGTGCCCTGGGACTCCCAAATAAATAATAATGCGACAGTCGTCATTGTCAGAGAGCATCTTGCTATTACTATGTCATCTTAGCCACTCATGATTCGTCAGTGAGCATTTTCTGTATGCAAGGCACTGAGCCGGGTGCGAGGAAGGACACGGGACCGAGAAAATGTGTCCCACTTCCCAGTCAGTGACCCCGTCTTTAGGAAACTCCCTTCTCTTGTCTCTCCTTCCACTCCCGCAGCAAGGGGCCAGCAGTCACCTTTTAGGCACATGATTCGCTTCCCCTGAGCCGAGTTCATTCGGAAGCCTCCTTAAGGTGGGCCGATCAGATTCCTTATTCCAGAAACTGGGATGGAATCAGAGATATGAGTCCGTTTCTACTACTGGCTTGAATTCAGGACACGTAAAGTCAGGAAATGAAGGAATGGTGCATCTAGCTGTGTCCTTACGGAGACGCAAAGAGCCTCAGTTGACAGAGAAAGGAATAGAACAGCTTTGCAGAGTGAAGCAGAAGTCTGGGGGTTCTGGGGACCCGATGGCTTCCGGTTCCTGCTTTGGGGTCTCCCCACCCTGCTGAACTCCCTGTCCATCAGGCTGGATTTCGTATCACAAAAAGCTGTCAGCAGGCACTTTAACCAGGGTTTCCCAAAGCTTGGCACATGTGGACAGTAGGGGTGGGATGCTAAATGGGGGGGGGCTGCTCTGTGCAACAGAGGAGGGGTAGTGGCACCCCTGGCTGTGACTCACCAACACTGGTAGGACCCTCCCTAGTTGTGACAGCCAGAAAGGGCTCCTCCATACAGGGCCCACAGTCTCCCAGAGGATGGGGGGGGTGGAGCTGTTTCTCTTGGACAACCACTGACTTCAAGAAGGAGACATTGATTCTTTCCATGTGACAAGGCGTCTGTCCAGAGATAGTGGCTCCAAGAAGCCCTCGTGGGCCTAGCGTCCCTCTGCCTTTTCTCCCAACTGCAGCTTGTGGCTTGTATCCTCGCCGTGGCAAGATGACATCTCCACCTTCCGTGTCACCTCCGTGCTCAGAAGGAAGAAGGGGGCAGGGCGCAGCACTCCCGGGTCCTGTACAGGGAGGTGTGGGCAGAGGAGTATTTTTAACTGGCCACACCGGCACCTCCATCAAAATGGGGGTCCTGTTAGAAGTGTTCTGTGTGGAATTGTGTCCCCCATCCCAAATTCATAGGTTAGGTCCGAACCCCTGACACCCCAGAACGTGACCTGAGCACTGACAGTGGAGCCTTGGCCGATGTCAGTAGTTGAAAGGAGGCCGTCGGGTGGGTCCTCCATCCAGGATAGCTGGTGTCCTTCTAAAAGGAGGAAATGTGCACCCAGGCCCGCACTTAAGGAGAATGTGTGTGAAGATGGGGCAGAGACCAGGGGACCGTGCTGCAGCCCAGGACCTCCAGAGACGCCGGCAGACCCCAGAAGCTGGGAAAGAGGCCTGGAGGAGACGCTCCCACACAGCTGTGGCAGGAACCAACCGTGCCAGCACCTTGACCTCGGCCTTCAGGCCACCATTGCAGGGAGACCTCGTTATACAACACTTTGCTACTGCAGCCCCCAGGACACTAAACCAACACACGCAGGGAGACAAGGATGGGGGATATCGGGGGAGATAATGGACAAAATCTGCTCTGGGCTTGGTGACCTAAACCAGCATTCTTATACTCATTTCCTTCTCCGATGAAGCGAGTGGAGCGGGTTTCTGGTGTCTGGGGTGCAAAGAGCCCTGATGAAGACAGCCCCTCGGGGAACGCGTGGTCTAAGGAAGCAAACAACAGGTGCACTTGATTCCAACACTCCCGGCAAAGGGCGGGCAGCAAGGTGAGGGTGGGGATGGGACACTTGCGACCATTGTTCCAGGCGTGAGAGAGTGTTTCTGGCTGCAGTCGGGGAAGGTCAGTCGGAGGAGCCAGGCCTTGAAGACACAGGACTTGGCTGCACGGACAGCCGGGGGAGTGCATTCCACAGGACACAATGAGCACAAGGCCTGGGCAGGGCACACAATGGGCCTGTGTGCAAAACTGTAGGCCGTTTCATTTGGCCTCGGAGTGGGATGGCCCCGAGGAGAACAATACATGGAGATTGGATTGAAGCAAGTGAATATGGGTTTCAACCACACTGTTGAATTCTTGCCTCAAAGACCCAGCAGGCAGAAGATAAAGAACTGGAGGTATTCTTCTATTTCAGCAATTTCATTTTTGAGCTGGTTCTTCTTTGCAAAACTTTTGGCAAGATGACGGTGTGCTTTTTTCTCATTTGTTTTCAACCTCTCTGATCTTTCTTTACATCAAAACATCCATGGGGTCTAAATAGCAGCCCAGCCACTTCGACTCATGGCCCCAAAGACTGACTTAGGACTGGTGCTGGAAGGAAACCTTGGGGGGTTCTTTGTCCTTCTCCAGAATATTCTATGGGGAAGAAGTGCCAGGATGTGAATGACAGGTGTTCTGCTGAAGATGCACAGAACACTCGCCTGTGCTTAGCTCCTCCACCTGTTCCCAGCTGGGTCTCCCCTAGAGGACATACTTCACGGCTTCGCATCGGACCAGCCACTGAAACAAAAGCCTAGCTCCTTTGTCCCTGTTCTATGGTCACAGCATTAGGAAAAATGGATGAGACGCTATACTGATTTCTTAGAGGATGTGCTCCTTCAATCGCTGTTACCATACCCCCAAAATGGAACTCCAGGAGGACCTGCAGCTCAGTTGTGGGGGAAGGGTGCTGGGGAGGCATGTGTGGGAGTCTTGTCCTGCCTGACAATTGAGCAGGGATGTCCTCAGCTTCCCAAATTCTATGAATTGACCCTGAGGCAGTGATGCTCCATATGTGAGTTTCCTCTCGCTGCGAGAACGAGTTGTTGCCAGCTTAGCAACTTAACACAAATTTATTTGCTTGTAGTTCTGGAGGTTGGAACTCTAAAACGGGCCCTAAAATCAAGGTGTGGGCAGGCTACATTCCTTTGGGAAGTTCTGGGGAGAATCTATTTCCTTTCCTCTTCCAGCTTCCAGAGACGCCCCATTCCTTGACTCGTGGGCCCTTTCTCCATCTTTAAATCCATCATTCCCACCTCTGTTTCTGTCTCAACTTTTTGACCCTGACCTTCACCTTCCTCTCTCATAAAGACCCTTGTGATTAGATTAAGCCCACCGGGGGAACCCAGGGTGATCGTCCCACCTCAAGATCCTTAACTTAATGATACACTCCCTGTGAGGTAACATACGCATAGGTCCTGGAGATTAGGATGTGGACATCTTTGGGGGAGGCATTGTCCTGTAACCACATGCTGCAAAAGTTGTTCTTTTTTAACAAATAAATTTTAGAAATGTTGGCTTACATAAAGTTAAATAGGTTTCTTTGTTGCAAACTTTTCTGATTTTTATTTAAAGATTTTACTTATTTATTTGAGAGAGAATGAAAGTGATCACAGAAGGAGAGGGAGAAGCAGACTCGCCGCTGCGCGGAGAGCGTGATGTGGGGCTCGATCCCAGGACCCTGAGATGATGACCTGAGCCAAAGGCAGATGCTTAACCGACTGAGCCCCCCAGGTGCCCCGTGAACTTTTCTGATTTTTAATATGCTAATGTACTAATATATGCAGAAGCTGAGAGAAAAATCTACTATGTAGTATCTCCCAGTCTTGTTTGACCAAAGATCCCCCCTCGTCCTTTTCTTTTTCCCTTGTGTTTCAGGATCGAGTGGGAGCCCAGGCTCAGGAATCTCGTCTCAGCCCCTTGTGAAGAGGCGGCCGGGCCCGAGCCCATCCACGTCTGACGCAGGTCTGGGGCGTTGCCTCAGCAGATTACAGGCCGAGCTTCGAGTCTCCCGTTCGGCGCATTCTCTGCAGGCCACCACATGTCGGCGAGGGAACGACTGAGCACTGGGGCAGAGGAATTCCATGCGAAGGATCTGAAATTTCTTTTTAGATCTACCTGGCGAGGATTTGCTGCCCCTCCACCCCGCCCTCCAGGGCAGATGGAGAATCCAGTCCTTCACTTGTTCCTCCTGCGTGCACCCCCCTTCCACTCCCCCCTCCACCCAGCGAGGGTTTGCAAGGGGCCGTTCTCCTGGCGATCCTCGTCTACATTGTCCCTGCCGCATTCCCCAGCCGGGTCCCGCCCGTTCTGCCAGTGCCACCCACCCAGCACTCCGGGCTAGATTGCAAACAGCTGTCTCCCAAAAATATCCCAAGAAATTTCCCTCAACTGTAAGATTGCAGGAAGGTGGCAGCGGGCAGGGCTCTGGGCGGGCGGGCGGGGCCGGGCAGTTGGCCGTGAGTCACCAGGCGGTGAGCACCTTCCCGAGATTGCAGGCCCTGGGGCTGGGCAGCGCTCGTGGGCCCGGCTGGGCTGACCTGTGGGACTTATCCAGGTTAGCGGTAGTGCCGGGAGGCAACGGCACGGCTCTTGGCGATCGGAATGTGCCCACTCCGTTAAACTCCTCTCCGGACGCAGCGCCCTCCCTGCCCGGCGACCGCGTGCTGTTAAGGCCAAGAAACACGTTTCCGACACCGCGCTGCTGTCGCCCTCCTCCCTGGCCCGTCCCCTCCATGCTCTTTGCAAACAGAGCCCCTGGACACGAAGGGCTCTTAGCTGGGGCTGCTTCCCTGTCAAGTACTTATCGGCCTATTTATAGCTCCAGTTAAGGATTCAGGTTCGGGAGTATTCCATTAAAAGACCACATTAACGAGTCCTCAGAGAAAATCTCTCACAAAGCTTTTGAGCTCATAACCACTTGGCCGTGTTATGAGCTTCTAGTGTGTTAACATTCATAAAATAAAATTGTTCCGAGTGCTGGCACTCTGACATTCCCAGCCTTTGACCATAGAAGCTTCTCCTGAGGTGCTGACCCCGCGCCGGCACCCAGCCCACTGGGGCACGGGCCTCCGATGCTGTCACCTGGGGCCCTTTCCTCGCAGTTGGGCTCCAGGTGCTCTTTGTGCTCCTGGGGGTCAGCGTCTGCGAGAACAGTGTGGAAGGCGGTGAAGGAGCGGGCTTGCCGGCAGAATCAGGAACAGCACGGCTCTGTCCAAACCCTCAGGGAGGCTCTGGAAGGCGCTGCTGCAGGAGTGGGAGGCAGGAGAGAGGGGGAGCCCTGAGAGGAGGGAGGGGAGGGAGGAGGGAGGGAAAAGAGAGGGAGGAGGGAGGGGAGGAGAGAGGGGAGCCCTGGGAGAAGGGAGGGGAGAGAGGAAGCAGGAGGGCAGGCATGGGGCCCAGATGAGAGGCTCTTTGTGCTGAGGTTCCGATCGGAAGAAAAAAATTTTGAACAAGTTTCCTGTTGTATAACCTTATCTGGAAAGTAAGCATTTCAGGGTCTTTCCGAAATTGAAGGGCACGATTTGCTTGTATTTGGTTCTTCAGTGTCCCCAGAAAAAGACTTAGGAGCAACAAACACTGCTAGGGTTTTGCTCTTTCTTTCTGCCCTTTCACCTCAAGCTTTCACTGTCCAGCCTCATGACATCAGCCCTTATTTTTAGGGATGTTTTGATGTGGTATGTGTAACACACTGCTGTGACCCAAGCATTCAGATGCGGTGGCCAGAGGCACTTGAGCTGTCCTTCACCTTGGGGCCCGGACAATGGCAGCCTGGGCTGGATCCCAGGACTCCTGAGGGGGTAGGAACAATGGGGGCAGGGAGGGCTGGAGGCACTCAGGGGCCTCCCTGCCAGCCTGCGAGACTCTGCTCATCCAGCTAAGACTTTGTGACCCACCAAGACCCCAGTGCCCCTGCCTACTGTGGAGGCTCCCGGGACGTTGCTGGCCACATGTATACTTCAGGAGAAGTCCCAGAGCCGGTACAGAAAGCACCGTGAGTCACCTTGAGCTTAATTCTCAAGGTTTGAGCCTCCCCGTACTTGTCAGGCAGAGGTGGCCCTGGCTTGATACTTCGAGCAGTGATTCTACGTGCTGCCTTAGAAACAGACACCAAGGAGAGGGACCCTGGCTGCATGTGACCCCCATTAATGGTCAAGGGCAGGGAAAAGAAGAGATGGTCTCTTTTTAGAAAGAACCCCCAGTGAAGCAGCAAAACCACACACACACCCCCCAAAACACATCTGAGCTGTGGCAACCATGGGGAGGTGTACCACTAGGATCACATTATCTTCCTTCAAGAAGCGGCCAGCTCCTTCATAGCTGGACTCAGCTTTCCAGCCCAGGCCATGCCCCACCGGAGGCTGAACTTGGGGAGGGGGGGATACGTTCTGAGGGCCTGGGCATTTCTACCCCTCCCGAGTCGTCTAATAGGTAATATTGCTCTGAAGCTGGCTGAGACTCTTCCAGATTGGCCCCACAGGCCGAGGCTCCCCTTGCTCAACCCTGCTTCCTCCCCTTTCGCCTTTTAAATCTCTCGCCCTTTCTCTGAGTCTGTGCCGGCTTCCCGGAGGACCTGTCTGGTAGAGGAGCACAGATGGGAAAGTGTTTGGAAATCGCAGTGGACCAGAGTCGGTTTCCAGCCCCGACTGTACTGCAGATTGGTAAGCTGTCTGACTCCATGGGACTCCAGGCAGACCCGAGGGGTGGGTGCAGGGAGGTGGGCTGCAGGGCTAAGAGCTGGTGGGAAGGGGGAAGAGGAAGCCCTTTAGAGGTGCAGCTGATGTCCTTGAGGAGGAGATCAGGCAAGCGTGATTGAGCCCCAGACAAACTGCTGAATGTGAGCTAAAAAGTCCACTGCGGAGGAGCCCTTCCTTCCCATTTTCACACATGTCCTGCTCGAGTCGGGGTCCGAGCATGCAGGGGGTCCTATTTCCTAATCTGACTTTGAGGAAGTAAGTCCACATTTGCAGCTGCTGGGGTTGCTTGGAGCTCTGCCCTGGGGGAGGAGCCCAGCGGGGAGCGTGTGCCACCCCAAGGTGGGTGCCTGGGGACTGGGTTGGTGGCAGGTCCAGGACACTGCACAGAGTTTAACGCCACAGTGCAGATTTATTTTCAGTTATCTGATATTTCCTTCTATGTCTGATGAACGGTGGCCGCCTATTAAAGGGAAGTGGAGGATTTCTTCTATCTGGCAAAGTGGCGTGTTTCAGCCCGTGCCAGCCAGCCTCGTGTCCAGGTGTCCCTCACACTGTACAGCTTATAGCACAATGTGTTATTATGAATGAAAGAGCTTTAAAGATGAGGCAGAAGAGTAGGGACCTAAAGGACATACGATGGGTCGTTTCAGAAAGTAAATTTTTTTAAAGATTTTTATTTATTTATTTGAGAGAGAAAGAGCGAGCCTGCGTGGGGGGAGGTGCAGAGAGAGAGGGAGAAGCAGGCTCCCCGCTGAGCAAGGAGCCCGACAGGGGGCTCGATCCCAGGACCCCAGACTCATGACCTGAGCCGAAGGCAGACGCTTCACCAACTGAGCCATCCCGGCGCCCTGAAAGTAAATTTCTGAAGGAGGCACCAAAACCTATTTGTTAAACGAATAACTACTTTGTTGTTTGAATTTGAACTTTGATGCAGCATATTTTTTTTAAAACACCACGATGACCTACATGTACTTTTAGAAGAGACGGCTGATCTAAAATGCCTCCGGATCCTGCATCTTCCCACGTGGATACTCTCCCAGTAGCGCGTCTGCGAGCGGTCCGCACTTCCCTCGAGCCAGCAGCCCTTCAAGCCGCGAGTTGGGATGCACAGCCCTCATTAGAGCCCTGAGCAGGGCTGAGGGGTTTGGGGCTGGCCCGGGCCCGGCCGAAGCGTCACCATTCTAGGTAGGCACAGGGAAGTGGTCCCTGCTCCGGGGAGGAGTGGAGTGTGGCCACCAGCTTTTCCTGCCAGGCTCTTCTCTCTCCTCGTCCCTGGCCCCACAACGCAGACACCAGGGAGTGGGCTGATCTGTTCATGACACGGCCATGGTGGCCCAAAGCAGTGCAGGTCAGAGTTCCAGGGATGTGTGTCCTTCTGGGTCCAGACAAAGGATCACAGACAGATTTCATCTCCTTATCAAGTCTTTTCGATTGCTGATCTGCCTGGGCCACTGTGTGTGGGGATTTTAAGGTCACCTCCAGGCTTATAGGAATCCGAGACCTCTATCGGATTGATTGAGTCAGCTGCAGGTGCTAGAAAGGAGCCTGACAAAATGCATGTCGTTTATTGGTCATACTGGCCTGGGATCATTGGCTCTGTCTGTACAGTGTCCCCCAGTATGGTTCCTCCACTGGGGTGGGAAAGTCTGGCTCTCCTGTCTGCACCCACTCCTGTTCCTTCATGGTAACCCTTTTGGTCTTCAAGCACCTGAGTATTTCATGTTCACAGATCTGCTCCCCCTGACAATTCGATCCCCCTGAAGTAGTGAACAGGCAGCAGCTGGGTGCTGGGGAGTGCAGGGACGGGCGGACTCACTCAGACCCAGGGACACCCGGGTTCTAGCTCCAGCCTTAGCGGCAGCAAATCCAGTGGATACCTCCTTACGGATCTCGAGGCCCCAAACACCTGTCTTCCTCAGTTCTTCATGGATGCGTACAACCCCATCGCCAGTGTCTTCTGTGACTGTAAGATTTTGCATCCCACCTCGTCATGAGCCAATCTTGCCTCCTACCTCATGCTGGTGTTAATTTGGAATTGGGCTGGGGAACAGATAGGGAAAGGAAAGTGTTCCAGCGAGAAACGCAGAACGGGATGATGGGGAAGGAGGCCAAAGACAGACTTTGCCTATGTTAAGGGTTCAGCTGTGTTCCTCCCCCAAAAGGTACGTTGAAGTCCTACCCACCAGTTCCTGTGAATGTGACCTCATTTGGGAATAGGATTTTGCAGATGTGATCAAGTTCAGATGAGGTCATCAGGGTGGGCCCTACTCCAGTTTGACTGGGGCCCTTACAGGAAGAGGAGGGAGCAGAAGGCCCTGTGGAGACAGGGCAGGGTGGGGGAGGCAGAGCTGCCACGGATGCTGCCACCGGCCCAGGACCACCCAGGGCCTCTGGGACTGGAAGAGGCAGAGAAGGAGCTGCCCCCAGAGGCTTTGGGGAGAGCCTGGCCTATCTGTCAACACCTTAATTTCAGACTTGTAACCCCCAGAGGGTGAGAGGATAGAGCTGTCTGCAGCCCCTAGTCTGGGGCGCTCTGTTACGGTGGCCCTGGAAAGCTGATCCGGCTTGTTTCTCTCATTCCTAAAAACAGAGTCATCATTATGATAAACACCATAGATTACTATGATCATATACTGCAGGTACGGGTATTTTAGCCACAGAATAAACTGTGGGCCAAACAAAGAACTCAGCGGGGGCTAGCGGTGCACGCGGTCCCGCAGGACCCAGTAGGTAGACAGGGCTAGATTGCCTGGAGCTCAACACACGCACACCACTGAGAAATAAATGGGCTCGCAGTGGAAACGACCAGCGTGAACGGCCAGGGAAATGCAAGCAGCGATGAGAGAAAAGAGAAGAGAGCGCGAGACCTGTTAATCAACAGACACAAGAGTTCTGGAAAAGTAGGGAAGTTGGAAATAAAAGGCAGGCTCCTGCTCATGTTCCCAGAAGGCGAGGCAGGAAGTAAAAGCTTGCCCGCTGGGCCAGCCAGGCTCCCCAAGACTGTGAGGGCAGCATCGTGGCATGAGGAGCACCTGCGGGAAACATGGGGGTCCCCTGTCGCCTCCTGGAGCAGCAGGGAGAGACGGATGGAACCACCTGTCAGGAGTGTGGTGTCTGGCTTTGGGACAACTGCGGGAACCGATTCTTTGGTAAGAGTCACCTCCTTTATTAGAATCACCCAGAAGGCCAGCAGCAGCAGCAGCAGCAGCGCTTTCAGAGATCAAAGGGTCTGTATCCCCAAGTGACAGTGTGAGTGGTTCAGGAATCCCTTGTCACCTCGGAGACATGGCAGCCGGAGCCACGGTTCTCACAACCTGGGGCTGGTGTGCGCTGCCAGCTCTGGGGCTGCGGAAGAAAGCTCCAGTGAGTGCTCGGCTGGCGGCTGGCGGCTGGCACTCGGGCCGTGCAGCAGGAGGGGTCATGTGGCAGAGAGCAGAGCCGGTGCCGGGCTGGGGGTAGATGAGCCCGTCCCAGAGTCTCAGGGTTTGTGTCCAAACTCGATGAAAGGCAAGCAGCAGACAAAGCACGGGAGCCATGGAGGGCTATCCGGACTAGTCCTCAGATGCCAGTGATGGGAGGGTCTGTCACCAGGAGCGTAGCTTCACCCCCAGTCTTAAAAGCCCAGTAGTCTAAGGCTGGCCTCCGGTGGCAAGCCCAAGTGCTCTCAAGCGACAGTCAGCTCAGAGGGTTCAAGTCTGTTTCACTTCTGCTCTCCCACCAAAGCGCAACTGATTAGGGCCTCCTTTCTCTTCTCCTACTTGGAAAATGTTATTACTCATGCTAATTTTAAAATGGGTAGATTTGAGTTGTGGGAAAAAAAATCCCTCTAAATTAAAATTCTCTGTGACAAAGATCTCTGCGTCTTGGTGACAATTTACTTCAAGTGATGCCTGGGATGTCAAAATCCCTCTTTAAAATAAGATTGGGAACTGTCACTGGGGCTTATTAAACACCCCTATCAAGCAAAGTCAACGAATGTGTGCTTAGTGGCAATTATGATTATAGAGAAATAAAAAATTTTGAACAATATGGACATATATGATTATATGGAATTAAAAACCACAATGTTATAAAACCCAAGTAACCAGAATACACTAAGACAGAAAGACGCCCTACAAATCCTAGGACCATTGCAGACAGTAAGGGACCATCTAGGGTTGGGGCTGACATTTCCTAGCTTTGTGTTGTTGACCAAAATGTCTAAGTGGTGGAACCTCTATTTTTCCATCCACGAAACGGGGATGGTGCTTCCTCATTCATGGTTATAATGAGGTTACTCATCACGGAGCTTGGCACATAGAAACAAGAATAAATGGTGAACAATAGTAATGTGGTAACAGTAAGATATTTGTAATACATGACAGAGATGTGAAAAATATATAAAAGTTTCTTACAAATGTCCAAGCATTTAAGACTCTCTAAAAAATGGCCAGTAGAGTTCACAGTTCACAGAAGTTGAAATTAAAGTTAACGAATTCAGTGACTATTCTCTACTCACTAACCTCACTAGGAGTGAAGCACAAAGTAATGCAAATATCTAAGGTCATTACAACAACAGAGACAGTGTTGTGGAGGGAAGGAGCAGGTGAGCAGGAATGTCCAGGAATTCCTGATGGAAGCACCAGTTTGTTTGATTATTTTGGAAAGGAATTTGGAAGACTTATCATGGAAAGCCATAACATTCTACATATTGACCCCATAATTCTGTTCCAGAGAGTGAAATAATTCAAATTAAGAGAAAGCTATATTTACAATGAAGCATGAAGGTAGAATTAGAAGAATTTAAAAAATCCAATAATACAGTAATGGCTGCTTTGTCATAGAATACTAACTCTAGAACATATTACGTGGTGATTGAATATGCCAGAGTGCGTACAAAACACAGTGTGTACAGAATAATGTCAGGTAGGATACAAGTTATTGAAAATATGCAAATATTTTAAAAGTAACATAAATACCTATGGATACATATAAAAGGAAGCTATAAAGAAATGCAATTCATTTTACATTGGTGAAGAGATTTGGATATAATTATCTATATATTGTTTCATTGATAAATATATTTATATAATCTTAATTTCTCCATAGAACCTGTTATGAATCCATAGCTCTTCATGATTCACTTTGTATTGACCAGAATTTGGATATAAAGATCCCGGTGCAGGAATTCAGTTACGACGCAAGGGAACTATCCTCTTTGGGGCATTTCCTGATTCGATTTAGAAATATCTCCCAAGCACGTGGATGTGTCTTTCTAAGGAAAGGTTTATTCCTCAAGATTTGCTTTTGGTTCCCTGGTACCCTCTTTCATGTTTCTATAAATACCCCAACCTTTTAATCTGCTAGGTCATTCTCTATTACACCTTGAAACACCTTGAAAAGTCACTGGATTTTTTTCAGTCAGAGAAGGAAAAGTTAATTAGGAAAGTACCAAATAACCGAAAGACTATTATACATGATGAAACGAGCCTAATAGAAATGTTCCGTCATTCACCTGTTTTTGTGGTTTTTGAGAAAGCCGCTAAGTTTTATAAATGACAGAAACACTTTCTCGAAGCGACAGATCAGACCCTACACATGTCTGGCAAGAGAAGCTATTTTTGTCTCTGGGTTCTGGTTACACAGCCCCAGCCTGGAAGCTTTGTTCTCAGAATTCACGCTGTCATCAAAAGGACTCAGTACAAACAGCCGTGGGCCCGCCAGTGGCTTAGCTGTAGCCACAGCTGCAAACTCTTCTGTCACGTGAAAAACTCAGGGCTTTTTCTGGGTCTGGAATGTCTGTGGGCCACGCCCCCTGCCTGCCTTTCCTTCCCCTGGAATCTGGTCCAGGCTTACTGTCGGCTCGGTTTCCCCACCTTGCCCCAGCACAACTTTCCTCCCTGTGAACCAGCGAGCAGTTGTGAGCCGGCCCTTCTTGCTGCTAATGAACGAGGGCGATCTGTGCGTGGCCGGGTTCTGTAACACGGACGGGCCCCTGCGCGTCCCCTCCGAGCCCAGGGGAGGCGTGTGTCGTTCACAGCGCTGACATGCTGTCTGGCCCACAGGCCCCGGGGGGATCTTCACCTGTGGTCTATGTAGAGACTTTAGGGGGTCTATGAAGTTCCCCAAATCCCGGGCCAGGTTTGAACGCCCACGGTGCTGTGACCTGCAAGCAGGGGTCCCTGGATTATTTTGTCTCATTAAGTCCCCAGGGGTTTGAGCTGATCCTGGAGGCCTCCTTCTGCTGGCCAGCGCTGGCGGTTAGGATTAAGCCGGTAGCCTTCCAGACCAAGGGGGCCTGAAGGGCGGGCGGTTGGCAGGGAACTTCCGGGAAAGACGGTTCTAAGGACCAGGAGACCCAAGAGGGAGGGTCCTCCTGAAAGTCACCCAGCACCTGGGGCAGAGGCTGCTGTGCCCAGACCCCAGACCTAGCTCGTGCGACAAAGTGGGAAGTCGGGAGCTCCTGGGACACTGGGAGCGCCTTCACGAGCCCCGATCAGTCGACTCTGCGCTTGTTATGGGACACAATAAATGTCCTATTTCTTAAGGCACTTTTACTTGAATTTTCTGTATTTTTGTAGCTGATGCACTTAACGTGAATGCAGCCATTCAGAGCTTTCATTAGACGATCAGCCGCGGACCGTGGTTAAGGATCTCTGTAGGACGTGTCCAGTCGATACTGACTGATTGATTGATAGATGGAAGCCCAGAGAAGCCCTGGAAATGCCTCCGAGTGACCCAGGCCCCCGGGAATGTGCCGGGCCACATGGAGGAGGCTTCTGGCTGGACGGTGTTGTTCCCATGCTCCAGCCCACTGCCCGGTGCTGCCAGGCCACAGGGGAGAGGATGAGGGAGGCGTCAAGGTTAGAGCAAGCCGGGGGCTTGGGCTGCCACGCCAAGGGTGATGCCCGAGAGAGGAGCAGGTGGGCTGCCGGCTCGGGGGTCGCGTCACCGGTGGGTGGATGCATGGGGAGCAAGTAGGGCAAATAGGTTGCTACTCTCACAGGCCAACTCTGACAGATTTGATTTGTAGTGTGGAGAAGGATTCCGAAGCCCTGCCTAAATTTAGCTTGATTGTTGCTAAGTCTCTGAAGGACACGGTGAGATGCTCATCTTCCCAGGACGGGCTCTTGGCTTCTAGAGCAGGAAAGTCAGGGAGCCCCTCCACAGTAGGGACCATCAAAAGGGGGCCCACCTCTCTTGTAAAAGGCCCACTCCCTTTGACCGACGTCTCCATTTAAAGACAATCTGAGATTCAGGCAGACGAAGTTCTCTTCTTCAGCCGCTTCTGTAGAAACCAATAAACTGGCATCAGGTTTATCCGTCAGCCTCGGAACATCTCCTTCCGTCTGCCCCTGGAGCGCCTCGTCATCTGAGGTGACAGGCGACCTCCCAGGTGCCTCCTTTTTCAGAGCGCATCCCAACGCGGGCGCTGGCGGGGGAGCACGGGGACGATGGTCAAGCCCCTCCCAGCGAAGGGCATCAGGCGCAGGGTCAGGGGGAGAGGCCCAGGGCTCGGCGCGTTTGGCAGGAGCTTCTGCCCGGCCACGGAGGAGAGCAGAGGGCCCCCGATGGGATTTGGGGCCTGCTTGGGGCCAGGGAACCGAGAGCCCCATTCACTCGGCCCAGAAGATGTGTTCTACTCTGAGGGCGTGACATACAGGAAGAGGGCATGATGGAAATGAGATTGTAGGACGATTTATCTGGCCGCAATAGGCCAGCAGGCAGCGGAGGGGAGCCCAGAGGCAAGGAGAACCGTCTGGATGGTGTGGGGCTTGGACTGGAGGGCCTGGGTTAGTACAGAAGATGCCAAAGGCAGGTGCAGGGGAGGGACCTTGCCCCTTCCTCTCTCTTCTCACCCCTTCCCACAGTTCATCCCTCCAGGTTCCTCCCCTCTTCCTCCCTCCTTATGTACTTTTCACTCCCCTCTCTCTTCCTTTCTCTTCCCCTCTCCTCCCCCTTCCACAGTCCCAGGTAGGTGACAGGCCGCTGGCTTCCCCATTGGTGGACTGCCCGTGGTCTGAGAGGTGGTTGGATCTCCTGCACCTGGACCCCTCGAAAGATGGATCGCTCCCTCCGTGGCCCTGGATCTCAAAGCGGGGGGCTGGGGTGGGGGTGTGTGGGGTGCGCCTGAAGGCTTGCTTGAAGTGAAGCAGATGGTGCTCTGGGCTCCACGGAGGTGACCGAAGGACATGACCTTCCTCCCGGCCTTTCTTTTGGGAAAGGAAGTCTTTGGAAGTTTGTAGCAACTGAATAAATCTCGTCACTTTGATAAGCAGGGTCCCATTTCACTCCCCATGTGGAGAAAGCTCCACACTTCCTCTGATTGTTCCAGTTTATTGAATTTCAGTATGTGAGACATGATAGCCTTACTCCTGGGGAGCATGGGGAGGAAGTGCAGGGGCCTGGCCGGGCCCACGCTGGGCAGGGCAGGAGGAGGAGCGCGGGCTGGTTATTCTTGGAAGTTATTTTGATCTGCTGGCCCCCGTCAGCTCATGTTTCTGTGCCCAGCCTCAGGGCCACGTAATGGGAGGATGAGGCGTTGCATTATAATAATAGACTCCGAGCTCACTGGAGGCGGGTGGCTCTCTGAGGGCATTGGGACCTAGCTGGCTCGCTGGCTCCCTGGCTCGCTGGCCCGGGTCCCCCTCCCTCCCGAGCGCCGCTGGTGTCATCCAAGGGGGAACTCATTGCGGGGACACAGGGGAGCAGAGAAGGCGGGGAGCAGACTGGCACTACTTCTGGGGGCTCCCCGAGAATGAAACCTTCTTCTGCACTGCTCCAGGGAGCAGAAGTGACTCATGGGGAGCCTGACTCATGAGATCAACGGGTGGGAGAGCTGGAGAGGCAGCTTTCAGCTTGACATAAGGAAGAATGTTCTTGCCATTAAAGCTGTTTGAAAAATGGAACCAAGCGCCCAGTGACATAGATGTCCCTGGCATGGTGGGAGCTCACATCCCATCGATCTGGCACCTCCCACCAGCCCCACATTTTCCATTTTATTTTTTTAGTTTAAGTATTTTCTTGTGTTATAGACATTTTACGTTGCTAGGCTGTAGCCACAACAAACACCATTTACTGCCTCCCAGTTCTGGAAGCTAGAAGTTCGAGATCCAGGTGTCGGCAGGTGGGTTCCTGCTGAAGCTGGGAGGGAGAGTCGGCTCGGCTCCTCTCCGCGGGCTTCTCGGGGTCTGCACGCGGTCTTTGGCGCTCCTGGGCTTGTGGAAGCATTACCCCAGTCTCTGCCTTCGTCCTCACACGGCCTTCTCCCTGTGTCCAAATTTCCCTTCATAAGGCCACCAGTGATACTGGGCTGGGCCCACCCGACTCCAGCAGGACTACGACCTCATTGTAACTTAACTGATTACGTCTAATGACCCTCTTTCCCAATAAGGTCACATTCGCAGTTACTGAGGGTTAGGACTTCAATATATGAATTTTGGGGCAGGGAGGCACAATTCAATTGATAACAGATGTGGTGCATATGCATTGTAGAAATTCAGAAAACAGAAAAGAAGTCAAAACTTCCACGTTTCTACAGCTTGGAGAAGACCACCTATATCTTAGAGCATATCCTTCTGAAAAAGATCTTAAAATGGGACAAAATGTATACACTGTTCTGTACTTGCTTCATTCAACCATCTTTACCTTTCCGCTACACTCAACACATAACCTGTGTTTAAAGTGTGTATTGTTTCCAGTAGCTTCACTCAAACCAATAACCCATCTGTGGCTGTTCACTTTAAGGAACTGTTGTGTCTGTTAGTCTCTAAGCGTCACTGTCCCTTTGTGACATTGACTTAGCTTGGGCAGTTATGCTGCAGACTGTCTCCCCTGCTGGGTTTGTCCGACCGTTTCTTTGAGATGTCATTTGGCCTGTTCCTCTGTCCCCCGTGTCGTCTGGACACTGGGGTTCACTGTAGCATTGGCTGCACTCAAGTGAGGTGTTTTTGTATAGAAGGCATCACAGCCACTTCTAAGTCCCCCCTGTCAACAGACATGAGATGTCTGGGTGACTCAGGCCGGGTCTTTCCAGGTCTGGGGATGGTGCCTGGGGGGTCCTGCCTTGGCCGGGGAGTAGCGCCTGACCTCGAGTGCTCCTTGCAACGCTGAAGTTGCGACAACTTGAAGGTTTCTGGTAGTTGAGACAGGTAGCCACCCTATCTGGTGGCCGCTGGCACCGGGAGGGGAAGCGCGGCCCGTCTGCTGGGCCACTCTGATTGCTGCCCTTTGGGGACCACACTGATCCCAAGATTTCCAGCTCTGAGAAGTCCTGGCCTTGGATTCCCAACAGCACGTCCAGTATGGAGGGGTGATGCGGGCATGATTTCTCATCAGACCTGTGCCTCCATAGTGGCCCAAGCCCCATGTGCAAGGTGAGGCCGCGGTGCTCTCCCATTTCCCTCCTGGACCATTTCCAGGAAAGACCATAGCTCTTTTTCTCCAGCAGTTACAGTGTTTTTTTTTTTTTTTTTCTTTAGAGGACCCATTTACAATGCAATACACAAACTTTATGTGTATATTTGCTGATTTTTTTTTTTTTTTTTTTTTTGGTGACAAATGTATACCCTTGAATAACCCAAACCTCTATCAAGATACAGGACAATCCCATCACTGGTAGTTTCCATGTGTCCCTTCCTGGTCCCTCCTGGCCCACCCAGAGGTAACCGCCTTCCCCACCATAGATAATTTCGCCTGTTCTGGAACTTCATGTGAAGGGAATCGACAGCACTTTCTCTCCTCCTGAGTCCAGCTTGGGTTTCATCCGTGGTGGGGCAGCTGTGAGCAGGTCACTGTCTTTATTTCCTGAGCTGTATGGCATTATAAGAACATTCCCTGGTTTATTTATCCATTCTCCTACTGATGGGCACTTGGGCTCTTTCCAGTTCTTTGCTATTATAAATAAAGCTCTGTGGACATTCTTGTACAAGTAACTTTGTGTACAAATGGTTTCATTTCTCTTGGGTAAATATCCAGGAGTGAAATGAGTGGGTCACAGTTGAAGTAGTTGCAACATTTATTCTCTCATCAACAATGTATGGCGGTTCTGGTGTTTACCAGCCTTTTATTTTTTTGTCATTCTGGTGGGTATGTGGTGGTATTTCAGGGCCCCTCAATTTTGCATTTCCCCAGCGATTTTTGGTGAGAACTTTCTTAGATGCTTATTGGCCGTTTGTATATATTCTTCTATGACCATAACTTCTTAACATTAATTTTTCCCTTTTTCTTAATAAGCACTGTAGCTGTTGTTGAACTTATTCAAATAGGCATTCGACACATGAATCAAATTTCTTGCTCATCCTTTAGTGAAGAGTATCCAAGATAACGTGGCTAGGAAGCGGTTTTTGATAAGAAGTGAGGTCACGTGTATTCATTCTGTTATTCCTGATTCCTGCCGTCTGGGCTTCTGCTAAGTTCGTCATCAGCAGGAACTGGAGGTCTGGTAGACCGGTGCTGCTGACCCCGGACCCTGTGGATGGTGTTGTCGAAGAGCTTTCTGCTGCATCGGGAGTGGCAGGGTTGGACGGGGCAAAAGGAGCCGAAAGACCCCTTCCAGGGCTGGGAGGAGGTGGGAGAGAAGGACAGAGCTTGCAGCTGAGGACAAGGAGGGGAGGAGGCACCGCTTCCGGGGCCGGGCCCTTGGTGTTGGAGAATCATGACGCCAGAGAGCTCTTTTCAAGTGTCAGGTAGAACGAAGCCAATTCTTCAAACGGGGAGGGACAGCCCTTTCTGGAAGAGGTTCCTTCCAGCCGGCTCAGACGGTTTGCAAGAGGACAAGCAGAGCCACCAGGCAGTCACTGGGAGCTGGTGTCCCTGCCGAGCCCAGCGAGTGCCCCAGCCCTGCCCAGTCTCCGCTCCCTGCCCAGTTGGCCGTGGCGGCTCAAACTCAGTCTTGTGCTCACGTGGTCACCCCTCGCCTGTCCTTCTGCAGGTGCTCCCTCTTCATTTAGAGGCACTCGTTTCATCGTGGGAGGACTTTACTGCTCTGTTTCTGTGGCCTTAGAAGCTGCCCAGGAATTTCACGGAAGACCTTTGAATGGACCACAGACAAGGCAGAAGAGAGGAAGCAGGGAGACAGAGCTGGAGGGGGAAGGAGACGGGGGAAGTGGGATGAGCAGGGAGGGGCGGGGAGGGACACGCAGCCCTCAGCTGTCTGCTCCTGTGTTGCAGTTAGTGCTCCTGGAGGGGTCGTGGGACAGGGAGACCGAGGACCCTCCCTCCGCCGGAGACCCCACGGTGCCCCACGTACAGGTTTAAAGTGAGTCCGGCGAAAACCAGTGATCAACAAATGAGCAGATTATGAATGTACTATGAACATACAAGCTTATAATCCAGAGACATCTTTACCCTGTGCCTCACACGGGGGAGATCCGTGTGATAAAATATGCCCCCCCTTCCCGAGTGTTCTCAGTTGTGACGGGATCCAGCTGTTCTCCTTATTCCTTCAGAACAAGGGGCCGTCGTGCCACCTCACCTGAACTTGAAACTGCCCCCAGAGCCGCAGTTCCAGCCCGTCAAGGTTTAGGAGAGGAAATACGTGACGCTCGACGCTCAGGGACAAGAGTGAGGGGGGTGGAAGGCCCCGCCGCCGTGCAACAGGCCCAGCGTGGGGCCCCGCCCCGAGAGACCCCGCAGGACGGGCCGGCCCCTTGGGGCTGCCCACGCCAGGCCAGAAAGGATTAGGGGGAAGAGGAGAAGAAAGGCTGGTGGGTAAGAAAGCGCAGCTCAAGCAAACACGAAGCAGCCTCTTGGCGTGCTGGCCACGGCAAGCTCCCCTCCAGCAGAGAGGCCCTGTGAGAAAGGGTCTGAGGCCTGCCCCTCTCAGCCCCGGGGCAAGCAGCCAGTGGCGTCCGTGCCCCCAGCCTGGGAGGGCTGCAGGCTGGCACAGGGTGCCGCGGGATGGCGCGTTCCCAGGCCCCGCGGACAACCTTGGCCCAGTCCCATTTCCTCCCGGAGAAAAGCTTTCGCCCCGCGAGGGGGGCAGGGGCTGCCGTGTCTTTGGGGGGATCCAGCTCCCTCCCCTGCAGGGTGGCCCAGATTGGAGTCACTGGGATGTTATTTACTCCCTTCCAAGGGCCGCTGGAGGAGCCCGCGATGAGCTGTGTGGGAGAAATAGTACCTCATTCACGGGCCTTTGCCATCACGGATTGGAATCCCAGAGTCTAATGTTCGGGAGGAACTTTGAGATCAAGACCTGGCCCTGTCACCTCATTTTACAGAAGGGAAACTGAGGCCCAGAGGATTGAAGTGTCTGGTGGCCAAGAGTTCTCAGTTACTCAATGGCCTCCTGAGTCCAGCTCAGGGCAGGCCCTCTGAGCCCCTTGGAAGGGGAAAGGACATGGGGATGGGAAACTGAGAGCAGTCTCTGAGTCAGCGAGGGGTGCCGTCCTGGTGGAAACCCCACAAAGGAGGTCCTGGGCAGATTAGCATCTGGGGGCTGGGGACGAAGGCTCCAGGAAGTAACACAAAATGCCACGAGCAAGGAGTGGGCGCTTGTGGAAGACATCCTTCCCACCCTTGTGCTTCAGCCTTCGGATGACCTGCTCCTTCTCATTTCCTAACCGCTTGAAGGGGTTGATGCTGTTGTGTGGATCCATAGATGGTTAGGGTTATAACAGACTTCTAAGTTTCTGTGGGCTGGCTTCCTGCCCACTGTGGGAACCCTTCTGGGATGGTCTCTGAGGGTCCCCGGCCCTTCTTGAAGTTCCAACAGAGAAGGGAAGTCTCTAGCTCCTTGGGCAGCTGGGCAGCTTGGAGTCAGGTTTAAATAGTGTAGGACCTGGGTGTTCACGCCAACCTCCGGCTCATGGGCGGGAAGCCTGAGCTTGCTTCCGCACGGGCTCCCTCAGATAGGCCCGAGGTGGCGTGTGGTGGAAGGACTGGGGCGTTGGCCCCGCACAGCACCGGGCCCCACCGTGGGCATCGCCGTCCACCCGCGGTGTGGCCTCGGACCAGCTCCTCCGCTGCTCCGAAAGCCCTTCCCGCATCTCCGAGACGGAGCTGGGGGTGCCGTGGCAGCAGCGCTCTCTGCGAGGGGGTGGCGCCCAGGGACCCTCCGCCCCACTCGGTCCTCCAGCGGCCGGTGTCCGGGCCACACATCCTGCTCCCTTCGTGTTCCTGATGTCACCGATGACCCTTCTCCGCCCGCCCGGGGGCACAGGCACGGCGAGCGGCGGGAGCACCAACTCCGCGAACGGGAAGAGCGCGCACGGCCCGCACGCTGAGCACGGAGGAGCCTCGAGTGACGGAGCCCTGGTTGCAGCCCGCCCAGCAGACGCCAAGGCCACCGCAGACCCCGCGCGGCCCCTCGCTCCCGCCCCGGGGAGGGCACCACGTGGGCGCCACGGGCCTGGCTGGGCTGCAGTGAGCCCCTCACCCCGGGGCTGGCGGGAGCAAACGTGAGCGCAGCTGCCCGCGGCCTCCTCCAGGCCGAGCACGAGCCTTGTTCGCGAGCCGGACCGAGGCAGGGAGGATGGATCTGGAGCTCCGAAGGGAAACTCACAACTTCCACACGGAGCTTAAATACACAACTCAGATCTCTGATGCAATCCCAGCTCCCTCTGCTTCAGCTCTGGGTCCTGGGAAATGAAAAAACTGTCTGCCAACGACCGACTACTGATCCGGTTTTAAGGCCCAGGAGGGACCGAAGGCCCCCTGAGGGAAGAGGGTGCTTTGAGGGTGGGGAGGCCGAGAAGCCAGCCAGCCAACGTGCGGGGGGGGGGGGGGGGGGGACTGAGAGTGGGAGGTGCTGGCGAGCAGAAGCAGGCCGCGCAGCTCGGTAGGGTGAGCTGGGCCGAGCTGACATCTTCACGAATAAAATGCTGAGGAAACATTTTAATGCAATGGAGTCCATGTTCACCGTGGCTAAAAATAAATGCTTGCTCGTGTTCTGTCCTAACACCCCAAATCACTGCACAGTGTGAAACATGGGAGAAAAGATTAGTCTCGTGCCCCGGTCTCTTCAGCCGTGTGCAAATGCGCGGCTCTGCGTGGGGTGCCCCTCTGGTGGGGGGCGCAACGCCCACATAACGCTGGAAATCACACTACATCGTCGGTCATGTGCTGTCTCTTCGTGATCCCAATGGCCACATGTTCTGAGATGAGCGTGTCTGGGCTTCCGAGCGGTGGGTATAGATTTACAGTTGAATTATTTATTCTATTTTTATGTTACGCGGGTAGCTGTGTGTCCCAGATGTCTTCTATGGAGGGATTAAGGCTCAGGCACAGTTTTAAGTGATTTTCACAAGATACTTCATTTAATCCTTCCAATGCCTTCCAAAATATGCTTTCCTCCCATTTTCCAAATGGGGAAACTGAGGCTCGGAGGATTATACTTGAAGATCAACGTTGTCCAGCAAGTAGGTGGTGGAGCTACAATTTAAAACTTGGCCTGAATCCCAACCAAATCCCAAGCCACCATTTCTCACCCCCTCCCGCCCCACACCCCATCGCTGGACTTAATTTTATTTTTTACGTTGGAGTTAGATTGCACCCTTTTCCAGGCCAGAAGGCCCACGAAACCCCCCGGTGGTGGGGAGGGCCTTCTGGGGGCCCCTCTCCCTGCTGGAGAAGCAGAGCCCTCTATGCGTTTAACTGCTTGGTGGATTCTGACGGGTATTTTCCAGAGAAAGGCTTTATTCAGCCAGGACTCTGACCTCTTGTGAGGCGCTGTGGTATTTGTTAGATACGTGGCCTTTACTGTTAGTGACGTTATTAGATATTCAAGCAAGTCCCTCCCAATAAAGCATTTTAATCAATTTCCTTCTTGGGGTCATTTTTGTTGTGCTCTGAATGAAGGGAAAAGACACCTCAGCAGAGGGGAGTTTACTCCCCTCAGCAAACAAAGATCCACCAAATATATTAGATTTGGGGCTGAGACTGTCACACTTCAGGAATGTTTTACAGTTGGGTTCCCTTGAAACTGAAAACATTCTTTTAATATGGAGAATTCCTGGGGAAAATGTAAAAAGCCCACTCCTATGACATATTTCCCCCTCTTGAATGGAGCCCACTGACGGGTTATACAAATTTTACCTTTTTGTCAATACAGTTCTTTATAGGACATTTTCTTTGCTGCATTTTAATGTAATGTTCACCGCCCCAGATGTATGAGGGAGGAGACAAAAGGCCATTTAAAGTGCTGGTTCTAGAAGATTCCTCCTTTGCATTGAGCGGACAGACAGTGGTAGCTGCAGGATGCTCTCACCAACCTCGGAGACAAACCCGAGGCAGGGGGGAGGTGCCCACGCAGGCATCGGACTGCAGGAAGGGGGCGAGGCGGCCAACATAAGTGAGCTGTTTCAGAACAGCTGCTCCGAATTCTCTGAATGTCGACCTGTTCACTAGAAAGTTCCCTTTCTGTATTAATGTAAGCAATTCAATTTTCTAAGTTTCAAGCATAAGGATGACAACTACATTGAATATTTGGAAATGTGATATTGAATAGTGAGACTTTAAGCCTTTTTTTTTTCCTGGTAACACTTGAAGTAAAGATGGTGGGTTTTTACCATTGGCTTTTTATTGGTTGATCTAAGCCATATTTTTCTAAGGTACACCTATCTGTTCTCTAGACTGAGGACAATTTAGTTCTCTTCCTGATGAGGGAAGTTGAACCTTTCCCATTATTCTTAAAGGCTACGTTAAATTAATTTTCCTGAAGGGTCCTATGCAGAATGGAAAATTGCTTGAAAGCAGGGTCCATGGAGACCTGTGCCACAAAATCAATGACTTTTAGCGTAGACGGGCCTCCACAAGGGCTGGAATCAATGTCCGGGACAGAGACCCTGGTTTGGAACTGTCATTCCTAAACTTCACAGGGCATCAGAATCCCCTGGAGGACTTGCTTAGACGCAGAGGCTGGGCCCCACTCCGGAGTTGTGATTCAGCACATCTGAGCAGGGGTCCAAGAACACGAATCCCTCCGAAACTCCCAGGTGATGCCCTTGTCCCTGGGACAGGGACCTGGCTTTGAGAACCCCTGTGCTAGGATGTGCTGGGGGGTAACTCCAGGTGTCAACGGCTACTTCTGGTTAGCTTCCCTGAGAACATAGATTTAAATGGATATCTGAGTCCATTCGTGCTGAGTCCCCCACGGAAACATTCATGTGACTGTGGGTTTTAGAAGTGACCTTGACTGTCCTCCTGATTCCAGCCCCGTACGGTGTTCCTGGAGGAACCCGGCGGGAGGTATGATAAGAGGAGACGGTGAGCCCGAAACCCAGCACTGCGTGCCAAAGCCGTGCTGATGTTACAGCTCACATGGAGGCCGTTCGTCTGTCTTTGGACAGCCAGATGGGGCCTGTGTTTCCGGGAGATGGGGAGGATATTTAAAACACTTTCTTCTGACTTGGTTTAAACAGAATAATGAATGCCTGTCCCCACGACAGCAGAGCCTTTTTAAATTTTTCAAACTCCGAGCGTCTTCAGTGACTCTTATGTTGGACTGATAATTTTTTTTTCTCGGGACATCCCAAGGGAGTTCAGTGTCCCCCGTCTGTCTGCTGCAGTGTTCACGGAGGGGCCCAGCTCTCTCAGACACGCTAGCCCGACAATGGGCCATCTGTGCCATTTTATAAGGGCCACTCATCACTGATTGCACAAATGTTTACTGAGTCCTGACTCCGCACCAGCCACGCCTCATGGCAACGGGACACCATCACGCACAGAGCAAACCCCCGGTGCTCACGCGGCCTGCGTTCGATAAGCAAGCAAGTGGCCATGCACGAGCGTGTCAGGTACTCACCAGTGTTTTGAGGCAAGCGAAGCAAACTAAGGGATAGAGAGTAGGAGGAAAAGGGGGCTGAGAAAGGCCTTTCTGAGGAAGTGACATTTAGCAGAGACCAGGACGAAGCCAGGAGGGAGGGAGCTCAGTGAGCCTTGGGGGGGAAGGTGTGGGGCTGAGGGGCTTACAGGAGCAGAGCTCTGAGGCCAGAACATTGAGCCTATTTGTGGGCAGGGATGAGGCCAGCAGAGCTGGAACATGGGGAGGTGGGGGACCAGGAGGCAGTGGATGGTCAGGGGAGACGAGGTCAGGGAGGTCAGATTGGCCACGAAGTGCGGGGAGCATGCAGCCATCGTGAGATTCGGAGTCGCTCTCAGGGATGACGGGAGGACATGGTTGGAGGGTTGGGAGTAGCTCACTGATCTGAGGGGATCTGTGTCTGAGGGTCACGGACGTCTGTGTACAGCATCCTGTGGAACAGAAGTGAGTAGGGCAGGCGGTGGTTGGACTGGAATGAGGACGGGGTCAGGACACAGGCAGATATGGGGCCATCCTGATGATTTTGTAGACAGCACCCACAAGGGATGGGAGGTGGGATCAGAGAGAGAGAGCCAGGCAGGATTCTAGGTTTGGGGCCTGAGTCAGTGGTAAAGTGGATTCCTGTTGACTGAGCTGGACCATGCTGGGCATGGGAGGAGACCGGACAAGGGTTTGGTTTCATCAGCCTTTAGACATCCAAGTGGAATGTTCGGTGGGAGTTCGGGAAGGGGACGCTAAGTTTGAGAATCAGGGGTGTGTAGAAGACATGTGAAGCCCTGGGCCTGGATTGAGGTGACGTAGGCACCACAGAAGGGGGGCCTGAGCCACGTGGCCCTGACACATCCGAGGTCAGGAAGAGAAGAAGGAGCGGAGGTCGGAGCAGCAGTGACTCTCCCCCAAGCAGGAGGCTTATCCTGTAATGGGTTTGCCCTGGTCTCCCAGGGGTCACGTTGCTAAGCGGGTACACAGTACATTCTCTTCTTCTCTTAATGGAAGCACTGCCATTTCTCAGTGCAAGAGCCTGGCTTCACCTCCTCCCGAAAGTGTTTCTAATGTGGCGTCCCACGGAGCACAGCTGGGGACAGGCGCGTCCGGAAATGCCCTGAAATTATCGTCAAAGTACCGTGTGCCACGTGCTGTCATCTGAGCAGACAGTGCAGGGCTTCCAGCGGACTCTTAAGGCAGAATGAGGGGACATTTCTCAGTACTTTCTAGAGAATCACAAAGCCGATGTGATACATATTTAGACTTAGGGAACACAGGAAGACAGCAGATCCTCTCACCCAGATCGAAACTTACAGAAATTCGGCAAAGTAAAAATGAATACAGAATCCAAGTACCTTAAAAAATACTCCCACTGGGGAGAGCAAACATCCAGCTCCTGAAAGAGAAGTGCAAATGAGCCGATGTGCAACGAGCTCTTTCCACCAAATATCATCGTTAACTAGTGCAAGGAGAATCAGCTAATTGCCAAGCAACTTGTGGGAAGACGCAAACCCCAACAGCCTGAGACCTGAGGTCGAGGAGCACTGTGTGGGCACAGGTAACAGAACCACTTCTTCCTCAGGCGTCGCGCTGAGCCACCTTCTGGACTGGACGATGGAACTACTGCTTCCACTGTAACATCGTCGTCAGCACTTGAGCTGAGGGGGCAAATGGCTGTTAGTTAGGATTTTCCAGAAATGAAGCCTGATGTGGGCTGTGGATTTCGCGCATTTAAGAATGCAAGAGAGACAAAGGTGACGCGAGATATTTTTAGCATCAGATTCAACACCAATACGTATTTTCCTGTAGAAAGTGCGCTTGATTAAGCCCAGCACACTTGTATTATTAGTATTATTATTTTTGCATGGCAAGGCCGAGAGGACGCTTGTGGTTTCTTTTGTATCAAAACAGCATGATTACAAATGGTCATGGTGGCATGAGGTCGCGGTCCCATTTTGAAAAGGCCTTTCCCTCGTAGAGCACAGGGGGCTCTCTCATTAGAGCAAAGCAACGCTGAGTCTAGTGCACAAGTAGTAACCAGAAGTTTAATGCACTCCAAATATCTTGTTTCAGAAGACATGTGGTTGGTTGAGCTTGGGAAGCCTTTCCTTCTGGGTCTGCAGAAGGGTGTGGCGCTCTGTGAGGCCCCAGAGGGACACGCAGGTGGGGAAGGCGGGCTGTGAGGACGATTTACTGCCTGAGCGGCTCTGGTCTGGCTCGGAGCACCGTTCACCTGCTGGCTGTGTGAGCGCAGAGGTCCTCCTGGGCCTGAATATTTAAACAGTGAATGTGAATTGTCTTGGTGTGAATGGGAACTTGGTCATTTTCAGTTTCAGATCTGGAAGTGTCCTATTTTGGATGAACTTGGGTTAATGGGTGCTTTCCTAGAAAAGGGATGCTTTCGTGGAGACAATTGTTTAAAAAAGCATTGGAGAGTTTCTGCCTCCACTTAAATCCTATCAGAGAGTAGAAATTTCTATTTCGAAAAATGTTCAGGGAATATTTCCCAAGGTATGTTACTTCTTTAAAATAAAATCAGCCTCGAGCTTCCCAGCCTCTGCTTGCAAAGGGCTAGTGACAACCATCTCAAAATAGCCAAAAGAAGTAAGAGATGCTGCGGGTACTGAAATAGACTTAACATGACTTCAGTTTTGCTTCTCTAAATTACAGTGCTCTGAGATGTCCCACGGCCTACACCGAAACTTCTCTAGACAGCTCATGTAAGTAAACCCAGAAGGAATCAAAACTTTCTTTGTCTAAGAAAACTTTAGTTTTGAAATCCTGTTCTCCAAGTACGTCACTGTTTCGCAGAACTTCTGAACTTTGTTTTTCTGCCTGACATTTTGCAGCTATATTTGGGCCATAACGATGTGTTGTCGTTCCTATGTGGTGGGAAAGGGAAGCCACTCTTGCAGGTGAGGGCGTACCTCCCGAGATGACTTCTGGGAGGGCGGGTGAGCTTGTGGAAGCTCTGATGACTTTCTCACCAGGTCCCGTGTTCTACCCAAGACCCGTGAGTGTGAGGGGGCCGGAGACCACTCCCTGGCTGATGGGGACCGCGTTAGACAGAGTCAGAACTGCCCGACCCCTTGCATCGCTCATGGCTGACCTACCTGTCGCAGGCGCTGGGCTAGCTGCTTTCCCAGGAACATCCTTCTAGGACCCCACTAGCCCACCGGGCACCCTGATGAGCTGACCACATGTGTTTGTCATGTGATGCTTGTAATATACCTGCTTGCAGAGCCTGCTCTGGGAGGAGGGAGTTGAGTTTTAGAGCGTTTTGATAATTTGCCCAAAGTCACAAGGCAGTTACTGGGTGGAAAGACATTCACACCCAGATCTGCCAGTTCCCCCTCCTGTGCTCCAGGCACCGCGCCCTGCATCGATCATTCGGCCCTTGATGCAGAGGCTACCAGAGGCGATGAAATCAGGTTCAAGGGACTGGCTCTGGGCTCTGAAGCTCCGGAGCACCAAGCTCAGAGTCCCCGCCCAGATCCTCACTCTCGCCGACCGCTTCCCTTGACCAACCGTGACACTGGGATGGCGTCTTCCAGTAACAATCACACAATCACACAGAAACACACAGGCAAACAAAAACCGTTGCCTATAACACCGGGGCTCAACATCTCCCACTTTTCATCGATGCATTCCCTTAGGTATCTTTAAAAGGAAGTTTCAGTGTAAAAATGTAGCAGGTGAAAGAAGTCACTGTCTCTTTCGAGTTAATCAGAAATTATTCGGGAGAAGTAGAAGACGAACCTAGGGTAGGATCAGAAAAGCAGGCCATTCCTATTTCCGTACTGGTAAGACAACGTACGAAGAATTCTCCAGAGAACGTGGTGCTATTTATGGAGTTATTTTGGTTTTCTGCAAAATTATCTCCTTAAAACAAAGAACTCATCACCATTGCCTTGGGCAAGTACCATACTGTCTGAAGATCCTCTGAATATATATTGCTTTGCTGGGGGAAAAACTCGTCATTATTCATAATGTTTCTCTTGAAAATAAAAAGCCAAAGGTATAAGAAACTATACCAGGCCCTTTCCATGGACCACCTCTGGTCCTTCCAACATTCCTACAGGTAGGAATAATCTCTACTTCAGAGCTGAGGAAAGCTGACGCTCAGAGAGGTTGAGTAACTTGCCTAAGGCAGCAGAACCAGGGAGTGAGCGAGCGGGAGGATGAACTGTGACGTTTTATTTCCAAGCCAAGGCTGGGGCTCCTGGGTCAGTGGGCGATCTTCCTGCTCCCTATGACAGGTCGTTTTCAAGAACATGACCCAGAGCAAGAAGCCAGGCCTGTTTCTGTGAGAGGCGAGCCTTGTGTCCTAACAACACACTTGCAGGAAATTCTAGTAAGAACTTTCAAAGGCACCAACAAGCCACCATCTTTCTGACAGTCTCATGGAGTTGGGTGTCCCTTCAAACACGTCAGTGATGCCAGGACAAGAGCTCATGGGTGCAAATGAACATTATAGTTCGGAGAAAAACCTGCCTTAACCTGTCAGTGTCTGCTTCTGACTACGCCTTTACAAAACATACACGAAAGCCAATTTGTTTTACATAGTCATTCATCTCTGTTTGTCCTGAAAAACGCTTCCGGAAACTAGGTGGTGGCAGCTACTTAGACGCTAGATTCCCTATGACGAGCCTGTCGTCAAGCAAGATGAATAATGAGCCAGTTTTCGAATTTGGTGTTTGCCTTGGGAAACTTGAGTCTTGAATAATCAGTGACAATACTATCGAGGCCAGTGCTCGGTGCACGGGGGGACACATTCCGTGCCTTCACTTTTGTGCAGAAACTGTACTTTGCTACAGAATGAGATACTTCAGGCTCTGCATTTTTGGGCAGTTACCGCATTTCTCAGGTGTGCGAAATCAGTGTTCCGTCTTTATGAAGTTTTCTGGGCTGAGTTTCAAATGCCCCGAGCTCAGCACCCGGCATGCCTAAAAAGCCATTGTCGGGGGCTGATTGCCTTATGGTTGGGATTCTCTTTGGGTGCTTTTTGCTTCTCAGTTGAATGAAAAAGTACATGTTCTTCGTCCTTTTTTTTTTTTTTTTTTTGGTTACAATAAAATTCCAAAATACTGCCTTCAGACCTACAGAGAGGAGGACCCATCCACCTTGTGGGAGGAGGCAAAGGAAAGGAGAATTGTCAAAGAATCGTTAAGATGCATATAAGTCATTTTCAAAAATGATCAAAAGGCCTGAGCCAACTGCTGGATGACATCATGTCAATAACACGTGCGGTCCTCAGACGCGGCAGGTAATTATGTGGAGGGACAGGCATTCATGCGAGCATTTTTATCCTGCTTGCTGTGCTGCACTTCCCACCCCCCGGCCCCTCCAAACACGCCCCGGAAAGCCCCCGCAAGCCCAGGTGGCTAGAGGGCTGGAAGCGTTCATCACCTCGGTAGCTGAGGTTCCTAAGAGGCCACAAAACTGTCCTTCTGCAACTGGAATGGAGATTCCACGGTTTCACTGACTGTCAGAGCACAGGGTTCTGCGCAGCTGGCAGAGAGGTGCTGCCCAATGGGTACTTCTCTTCCGTGACAGGCACCTGCCCAGTAGTAAGCGGGCAGCATAAACTACTCCCTTCAACCTCTGACATCACCCTCGGGGCAGGCAGACACAGAACAGCAATTGCTGAATTGCGCATGAAAATTATAGTTTTATTGTCTATACAACTGAAGGTTTAACTCGGACTCCTGCTTCTGTCCGAGCCGTATAAAGAAGCAATTCTTCTCTGAGAACAAATAAGCACAGTACACTATTGTAATCTAAGGAACAGGCACTATTTATGTATTGGAAAGCCTTGCTCTCAATAGGGCTAACGGTCCAATGGCCCATAAGCCACTATTTTAGCAGCTGTAGAAAAGAAAGCTGTAGCAGTCCCCAGGAATGAGATGCCGAGAGCCGCGGAGACGGGTGAGGGGAGCGCGGGACCGAGAGGAGCCCGCACCCGCCTGGCCGCCCCGCTGCTAGTTGAGCACGCACGACTCGTAGGTGGGGACCATGTACTTGATGTTGATGAAGGCGTCCTCCCCGCCGTAGCGCTCGAACGCTTCCAGCGTCTCCTGGATCAGGTCGCCGATGTTCTCCCTCTTCTGCTGGCTGTAGTCGATGCCGTCTCCGGAGTTCACTGGTGCAGGGAAACACACAAAGAGCCCGTTATTGTGCCGTTTCCCCCAAAAGCCCTACACATCCACTAGGCATTTTCTCCGAATGCTTGTTAGGAGACGCAAGCACGTAACATTTTCTAAGTGGTCTTGGGGAGTTTTAGGAGCGCTAAGTAACAACTGTAAACACGCAAAGCCCCAGATTGGAGCTGATGAAAACTCCTCTAAGCTAAAGAAATAGCAGACTAAACCAAAGTGGGGTGATCACAGTTACACGAGGGATCACAAATCTCAAGCCTGATAGTGATGAAGGGTGTTCTCTTGGACCCTGAGTTCTTCAAAGTCTCGAAAAATGAACGGTCTCATCAGGTTAGGGTGCTGGCTCTGCATGGCTCGAACGGATATACTTGGGAAGGTGAGGCTGAGCCCATCCCTGTGTCGCTGGTGCTGTTGTGTCTGTCTGCTCTTTCTCCAAGTGTCACTCATCCCAGTGTGCAGTCATCTGCCATGGCTTCCACACCCCCAGACGTGGGAGGGCCAGGAGGAGACCGCCGTTCCTGCTGGGGCTGTTCCTGCTCTTCACTGAACAGGACAAGAGCTATCCGTTACTGCTGGCTTTTGAGGAGGGCCTGGTGCCTGGAGGATCCAGCCAAGGCCGGGCCTCGCAGAGCCTTGGAGGGACCTGTGCAGCTGCCTCTCGGGTTCTACGAGGGACAGGATTCCCGGGATTGGCCTTCGCAGCCTTGGGAACCTGGGTCTGCAAACTCCATCGCAAACCATTTGGATGAGAAGTATCTGATTGCATCCAACCTGTACTGTGTCTGCAGGAATGACCCAGGTGTGGGGGAGTCTGACTAAAACGGAGACCCAGAGGATGGAGATTCTGCCAGGTTCCCCCCAAGAATTGTCTCTGACACACGTTCATGCTGCACTTAACTCACAGATTTCCAAGGGCTTCAACCACACTTGTGCTCCCAGCAACAGGGCGTTATGATGCCTCTGCCGAGTTGCTGACAGCACCCCATCTTATCTCTCCTGAAGTGAGGTGCAGCGGATGGCCTCGGGCCGCGGCCACACAGGGCAGGGAGCTGCAGATAAAAGTCCTTATTCTATTCGTATTTCAAGTGTGGCTCCAAAATGTTGATTTGGCTTGAATGTGAAAAATATAGAGGGAAAAATGGTATTTCAAACTTTCTTCCTCAGTTATTTTGGACACTTAAGAAAAGACTGAGCAATGGTTCAGACCAGTATTAAAAGTAATGATTGCAGCCCCATATAGCAGAGATAAGCAGTTCTTTTGCTTGATTTTTCCAGAAACGTATTAGAAAAGTATCACTGTCTTCTATATAGCATAAGGAAAATGAATTGCTCTCCTGCTTAGTTTCTTTTGGTGGGGGTGAAGGCAGGCAGAAATATTACGAATTTTCAGAAAGTGAGATTATGAGTCATAAAGCTATGGTGTATATCAATTTTTCAAAACAAATGACCTTATAATGCAAAGCCATTGTCATTAGGTGGGGTTTTCTTTTTCTTTCTTTCTTTCTTTCTTTCTTTCTTTCTTTCTTTCTTTCTTTCTTTCTTTCCTTCTTTCTTTCAGAGAGAGAGAGCGAGCGTGAGGCAGAGGGGAGGGTCAGAGGGAGAGGGAGGGAGAGAATCTTAAGCAGACTCCATGCCCAGCACAGAGCCTCATGCAGGCTGCAGGGCTCCATCTCACGACCCTAAGATCATGACCTGAGCCGAAACCAAGAGTCAGATGCTTAACCAACTGAGCCACCCAGGCGCCCCAACTAGGTGGGGTTTTCTTGCTTATGATGGAAGCATTTCTATGATCGTACAGAGAGCTCGATTTAAGTTAAAGTCTGATGTACAGGGTAGTCGATGATCCGAAAGAACCAAATACAAGTTACCATAGAATAAATACGAGATAAGATTTTTACCCTATTGCTTTTGAGCAAAAATTAACTTTTTAAAAACAAAAATGTTGACAAATGCACACCAGAAGTAACAGGCTTATTTTTTCCCCTTTAGATTTACATGGTGATGGGAGGAGAGAGTCCCCACAGTCAGAATTGCCCACTAGGGAGGACAACGTGGTATCAATGCAATCCACTTGGGGGGACTTTCCAAGAAGAGAAGTTCTTTGGGTTGAATTAAAAGAGAAGAAGGAAGCGTGTGCGTGCGTGTGTGTGTGTGTGTGTGTGTGTGCATGCGTGCGTGTGTGTGTGTGCATGCGTGCGTGCGTGTGTGTGTGCATGCGTGCGTGTGTGTGTGTGTGTGTGTGTGCATGCGTGCGTGCGTGTGTGTGTGTGTGTTGGAGGGGGTCACTGATATTTGTTACAGGTGTAAAGAAAAAAATCTTAAGGAAGAAAGTACAAAAGAAGTCAGGACAAGAGAGTCAGAAAAAGGGGCAGGAGGGACAGAGACAGATCATGTGTGACGAGGGCAATCAGTAGCTGAGAATGCATCTGTTAGAAACAATTTCTTCTTCCCAGGGTTCCAATCGGAATGGGGAAGAAAGTCCAGTAGGGGTCTTTGACTGATCTTTCTGTGCCTCTTTTTGCAGGATGACATTCCTGATAGACTCCTCCCGGCCATGAAAGAGGTGGACGTAGGGAGAAGGTGGCATGAGCTATGCTTGCACAGGATAGCCAAGCCCATAGCACAAACCCCTGGAGGCGCGTGGCAAATATAATCGGGGATGGTGCTGAGTGGTGACAGCCTCAGTCTCGTTCCTTATGGCAAAGATACATAAATTAACCACTAATAAATGGCGTCTTTTGTTGGCATATTAGTCAAAAGGTCAAGAACTGAATAGATCACGGGACAGACATATTTTCCTGATGGAGGCAGAGGGGGTTGGAAAGTCTGCACACAATGGAAAGCTTAACACACCCTGTTTTTCCCACTGACTTCCAGAAGGCAACAATGACAAGCAACACTTTATTTCAATAATAACCTATTCTTACTTTTTAAAAAATATTTAACTGTAGGAGTAAGTAAACTATGTAGCTTTTTTGTTTCTCAACAGTGCATAAACCCAAATGATAAGAGAGAACAGAACAGAATAGAAGTTGCCTATTCAAAAAGTGAGTTGGAGTTGGCATATTTTGTGGTTGCAGAATGTATATCACTGGGGCAGAAAAAAGACCAAAAAGGAACACATCCCGTATTTGGCATGCTTTAACGATGACAGGGCACAGTTTAGTGTCAAACCATGCTGAGAGGCAGGTGAGCAATGTGGTCTTTATTTCAAAACGGCTATATTGCAGGTTCTTTGAGAATCTACACTGGAGCTCACCATTTTCATACGTGTGATGCTGCTGGAAAATACACTTGTAAGAACAGGGCACTTAAAAAAGGTGGTTATTTACAATCGTCAATTCTGATTAGGAAGAGGACATTTCAATTTAGGAAGCTAGGAATATGTTTTATGTCCAGCAGCTGGAAACATACATCGATGATGGAAAAGATATGTTTTATTTATAACCAAACAAACCGGACTATAACAAGGGTTTAAGCCAGACTGCTTTTCTAAAGGGATAATAGACAAGCAGAGAAGAACAAGGGGTGTAGTTTCTTCTTGGAGATCCTTTCATGCAGGAGGCATACAGGTACTGCTTGAAAGCTGTGCCTGGTTAGGTGCTCCTGTAAGTGCATTTATTATTCCGAAAGGGTTGATGATGTAGGCAAAATATGTTTCATCACATGCACACATTTTTTTTCTATATACTCCTCTTTAAACTGCCCTGATCTGGGTGCTTTCTCTTTCCAGGGGCCATATTGGTCAGAACTGGGATGTATGGATCCCAGTCTTGCCACTGTCACCAGCATGCTCCTGGTGATGAGCTCAGCTTGTCTGAGACGTGACTACCGTCACGCCTTGTCACCAAGGGCCACCTCAAAGGGGAGCTACGTGAGACACATCTGCATTTCACACAGATATCTGCCGTATAGTGGACACAGACCAGTAGCAGGTACGTATCACGTAGGATTTTGAAGAAATAGTCTCTTAACAGTTTTGTGATGTCTGAACCATGTAGAAGCTGCGTTCCTTTCCTCTAGTTAACATGATTGTAGGAAGGGGGGAAGAAGGCGGGGGAAGCAAAGCCAGAAAAAAAGGGGACACTTTTGGTGGCCAGAGCAAGGCCTTCCCATGTCAGCGCTGAGGTTGGTGATGGCATCACTTTGCCACACCGAGGGTGCCTTTGGTTCCAGCACCGCCAGCAGTCAAGGCGATGTGACGCCCTCTGTAGACCGAGCCCTCTACTAGGCACCGCAGGGTAATGCGGTCCAGGCAAAATTGGCTCTTGTCATCGGGAGAGCTTATTACCAGGCTGGGGACCTCGGGCTGAGTGCCCTCTTATAGAACGCCTTGATCACAAACACCCACCGTGGAAGGAAGTACGGGCTCATGCACCTGGCCTCACGGACCCTCAGTGCCACAGGCATCCCCCTTGCTGCTTGGGTTGTCACGGAGACCTGTGTCCTGAGAGCACCCTTATCTGTTTGTTTCCATCAGACACCCCAGTCTTCCGATCTTAGAGACGCGGACGGCCACAGGGAGGCCCAAGCAGTTACATTCATATTTGGATTTTTCTGACTCTAACGTTTTTGGGTAAATAGTCTTAAATGTTAAATGTGTAGATACTCTCGTGTGAACAGTACTACGCAAAGGAGCTATTTGGAAGCGAAAGCACTACTTAAGGCATCGGAAATATAAAACCCGTAACTGCTCACCTCGGGTGGTTTATTCCACATGCCTGAAGTATTTATACGATACCAACAGATGAAATAATTTATAAACTCAACCTGTACTTTCTGGGTGTGACTAAGAAGATGGACAGGCACAATTTCCAGAAGGGAAACGCTTCTGTGCGTTTGGGATGTCCTGGCTGGAGTGGCACCTTGCCCCCTGGAGGGCAGAGTGGGGACTCCCCTCGGGAGAGACTTGAGTGCTTTTAGAAGCCAACGAACTATACGCTCCGAGAGAAAACGCTGGCTTGGGAAACTCCATTAAAAAGCACCTGACTGGGGGGCGCCTGGGTGGCACAGCGGTTGGGCGTCTGCCTTCGGCTCAGGGCGTGATCCCGGCGTTACGGGATCGAGCCCCACATCAGGCTCCTCCGCTATGAGCCTGCTTCTCCCCCTCCCACTCCCCCTGCTTGTGTTCCCTCTCTCGCTGGCTGTCTCTATCTCTGTCGAATAAATAAATAAAATCTTTAAAAAAAAAAAAAAAGCACCTGACTGGCTCAGGAAATGATGAGGGGGATTCAGACGCTGTCCAGACTGTTGTCACTTTATGCTTAATACTGACTTTCGGAAGCTGCGACTTTATGATGTTGACCCTCCGCACTCAACAACCACAGCGATTCGTGTTGCCTCTCCCATGTGCAACAGCACCTCGAACAACTGGAGAAATCAGCGCATTTCTCAGAAGCGGAGACGATTAACGTGAGAGAGCCGCATTCACGGCAGCCGTGGACAGTCCCAGACAGTGAGCCGGGAGGACCCGTGCTCGCAGCGCACCTTGGCACGTCACAGCCAGAAAACCCGGGCTTGAAATAAATTGCAACTGACGCATCACAGTTCGGCCACACCCTCCTCTGGCCGCCGCGGTGTCTCTGGCCAGGCGTGTGTGGGGTCTACTGCGCTGTCAGGCGTGGCCACTTTGCAGACGCTGTATTTGAACGTGAATCCAGGCCAAGTCCAGCCCGAAGTGGTTCTCAGTATGAGGGCGTCCGTTGATACAAAGCGACTTGCCGAGAGCACATTTGTCACCCCATTTCCCCAGGTGAAGTGGCTGCGAGCTGAGCAGGCAGCGAGGACTCTGGTCCTACGGTGTGTGGCCCACCGGGCTGGACCACGTCCCTGAAGCAACACTGAGTGGAAAAAAAAAAAAGTGCTAACAGAAGAAACCAAATCGTTTCTTTCTGGACCAGAAAAGGCACTTTTTGGTTTCTCAAATGCTGCACTAAAGTATTTCAAGCACTCTGAAGACCTGCAGTGAGGAGTTTTACCTGTCAGGACCTGTGATGGCCTCCGTCACAGCTAAAGTGCATTCCTTCGGGCTGGGTGCCAGTGATGTCATCGCCGTGGAGAAGGAAAGTAAGCCCTTGGGGCCTGGGTTCAGGTCTTGGCAGGTATGTGCAGGTGGAACCTACCGCAAGTATTATTATTATTATTATTATTATTATTATTATTATTACAAGATGCTTCTGGATCACATTGAACCATCACAGATTTTCTGTTGGATGATTCCAAACAAATCTTTCCTTTGGCTGTAATGGATTTAGCAGTTACAAGATTGAGATGCCCCACACAGGAATTCCCTGGGCACACTTAACTTGTATTTGAGCAGATGTCAGCTTCAGTAGAATAAAACTAACATTTTCCAAAAGAGATTTATTAAAAAGATAACTCTTTTTTTTTAAAAAAGATTTTATTTATTCGACAGAGATAGAGACAGCCAGCGAGAGAGGGAACACAAGCAGGGAGAGTGGGAGAGGAAGAAGCAGGCTCATAGCGGAGGAGCCTGATGTGGGGCTCAATCCCATAACGCCGGGATCACGCCCTGAGCTGAAAGCAGATGCTTAACCGCTGTGCCACCCAGGCACCCCTAAAAAGATAACTCTTATCCTTAGAAAGATGTCATTGAAATGATATCTCATAATACTGATGAAATGGTTTAGAAAGGGTTGCTTTTGAATTTTTTCTTTTTAATCTAAGAAAGGAGGAAGAGAGAAACAAAAGATATATTTTACTTTTTAAGAGATTTTCAATGTCAAGACCTAGCTTAAATTGTCAATATTTGTTTTGCCAGAAATATCTCTTTATTTGGGGTTAGCTTGGACCCAATTTACTCAAGAGAAACAGCTCCCTGTTTTGGAATAAAAGGGCTTTCTCCCTTAAAGTTTGGAAAAGTACGGTGGAAACAATTGTGAATTCCAGTCTGATCCTTTTTGGAGATGAGGGAATAGAGGAGAAAGTGAAGAGGGAAAGAAAATCCTATAACTCAATTCATTTTTTTTTACACCGAGAGAACACTTTTTGGGGAGAAGTTTTGAGGGTTATCTGTTTTTAGAATCCTAAACCAATGCTTCTTTTGTTTTCTTTCTTAGCTTTGCTGTGGTATTTTTAGGGGACTGATCTTTTTTTTCTTCACCATAACATATGTCACCCCATTCGGAGCTCCAGGTGTTTCCACGTTTGCCTTAAGCTGAGTCATCACTTCCTTGTTGACTTCTTATCTTCTTAGAAAGTGATGGTCTTCAACGTACCCTGAAGTATGACTGTACAATGGATATTTCCAAAGTCTTCGTTCATGGGGGGTGTGAATCAAAGTTGCAATGCTTTTGCAACCAATAACTTATAATAACCATAGATTTGACATGCTGGAGATGCCCAAGGGCTTAAATACTTCAAATCTTCTCAGATCTTGTTGACATTAATGAAATTCACAAGATTTCTTTCCTCTGAAGATAAAAGCTTTGAAGCAAGACCTCGATTCCCAGCTGGATGTCTGTCTCTCTTCCTCTCTTTTGACACAGGGGCTGGGTGACTAAAGCAAGAGGCTACTAAGCCAACACGGTTTCAAAAGCTCAAGCAAGGGTTTTCATCTTCTGAATGGGGCCACTGATCACTTGTGAAATTGAAGATATCGTGGATCTTGGAATTGTCAATTAAATATTAAAATTCTCCTTCAGAGAGAAAATGGATATTTCTAAACAATTGCCCTTCCCCAACTGCAAATTAGATTTATTTCACTATAATATTAACAATGATGACATTAGAATGTACTGGCACAGTAAAAATAACATTGGATAACAAGGCAAATGACTTATAACATAGGTTTTCAACAACTAAGTAGTTTCAGTGTTCAATAACTCACTAGATGTTTAACTCTGGACAGGTTGCTTAATTTCTCTGAATCTCAGTTACCTTCCCCATACAAAGAAGGATTGAACTTTGGGTGATCTCTTGTCCCTACCATCCTAACATTACATTTTGTAAGATCACAATATAACTTTGGGACATGCCTTTTGGGAATGATGGTTCTTTGAGAGATGCACTGTATTTCACCTGAAAAGATGCCCATAAAGCAAATGGATAATTCTTCAAAGGTAATCACAAATCTCAGAGCATCAATTCAGCTTTCAAATCAAATTCTAAGAAAACCTGAAAGGCCTAATGGTTATATAATTCTAGTTGAGAAAGAAAACACCGTCAAAAAGTCAAATTATTTGTTGACACACTGTGAAAAATTATTCCATTCTGCTATTCCAATAAGTCTATATAGATTTTGACTTCTTAGAATAAAGACCAAATGTATGGGTTGGTTTTTTTATATATTCAATTGATAGTGATTTGGTCAAGACTACAAAAAGGCAAGTTAGGTTCACCTCTGATTAATGACTATTTTAACCTGGAAGTTATACTGAAAAAAATAGGTGGGTTGACCAATTTGTCCCTCTACGGGATAATTATAACAATAGGGTCAGTGGCCACTTATTTAAACCAGATTCAAGCTTTTGAACTGAAAGGGTATCTCTTTTCTTGTTGGCCAACATGGTTCAATGAGCAGACTGCTTCTAAAAAGGAGCAGAGAGTTCTATGTCCTGCTCTGTCCTAAATCTAGTTCTCGCTGGCCTATCTCATGGTGGAGTAATAATAAGAGCAACAGTAATGCTTACATGATGTCACTTAAAACAAAGACTAGCCCTGTGAGCTAGCTACTATTGCTGGCTCCCCTCCATAGACAAGCAAACTCAGCTGAAGGAAGTGAAATAGGTCAACAGAGCAACAGAAGCAGTGGGTGATCCTGCAGATGGAAACTGGGAAATTGTGGCAGGTGTTGCCGAACTGCAACAAGGATGGTAGGAAGATCCAGAAGGAGAGGTGTCAGCATCCTATGTCAACACAGGGAGGGCACACAGTAGCAGAAACTCTCTGCCTTTCTAACTGTAGAAGAATTTCAAGCCCATAGAGGAGGAATGCCATCAGGGGAGAGGGTCTTGGGGAATAAATGTGGGGGGCGGGGGCAGATATTGGAGTTGCAACCAATCCATTCTTGTTTCACAGGGCAGCAAACTATTCCTCTTAGCTTCCTTTGTATGATATGGACTATTATGCTATCTTTACTTCACCTAAGTGCTTGAAATAATGACATTTTATAGAGATGTGCAGAAAGACAAAAATCAGGGCTGGCCAATGGCAAGGACTTTTTTTTCAGTGCCATACAATACATGAGGAATAGGGGGAAATTCTAGGATTAAGTTCACATTCCATACCCCCATCTTTATGAGCATTTATGATTTACTGGTTTCCCCCACTCTTTGAAAGTAAAGTATTTCTATGAAAACTTTTGTAAGCCAAAGTGGCATAAAGCGAAGAAGCAATTACCTTTAATTTATATGGAAGAATTATTGAGTGTTCCTAGACCCCAAAAATAACCTCTCTTAGGGTGCCTGGGTGGCTCAGTCGATTAAATGTCTGCCTTTGGCTCAGGTCATGATCCCAGGATCCTGGGACTGAGCCCTGCATCAGACTACCTGCTCAGCGGGGAGTCTGCTTCTCCCCCTCCCTCTGCCTGCTGCTCCCCCTGCTTGTGCTCGCTCTCTCTCTCTCTCTCTGTCAAATAAATAAATAAAATCTTTAAAAATAAAAAAGAGGGTGAAGAGGTAAACAGTAGGAATCCTGTAGCTATCTTTCTATATCTTTAAAAATGAAAAAAGCCAACTCAAAGCCACAGAAGTTGGGGAAGTTATGGAACAAAGTCCATGGTCCCCATCATCCCTGAAGTGTTCCTTCAGGACACTATTTTATATGATTCTTGAATAGTGCTTGATGGGATCTAATGCTGTGTGGAGGTTCTCAAATGGACCCGCGAGGTGAGTGCTGACTTTATCAGTCTCGAAAGCCCTGAGTCTGGGCTCAGAAGATTAGTGCCATCTTTGACTCCTTCCTTTGCCGAATTCGGTTTGCGATGTGTAGTGCACGGTGGGTCTGTTCCATAAACCCGGGCCACCCTGGGTTATAGCTAGTAGCCTATTCTGTCTTCCCATCTTCGTGGCCTCCTCTTCCTTGCTTCCTTAGCCTGCAGATTAACTTTCCTAATCTCATTCTCTCCTGACCACAACCAACATCTGTGTCCACATCATATGATGTGTCAAATTCAAGTTCCCGATCCCCTGGGCCCTCTATACTCTGCTCCTCCTCATGAGGTCTGTCTCCTACTTTGCTCCCTCCCACCAAGACCTCCTGCTCCGCGCAGACCGGATTTCCTCCTAACCCCAATGCGTGCAATTTTCATTTCTGTCTTTGAAATTCCCCATAGCTGTATGCTCCTCTCTCCCTCCTGGTAAGTCTGACCTTACCCTTTCCAAGGCTAGCTCTGACTTACTTCCTCTGTGAAGTTGACTCCACAGTCATCTTTCCTTCTTCTGAATTTCTAGGGTCATAGCCGACAATCCAACCACCTTCCTATTTCCACGTCACTCTGGAACCCTTAGGAAGTGTTTGACGTTTGCTTAGTTTTCCTATCTTTACCACCTCTTGAAGGATGGGATCATACTACTTATAGCATAAACCTTGTTCATTGGCATCAAGTGCAAATTGAACATTTGTAAAAGGAAGGAATGAATGAATAAATTACTACTTTGTGGGTTTACCCAAGCCAGATACAATATAAGCAAATTCAGTTCTAAATAAACTGTATGTTAAATGGAGTGCCAACAATTTACCTAATGCTTATTCTTTATTCACTATTTATATACTTGTGAGTTCCTATCCATGGAAATAGTATTTATGTAAATCTGGGCAAGTTTGATCAAATGTATTTACATGCATGGGGGGTCTCTATAGTTAGATAGCCTCGTCTCTTTCCCAAAGTCTTCCTAGATTTAAAGTGGGGTTTACCTGGATCACCCCCAAATTTGAGAAAACTTTTTTCCAAAATGAAAAATCAGATTATCCCATTCACTTTATTAGCAGCATTTATTCCAAGATGAAGAAAATGCTGACTTTTTATAGTGTTTTCATTTAATATCTAAATTTTGTTTAATATAATTTCTTATATGTCCACATGGTAATTTCCAACCGGCTCCAAAGATAATCAAGTACATGGTTTTAATTGGAAAAAGAAATATTGATTGCTGCTTTCAGGTGTGAGACAAACCTATTGGAAATAATTTTACTACTTTTAGACTGATAACAAAAATTTTTTAAAATGAACCAAAATGACAGCTGTTATTATGGTTTTCCATTAGCAGGAAACATTAATGATACAACCCACTTTCAGCTCTAATTTTTTTTTTTTGTAATTGAGGCACAAAAACGAAAAGAGAAATTTCAAATCTCTACCAAATGTTATTAGCAAATGCTGTAAACTATGGGGAGATATATTTCCCAAATCATCTTTGTTGGAACTTTCATCTATGTAATGAATTCTGAACTCAAGCCTGTGTAGGTCCACACTGGTGATCGCCAGCACAAGAGTTTGGTTAGATCGTTTTAGATGAATAGCCTGCACAGCGGGCACAGAGCCACAAAGTAACAGGCCTCCGTGGCCTTGATGTACTCTCTGTCCTATTGCAGAAAATAATTAAGTAGATAAACTCACTAATGGTGCTTACAGTGAAAACACACGTTGATCAGATGTTTTCCTGCTTATCTGGGATTTATCTCGGCTTGCCTTAACTATCTACTCCTTGGAAATTCTAAAATGAATTATGGGGTGCAAAATTCAAATAGATTTCCAAGCCATTAGCTGGAAATTTTACAGAGTGGGAACCTTTCTCATCAAGTGAGCTTGACTGATGCCAAAATAATGTATTAAATGAACAAATCAGAGCAATCTGCTGGGCTGAGCTGACTTAACCGCTGTATACGCGACGGAGTGAAAACCGTCAAGCCTTTTACGGCTGTCTCGGTTTAAAATAACCTTGCGATATCTTCCAAAGCTCTGACTATCAACTTTTATCAGCCTCTACATGGGTGAGTTAAATGTGGCAAGAGACACCCACTTTCCCACCAAGCGTGTTGATGCAGAATGCAATCTGAAAATACTTGAGCTTGCCTAACAAAGTTTCTACAAATGTTCAAGGTTTTGCTAAAGTCCAATCAAAGCAGTTAAAAAGGTATCTAAATTGTGGGGGGCAAAATGAAAATGTGGCCATCTAGCCTGGCACAGCTGCAAAATCAGGTTTGCGTGAGAAGTGAAACTAAAGCTTGTTGGAAACGCTGGTAGGTGAAATATGCTGACTTCTGATACTTTCAAATGAAGAATGTGTATTTGCCCGAGTTACATTTTTATCGTGTAAGATTCCTTAGTGTAGTGCACACAACTGCTTTCCTCTGAATCAGGATTTTAAGAGGAGGTGAGTCTAGACAAAGGCAGCATGAAGAAAAACAACAGTATCCCCAAGGGGTTGAGGCCAGTCGACAACGAAATGCTCCCAGGCTTGTTGAACACAAACGGCTTTGCGTCCCAGCTCCGTGGGGCCATCAGCCTGGTAGTGAGTCTCTGACTGGAGAGCTGTAATACCTACCTGTGAGGACAGGTGCACGGATAAAATGAGAGCACGGGTGCTATGTCCTTATGAATTTTACAAGCTGCTGATAAATTTCTACAATTGTTATTATTGTAGCCACTAGGATGTCAGTCTCCCTGCACCTGGATGACAGTGGACTGTCCGTAAGTTAACTCTCCACTGGGGCAGGACAGGCGGGACAGCTCACAGAACAGCATGGAGGAAGCTTTTTGCTTTATTAATAAAATGGGTTCACTCTATGGCCTCAGAGAAGGAGCGGACCTGAGTCTTCAAGTCATGTAGAAGCAAAAATTTGCTGGCACCCAGACTCGCCGCAAGCACCCAGCCCCAGGTTCTGGTGGGCTCCCTCAGGTGTCGTTTGTCCTTCTAATCTAGACTGGTTCCTTGGACCCTCCTTGTGTCTCAGTCAAGATACTTGGTTGTGGGACTTCTTAAGCAAACCATTTACGGTGTAAGCTTATCTTCCACAGTCTCCTGAGCTCTGTTCTCCTCTGGGGTGGATCAGTGTGCTGGTGCCTGAGTGAGTTGGGGAAAGATGGGTTAGGCTTGACTATCTGAGTGCTGGCGGCCCTGTTTATTTCTCTTTCGCTTCAACGAAGTCCCGATTTGTCTAATTTCAGGGGCACGTTCATGATTAGCCGGTTTCCTAGATTGCTGGCAGACTGTGTGAGATGCAGTCCCAGTGAACCAACAGGACAAAGAGGATTTTGTTTTTGCGCAAACCTGATGGGTGTGCCTCAAGCCACAATTAGGTCGTAATTATGTAGCATTATCATGGGACTAAATATTTGCAAAATAATGTATATTTGGATTTCCTTATTTTGTGTTTTGAGCACTTAACTGGCACTGAATACCTACTAACAACGTGTTAAATTGCCATTTTATATCAAGCACGTCGCTGCGGCGGAGTGGGGGTGTGTGTGTGTAATGAACAAAAAGGTGTCCTTGCCTGTTGCCGACCACAAGGAGAACGCTATGCTGGCGAAGAGACAGTGAAACCAAAGAAGAAATGGAGCAGAGTTTGTGCTCATGTCTCAACCCCGCAGGAAGAGTGCTGCCTGACAAGGGGCTTTAGGGCACTTGCTCTCCTGTTTCTCATTCTAGCTAAAATCACCCCATCTACTACCATCACTGCATGGGTTGCTATTTTGGCCAAAAAGCTCTCTCTCCTCTTCTAGACTCTTCGAAGCATGGCCCTGGGTCCCTTGGGATACTGGCGGACCTCATGTCTCCTGTCTCTGGCCAGGCTCCCAAATTTGACCTTAGCGAAGTAGACTCGGAGCTTCTGCGCAAACTGGGGCAAATGTCCTGGCAAACAAGCACATGTGTGTAACTTCTATTCCAGATCGTTCCTGCTATGCTAGGTCTGCACAGGGAAAAACCTCCAGGAGATGGAGGGAGATACCTGGACCCAGGGCTCAACTGATTTCTTGCCCTCCTTAACTCCAGGATCCTCCTACCAAGGATCTATTATCCTTCACCACCCAAGGCCTCTAAGTAAATCACTCCATTTAGTTTCAATCTCTTGGAAATACTGTCTATTAAGGAACACTGCCCCTCTCCAGGCTTCTATGGACAAGACCTAGGTTCTTGGTCTGCCATGTGATGGTGGGTCTTTGTATCTAGGCTCTTTATATTTTTATAGAGATATCTGGCTCAAAGAAGCAGCTTTGGTGGTGGAGATTTCAGGAGTCAAGTAGGTCTAGTGTAGGCCAGGCAACCTTCCTGGCCTCTGGGAAGACACCAAATTCATCACCTGCCCTCCTTCCGCATTGGCTGGCCTCCACCGCAGGGGAGGCGGATTGGTAAGGCTGGCTCCCCCTGCCACGTCTATGGGCTTGGGCTGTGGGCGGGGTGCCTGTGGGAGCAGCGAGGGCACCCGCAGCGGGAGAGAGCGGCTGCTTGTCACAGGGGTGGAGCAGAGGCTCTGGGGTTCCCAGCGCAGCCGGCTCACACACCATTTCCACGCGCTCAGAGCGCCGTTTGCAAACTGGCTTCCCAGTGTGAGGCTAAGAGGAATGAGGTGGTAAGTCCACAGAGGACTTCAGGAACCAGGTTCTGATTTAAATTCAGAGGCAGTCTTGCAACTTGCGTGATTTCGAGAAGATGCGTTGCGTGGTGTTCTAGTAGCTGCGGGTGAGTGGAGAACAAGATTGGTCAATACGCGAGCTCACGAAGAGACAGAAGGCACGTCGAGAAGGCCAGGATGGACCAAGAGCACTTCCCGGAGTGAGAAGTTCGAGCGAGGAGTGAAAATAGGCGATGTGGCAGAGAGGGATGGGACTGTCCCGGGCAGGTGACCAGGAAGGTTTCCTGAGAAAGTTACATTTAAGTTGAGACCTGAATGCTGAGAAGAAACGGGCTTGTAGCAAGCAGCCTGGGAAGGACGCCCGTTGCCGAAGCACAAACGCAGGAAGGCCTTGCGGCTGGAAGAAACTGTCCCCGTTGTGCACGGTCCCACCAAGTTATCTTGTCAACACTGATACACAGTACACATAACTGTAATTTTTAATGACTCCCTAACAGCTGCGGAGTTGAGGGAGTGTAAATTACATAGCCACCCTCCTCTATTTAGGGACATTCTCTACTTCCCGATTTTCCCAGTTTTCGAGAATAATGCAGTAAATACACGTCTTGCTGTGCCCTGTTTCGAGTTCTTTTGTTTCCTGGAACTAATTCTCAGAAGCGAGGTTCCTGCTTCAAAGACTGTGAACGCAGTTCACAATTTTTTGCACTTGTTGGTGTATATATACTGATTTTCAGGAAGGTTAAGCCAATTTAGAATGTTAGGGGCAACATCTGAATTTACCTGTTTACCACAGCCCTGGGTGCTATGGTGAAAATCCTGTTTGCTGATTCGGTGTCCGTGAAATGTTTCTCAAGGTTACCATGGTTAGCTTCCTCCCACTACTTAGGAGGGCGAACATTTTTTTCTTTTTTTTTGCTCTGTGGGTTTCTTTCTTTCTTTCTTTCTTTCTTTCTTTCTTTCTTTCTTTCTTTCTTTCTTTCTTTCTTTCTTTCTTTTTTGGTATGAGACTGATTTGTTCTTTAGCCTGTTTATCTACTGGGTAGTTTTTATAAGAGAAACAAAGTCTCATCATCATATCCTGGGAAGCTAGGGGGTGGCAAGATCTCTCGAGTTAGATTTTCTAGGGCACAAGGCATTCTGGCATTCATTTCTTTTTCTTTCTTTTTTCTTTTTTTTTAAAGATTTTATTTATTTATTTGACAGAGACAGCCAGCGAGAGAGGGCACACAAGTAGAGGGAGTGGGAGAGGAAGAAGCAGGCTCCCAGCAGAAGAGCCTGATGTGGGGCTCGATCCCAGAACGCCGGGATCACGCCCTGAGCCAAAGGCAGACGCTTAACGACTGCGCCACCCAGGCGCCCCTGGCATTCATTTCTTATTGACTGATTCAATAGGCACTGTTTCAGAGGGCAGCAGGCCGGCCTGAAGAAATCGCTGTAACTTCTAAAGTGCCCGAGGCAGGAGTACCCTGGGAATTGAAAGATTCTCAGGGATCGTGGAGGAAATAGCATAAGCAATTAATTACTTAGAGTACTTGATTATCACCTCCAGAAGGAGGGGCGTTTACAGTGATTCAGTTTCTAAAAAGCTTTCTTTACAACCTTCCCTTACGATTTTCCATCCACCCATCCAGCCGCCTACCCGTCGGTGTTCTTCCTCGGTCATCCTCTGAAGGACCGAGCTCAGTTACTAATGAGGCTAGTCACAGCCTCCACCTGGAGCGGTTTGGTCTGGCCCTCATTTACACTGTGCCTTAAATCAAGACTTTGGGGTTACCTTCAAGCTGGATTATTTACAAATGAGGCCATACAGAACAACACTGTTATTATGGAAACTGAAGTCTGCTATTTATTTTCAGGCGAGGGACAGTGCAGACAGGTGCAACATGAGCGTCCTCATAAAACCATGCCAATAACCTTAACCCTGACCTCTGGCTGCAGATGCATTTCAGTGAGTGTACCCATATCTCTTTTAGGCATAAATAAGCACAGTTGCGTCGATTTTGTTTTGAGACCTAATGATGAACCCGCCCCCCCTCTTTAGTGAGTAACAAAGGAACAAAAAGTCTGTATGTATTCTTACTTCAACTTAACTAATGAAACAACTTTGTAGCAGAAGAAAAAAGTTGCATTTTACATTGAGAGCAAATACTGAGGTAAGAACAAAGATTGTGAAGGATTTTGAATTTCTGCTTGGCACTGAACTATCGCAAGGTCAGTTTGATAATTGACACGCCATTCAATGAGGTCAGGTAAATATAATTATTTGGATAGACACTTCAGGACATAGGACTTTTTTCACCTCCTCTTATGTAGTTACAGCCTGTTATAAGATACAACGTTATAAATTAAGAAAAAGCAAGCTGTTTGCAGAAACCAGTGTGAATTGTTTAAAGTTGTTTTTCTCATATGGAAAAGCTACTGGTAGGTCAAATTATTGCCCTGTCTGAAAGACCAGGTAAAATAAAATGCATGAGCTACGTGGCAGAGCTCCACACCTTAGCCCACTGCTCCAGCCATCACTCTGCTACTGAGTCAGGAAACCACCAACTAATCCTATAAAAACTACATAACTAGGACCCCAAACATTACAGTTCTAAAAAGCCAGAAGGTCGGGGTGCCTGGGTGGCACAGCGGTTAAGCATCTGCCTTCGGCTCAGGGAGTGATCCCGGCGTTATGGGATCGAGCCCCACATCAGGCTCCTCCGCTATGAGCCTGCTTCTTCCTCTCCCACTCCCCCTGCTTGTGTTCCCTCCTTCGCTGGCTGTCTCTATCTCTGTTGAATAAATAAATAAAATCTTTAAAAAAAGAATAAAAATAATAAAAATAATAAAAATAAAAAGCCAGAAGGTAAATAAAACTACACAAAATTCTAAATTCATTTAAGTCCTTACAATTGTTTTGGGTTTACTGTATGAAATTAATACTGCACAAGTTATAATTCTGAGTCATCATGATTAGTAAAAATTAAATGCAGCTACAGATATGGTTGTCAGAAAATTTACTATAAAATAAAAAATAAATTTATATCTGATTCTTCAAAATATTTCTTTCCTTCTCAAATTTTGCCCAGTGGTTCTCTTTTCCCTGAGCTGCCGTTTAACATTTGAGGAAAACTGAGACCAACATTGACAATTGAACTTTACTGACTAATTTTAAATGTAAATTTTGTTTTTAGTAATTTTCCTTGCTTCTCCAAGAAAATAACTTGTTTAAAGATACCATTCTCACTAAGTCTAAGATGTTTTTTCTCTCTATAATATGCTTTTTAAACTGTTCTATACAAGTATTTCCGTAGGGATACAAAACAATATTATGACGACGTAATTTGTTTTACTCCCATGCAATTTCATATAAACATACATAAAGCAATATTATAGCAGATTAACTTGTTTATATGGGATTAAATTCTCATTAATATATTTTTAATGTTTTATGAAAAATATTTTAATACAAGGAAGTACAATTTCCTCATCTATTTTACTACAATTGCATTTTTTGGAATCATTTTCATTAAAATATCTAGTTTCCTAACCACAAAAAAAAGTTCTTTTTTTTTTCTTAGAGAAATAATTGGGTCATATTCTGTAATTGCTATTGGAGGTATCAGGGTAGGTGGTATCTTGGCAAAAATAAAATCTAGGCTGGAATTAAAACAGAAAAGTGTTAGAGGATCTCACTAGACTATGAGAATATATCAAAGTGTGGTTAGTATTGTTATTTTTCTTCCATTATCTCTTTTATATTCCTCACTGATGTTGAAAAAACATGATTTTCTAGATCTTTACTTAATTTTCAAAAATGATGAAAACATCCATTAAAAGTCTCACAACATGGCGAGCCTGAATTCTTTACACACCTGGACCTAACACGCATTATTAATACACGTACCTGTAATTCTTTGAGTATTTGTGCTAACTTTCTCTAATATTCATTATACTTCATTACATAATTTTGTCTTATTGTTATATCATCTTTAGCTTCCCCATTCTTTACATGGAAGATAAACATTTTCGTTGCAAATCTTTCTGATCTCCTAGACCATGTATACTGGTAATAACTGAAATTTCCAAAAAATTAGATTCCCATAATTCCTGATGTAACTTTCAACTATCAACTACACAGCTCTCTGTGGAGAAGGCTGCATTGTCTTGGTCAGATCATTGCCTTGGATCACCCCAGAAATGAGCGCGAAAGTCTTCATTCCATTGTTGTACTTTGACCGTTGCCCTTTGTGAAAAGTATTTGGTTCTCAGCATGGAGACAAGGCCCGGCTCTGGGCTGTAGATATCCTAACCCTCGGAGGTTAGTAACTTGGGGGCCACACACTCACTTGCCCTGCTGCGTGCTTACACGCGTGCGCGTGATGCCACAGACAAGAAATCAAGGCCCTTGCATTCGATCGTTAGAGCTGAAATCCATAGTTCATTATCGACTGTTGTTCATGACCCAAGTGTCATTAAAATCTCCAAAGAACAACATGGTTCATAGGATTTTCTAGAAACTTTACTTGCTGTTAAACCTTTCATATTAACAATAAAGGGCAGTAATGGAAAATCTTTTCTAGTGACTTGAATGATTCATTGATACACTGGGAAGGTGTCTAATAAATATTAGCACTGTGTTTGATTTTTACATTCAGGATCAATCTGTATCTGTTTCTAGGTTTGAAAAAATCCTTGCAAGGGTGTGAGATTGCATACTTATTTCACTGAGCTCTGGACGGAAGGTAATACCCATCTTCTATAATAGTGCCCTCAAAAGGCACAGAGAAAGATCTTTTTAGAGAGCTGGAAGAAACAGAATTTTGAATTAATCTGGTTTAGATTACTCAATATTATTGAAGAATATTAATACAGCCAGTTAGGGAGTAGAAGCATCTTTGAATTTGCACTATTTAAAACAAACATTGGCTGAATGACAGTTTCCTATAACATTTCCTCCTTTGTTCTGAATATATTATGCTTTATTTTAGTGAAAATTTTGTTCCATGAAAAATGTTAGACATTGGACTATGTTACCAAAAGAATTTGGACTTGTCACTTGTGAAAGTGTAAGAAGAGTGACTCAGGCCTCTCCTACACTCCCATCCCTTCAGTGGTCAGGGCTGGCCACCACACTTCGTCCCTTATGATCCGACTCCAAATTTGTCTTACTATTGCAACAACTTCTCCACCATTCTCTCCTGCCTTCCGTCTCTCTATCCCCTCAAATTCATCCTTCTCAACCACCTAGTTAAGCCTTCATTAACTCAGTTTGTTTTGCATTTCTCCACTGGTGAAAACCTTTGGAAATTTATCATTCTCTGTGGAATAAATTTCAGTTTCCTTGGCCTGGCATTAAGCCCTTTTTAATGGGCTTCAGGTCAACGCTTACTTTCCGATCGTCTCCCACAGGAACATCGGGCCCCAGCCAAATGACAATTGGTACCCCAACCAAGAATAAGAGGCCCTCCACCTTCTCATTTTTCCTTTGTGCCATTGCTTCATTCTGAATCCCTTCCCCGCCTCTGCTTATTAAAATGCATAAATTTCATCATATCATAAAGACTTTCCTGATCACAAAAATCACAAGATATTTTCTTTCTTTTAATCATTTACACAGTGTATGCTTTTCTTACAACCCTTCTCACCAAGTACCCATTTTATAGGAAATGCGAAAATACCCATTACAAGAGTTAAGCTCCTCGAAGATGGGAGCTCTCTTTGAATCTTCTGTGCCGCCTCTCTTAATATGGTAGGTGTGGATGAAACTTTTGTTAAAAATGAATATGAAGTAGTAATATTGCCGAAGGATGGAAGGATCCTGCCCCTTACCCCCTCGCCACACCTCTACCGCTGGATCATCGGGATGGCAAGGTACAGGGCAGGGTCAAAGCTAGCAAGTAGAGGGGTCATCTGGAGGTGGGGCTGAAACCTGGGACCAAGGTAGCAGAATCCTAGATCTGGTAAAGACCGGATGGAAAAGACAGATCAGAGGAGGCCCTAGGGATGCAGCTACAGCCAGCAATGTCCCATCCTTGTCCTGACCTTGGACTTCACGCTAAGCTCATGCAGATCTGACTTCATTTAATGCCGCATCCTTTGTCAATGACCCCTGTGTGAATGGGCCCCTGCTGAGTGCTCCCCCTTGAACCATGACATAATAATAACAATGCTGATGTTTGTTGAGTGTTTTCTATTGCCAGGTGCTGTACTGTGCTGAAATGCATTAATCGTCTCACCTTTGCAACAGACCCTGAGGCAGGCGCTGTTATTGGCGTCCTCATTTAGAGTTTGGGCAAGGGAGTGTTGGAGACACGGAGCGAGGTCTGCAGTTGGCACCGAGCAGTAGGGGAGGCGGCCGGATGCCTCCAGGGCTCCACCCCTCCGCCCAGGAGCTCCTGGCCTGTTTCTTCCTACTGGCTCAGTCTGGGCTTGTCCATGCATTTCCATGAGCCAAAGAAAGGGGCAGAAGTAGCTCTGAGATTTGGGCACTGCTGTACATTTTCGGTCCCTTGAAAAATCCTCTCCTATGAAATAGGTTATGGGTATAACCCGATCCCACTAAGCCCATCCCCCGGGGATTGTTCTCTGTGCGTGTGAATTAAGTGACTTCAGCTTTGGCGCAGAGTGAGGATTAGCAATGATTTGTGGGAAACGGGTCGCCCAGAGAAAGCTGAGAGGCAGCATGGCAAAGGCTGAGAGCCTTGGCTGCCTGCACCATCCCAGCGTCCACCCCACCCACCAGCTGCAGGAACTGGACAAGCAAGCCACTAAACTCTGCCAGTCTTCGTTTCCTCCGGGCAGCATGGGATCACAGCAACTCCCTCCTGGGACCAGCGCAGGGTTAGGTGGGATCGCGTCAGGGCCGCATGTGGCGCACGTGAGCGTTTACTCGAGTGACTATGACCGTGGCGGTTGTTGGCACCTAGACCGGAGTCATCCTGGAGTTACTTCATAGAACCACACGGCAGAACTAGATTAGTTAGAAGGCTTTCTACTCTCTTTCAAATATAATCTTCCATATTTAAAAACTTAAAAACATATAGAAAGAACTATTGAGGAAGTCAGTGGAAAAATGAGGAGAGGTTTACAACAGAAACATTGACGCAAGACTAATACAAGAAATATAATGACTCTTACAGTCTGTGACATCATTAAGCAGAGTGCTTTGGAAATACTTAGGAAAAGGAATCCCATAAAGAAAGACATCTTTTAACTGACTTGGCCCTCACGCATCTAACGCCGAATCAGGAAAGTCAGTCAATCAAAACAAACGAGATCACAAGACAGGCAAGGACTCTGGACAACAGGAAGCCCTGGACAACAGAGGTCGGGCTGTGGCAGAACCCAGCATCGGCCGTGTGGGCTAAGTATCAGCACAAGGAATTCCACATTTGTCAGTGCGAGCGTGGTTTCCAGCCTCCCGTCTGTACGCCCCGTCGAACACTGCAGTAGCCTACGGCTGACCTCGGTGCCTGTCCTCCCCGATGGAGGACTACTTTATCACTTGGTCCCAACTTCACTGGTCACGGTCTTCTGATCATCACCGTGGCAATTCACAGTTAACTGCACTAATGACGAGAAGTCACCCAGTAAGTCATCCGAAAGAACGTACAGTCCTAAATTTGTTTGTATTTCTCTTTCGAATGCACCTGATGATTTCTACTACATACACACCACCGCGCTGTCATCATTTTAGATATTTTTTAGGTGTTATATAAAACTACTTTATGTTCTCTGCATTTGGGGGAGATAATTGAGAAAAGTTATTCACAAGTGTTTGGTGGTATAGATGAGTAGCTATTTTGTGATTAAAAAGTTCTCTATGCATTATGTCTCTCAGATAATTAAGAACCAATTTTATGCTCAAATTCCAGGTAAAGTACTGCATAAAATGATTCAACATTATAAATTTGGCAACATGGAATTTTTAGTTTTGTTTTTTGTTTTTTAGTTCCTACTCAGATATATGATGGTAATGGCCAAATTCTTTTACACTCATTTTAATTTCAAATATTGGATATGTTATTAATAGCCATCAGTTATGCAGTGTTTCCTCTGCGGTGCACACTTTATAGACATTGAGGCTGATTCTCTCAACAGTCCCACACCATGGGTCTTATCTTCACTTGACAGGTAGAGAAACTGAGGCTGAGACTCTGGAGGTGATGAGTCCAGCGTCACAGAGCAGTCCGGGCTCAGAGCCGCCCCTGAGCTCAGGTCCGTGGGCTCTTGCCAAGTCCGAGGCTCAGGCTTTGGTGCCCCCGCTACACAATACCGCGCACCCGGAGCACGAGGGGGAAAACGGATTTCTTGACCATGGCCAAGGGTATAGCTCCTGTGACTGAAGGCTCAGCCTCATTCTGACGGTAAATCGGATGCCAGCTCACTTCCAACAGTAGTGGCACCTGGAATGTCAAGTGCAGAAGAGGACATTGCAATTAAGAAAGATCCCAAGAATCTCGGCGAGGCTCGCCAGCTAGCCATTGGCACCAGCTGAACGCGAACTAGCTTCTTCTGAAAAGAGAACTCTAAGAAGCTGATACAGAATCCATGTGATTTGGATAGTACCTAAATTCTGTGGAGGAAAAAGATAAGAAAGAAACTGGAGGCCTCGTCTCTCAAAAATCGTTTCCTTAATTTCTAAGAAAACAACCAAGCCAAAGGCATCGAGTTCTAGTGTGGTGTGTTTGGAAAAATCTTCCAACTGTGTGAGGCTCACCCCGAACACAGCACCCAAGCAAAGTGGGGCTTGGGCTAATCCACGTAAACACGGGAAAAATCATCTCATGCAGCAAAACAACTGCTGGTGGTTCTTTGCCCCAACGCTTCCATTTCAAGTGTCCAAAGAGCATCTGTGTACGTTGTTGAGGTGTTCATTGTGGGTGCTGATGTAAGCGAAAGTGAGAATTTAAGAGAAAAACAGAAATGTAGAACTTCGAAGGAGTTGCCAGAGTGGATTCAGTTGTAACTCCAAACCGTCCGGGGCTCTGTCAGAGTTTGGGGGCTAACCCTGGCCCTGCCTTGCGGGGACGGGGATGGGCTGAATGTGGCCTTTGCCCGGGGCCCTGGGCCCCAGGTGGAGCAGGGAGGGGTGGAGGATGGAATTCCTGGCACTGCCCTGCTGCGGGAAGGGGGAGTGGACGGATGGGGAGGACTGAAGCTCCCCTCTCTGCTGGGTGGGAAACTGGCCTTTGGCTCTGTTTGCTGGGATCCTTTTCCCCTTGTGTAAGCCGGGGAAGGATCGATCAGGTTTTAAAAATGTTGGCTCGACTTCGTGAAATGAACAGCAAGAGCATGCTGTCTTTTTTAACCTACAAGGAACACCAAAAATGAATGTGAACACCATGTTTGCCCACAGTTCCTTTCCTTAGGGCTCTGGATTTTGTAGCATTCTATCACCCAGAAAAATCGCTTTCATCTGACGGTGCCACCAACCAATAAACATAGAGACTTTTAAAAGTTAGATGTGAACTATCATGTTTTATCTGCTCTTAAGGAAGAATATAGGCTCAGATGGTCTTTAAGGCAGCACGTATACATATACACACACACACACCTATACACAAATGGAGACACACAGACACATATACATATTTACATATTGTTAGAGTCACTCGTTGTGGGAAATTTTTTCCCCAAAAGAGCTTTTGTGGGGGGTGTGTGTGGAGAAGAGACAATATGGAATTCAGTGAGGAATATATTTTATGGCTCATGACCAGGCTCATATTAAGAACGTAGGGTTGTTGAATTTATCATGAATATATGGGCTATTCACAGGATGGTCTTTACAAACCATCTATTTTCTACAGCAGAAGTTATAATTGCATTCTGATCCTGAAACTCAATGTCCAATTCTCGAATTAGTGAAAGTTTTTAATACTTTAAAAGGGGCTCATGTTAGGTAGCATGGTCTTTTAAAAATGTTTTCATAACTCAATTTAGAACCCAAAATTTCATCTTTGTTTCTAACTCTCTGATATTATACAAAATATTATTTTATTGCTAAGTTATTACGTGTAGTAAACATAAATGTCCTGCTTTATGTATCAATAATAAAATATGCATTATTTTCCTAAAAACAGCAATACGTGTTGATATTTCCTGACAATAAGTATTTATGGACGTTTCACACCAGTTTTATCATCCATACCAATTGTAACAGATGTGAGTTTGTCATTCAGTCTGGAAGATTTTATAAACCAGTGAATAATGAACTCCCCATCCATTCCAAAAGACATGGACTATAAAATAGTATGAATTGTCAGTAAATAGTTATTCTGATGAAATATTCCATTCACCCCTCCACTTCCATAGAGATAGATCATGTTCCAAAATATGCATCATTTCATAGATGGAAGAATAATTTTTAGAAGTGATTTACATGACAGAACCATGTAATACAGCCCTTTCCTCCAATTCAGGAGTGAAATCAATACAGCTAACCATGTGTGTCATGGTGTGACGGAGTGTTGAGCCATTCGCTCCTTCCAGAAGCCTGGGTAAATAGCCGGGCTCATTTTGTTGTCGGTATTGAATTCAAACCAACAATGCTTATGGAGCTCCTACCGTGGGCAATGCTCTCTGCTGGGTGCCGTCATGTACCCATGGCAAATTTATAACAGCGGAGTATGTGCTTCATAATTACGCCTTGGCCCGTGCGTCTCGTAAATTGATCACAGCACCTGCTGTGACAGCTCAGCTCGTGCTTCTGACAGGCATGGTCTGCTGTCCGCCTGTGCAGAAGTGGGCGTCCTTCCTCCTTCCCCATCATGGTTGCTGCATTCCTTCCCTCGGACTTTGCTTCTGCTTTAGCTCCCTGGACCGAGCATCCTCCTAATGGCATCGCAGGCAGCTATCTCCACGGCAACTTTCGCTTTTCCTGCCACAACAGGCAGCAAGATTAAAGCAAAGATAGACTCTCTGTTCAGTTTGATGTCAGGGTTGTGCTCGGCACTGAGAATGTTGTGGCTGACAGAAGACCCAGTCCCTGACCTCATGGAGCTTCAGTCTAGCAGGAAAGAGGGACGTTGAATAAGCATGTACCTCTATCATACTATGGGAGCGTAAGACCTAGAAGCCTGATCAGGCATAGAGGGTCAAAGGAGCTCCCGGAGTTGGATGCTTCAGGGCAAGCCTGATGGAGGACTAGGGAGGGAAAGGGGAGGTAAAGGCTTACAGACAGAACAGTTTGAACACAGGCCCTGAGGTGGAAGAGTGTTGACCCGTTCAGAAACGGAGATGAGTGTAGTGGACCTGGAGGGAAGGAGGGAGTATTTGAGGTGAAGCTGGAGAAGTAAGGGGGACTCTGGTGATGCGGGAGTCAGGTGACATCAGATGAGATGGGCCACATAAAGGGTAAAATTAGATGTTAAGGATGGTTGTAACTAGACAAGTGACAATTAATTTTATATTTGGCTACTGCTTTGACAACATTTGAAGGAGGATAAACTAAAAGGTTATTGTGCTGTCCAGGTGCAATGCGATCATAGTAGTTTGTTCTAGGCTGATAGAGAAATGATGACATACTTTGGGGAAAATACAAAAAATAGATAGAACTTGGTGTTAAATTTGATAGAGGGTGTGAGGAGAATGTCTGTGTTTCTGGCTTACACAGATGCGTAGGCGGCCACGGCATTAGCTTCAATAGGGAACGCTGAGAGAGGACAAAGTTTTGAGGTAGAGGAAAGAATACGGATTTGCCTGTGGACACATGACAGCCTCCTCAGGGAGGCGTCCTCAGCGAGACAGGTGGCCCTCCACTGAAACACCGTCGGAGACAGGAAGACCAATTATATGATTTCATCTGGGCTACAGTACTGTTCCGTTCCAAGTTTTAAAATAAGTAAAATGAGATTTATCTGTTAAATATACTTAGAACCTTCATGTGCCGTCTTCCAACAACCACTCACATCTCCCAGTTGCTAGTTCAGGGCTCCCTCTGCCAGACCACCGTTCATCATATGAATGCCTGCCTGGGAGCTTTGTGGGGACCCAGGGCACTGATGACAGATGAAGGAGGTGGGAACTAGCTCAGTCTAGAAGGCAGCTCCTGGGGTGGCCATGGGCCAGCTGCAAGCTCCTTGAAGGACGCTTTGCTTGTGTCTAGGAGGGAGAGAGGGACAGGAGAATCCCTAAGGTCACTTGGAGTTTTCCAATTCTTTTGGATAGCAACCATTTTAAAAAATATAAAATGAATCTGTTTATTAAACTCTATTTAAATTTGTTTTTACTGGAAAAATCCAACATTTGTCTATGTATCCATAACATAGTGTTTGTCACATCCTATTATGAAAAATGTAGTCTTAAAAATGCATGTTCATTTCTTTGTTCATTTTACTTGACTATTAGCTTCTACTTTTTTTGATATGTAATGGCTGTTTATAAACTGGAAGAACCGATTCCTTCATCAGTTTCCACATCTTAAGTCAAGCTTTTTTGGAAAATCATCAGGAGTTTTGTGTACAAAGACTTAAGAATTCAGACATCACAATATGCATCCGTCACCAAACAGAATCATCAAACACTGCTCTTTAAGGTGATCACTGTTTCTTTACATTAATATCACACACATTTATGAATGAGATACAAATTAAAGATACCCTTCAAATCAATTTAAAATTTGACTTTGATTTTTTTTCATAAAAAATGTAATGTCATATAATAATGACATTATAATGCCAGATAGCTACGCATATAATAGTCTCAAAATGACTTTTTAATTATACACACACAAAAGTACTGAGTGCCAAGAACTAGTAGTGAAAAACATTCCATAATACGTTTTATCTCAGCATGGTAAGGACTTCTTTTGTTTGATAATAATCACCACAATGTACACGATCACACAAAACTTATACACGTATGAGGCCACTGTAGCAATGGACTGAAAACCCCCACTGAGGAGGGTTGAATGGGGGGCCATGGGGCGCCGTGCGTTTGCAGAAAGAAACTGCTGCTTCCGGTCACATCTGAGGACTAAATGAAGGGCAGAAAACTGGATGGTCTGAGTCTTCTCATAGCAAATTCCAAAGCTACATAAATGAATTTTCTTTCATAAAAAGGTGAGAGGAGTAAGTACTTTTGTAGAGAGTAGATTAGATGCAGGAGGTAGCATTTGAGTTGAGATTTCTTGACCTAGAACTTTGCTTAGATTCTAACTTCTTGGCTCTACGAGGACAAGTTTGACCTGATGATTACTTAGAGGGGGCGGTAATATTTCTTTTTCCTACATGGTGTAAGCCTGTGTGTATATTAACATTAGCACGTGTATCACTTCATAGGTTCGGATTTAAAATCTACGGTGCTAAGGTGGAATTTTTCTTCTATGCTGCCTTCAGGTTAAATGTCTTAACATCATCTGAATGCTTTATTCCATGAGGAAAAGAAGATTGCAGTTTTTCTTCAAGTGATCCAAACAAGAAAATTTTCAAAGGAAAGATCGCCTGCCAGAATATTTAAATTAATGCTCTTGTTGCTTATTATTTAATCTATAATAATTTAAAAACATTCTTGAAAAACTTGATCTGCTTTTTGTGGACATGATACACATCTGATTTTATCTTACTGTTGAAGATATTTTATTTTCATAAGAAAAGAGAGAAAGCTGTCAATATACTGGTTAAAGTTAATTGAATTTGGAATGCTTGCTAAAATCGAGTAGGTCTCAATCCTTTTCCTGTGCTGTTAAATTACTAGATCAAAAGGTTAGCTCAATGTAGTCTGAATCATACACAGTAGATGTCAATTACATATCATTATTCTATGAATACCGTATTTGGCTTAGAATCGGCAATTATTGAATATAAGCTGTTTAAATTTTAGCTTCAAAATGATTAATTGAAGATTCATTTTAGAGAGCCTGCTATAGATTTCTATTTCTGAAATTAAGTGAAATTAAATGTACACTATATAGATTTCATATAGGGGGAAAAAAGATTTAACTTGATTTTTAACTATTGCTATAGCCTTTGTGCTGGAGATTTTGATTTCCCCCGACTTTCCATATATTTTGCATATGTTGCAAGTTTACACTTTCTAGGATAGACCTTCAAACATGTGGACCCCTCCCACACCCTTGCCCCATCCCATCCAAATACTTGTGCTGACTATTGGACATACGGCTTGATGAAGCAGTAGGCCCTGACCCATGGTGTGCAGGGTCGGCTGTGGGCAGATGGCTTCCTAGGTCAATTTGGCTTGAGGAAGCAGGGAAATAATTCTTTCCAAATAATACAATAAGGCAGGAACACTATCTTTGTGGAGTGGATCCTCTTGTCTCACAGGAAGGTCTTCCCAAGTGACTGGAAAGTCTAAATCATGTCATAGAGGAATTTGAAACCAGTGCTGGCACGGCACTGATACTCAAAGAAAAAGTATGAGAAGGGGTCATGAAATTTGCTGGGGGAGAACACTGGCCTGTGGTCAGACACAGAAGTCTCTGAAACCTTGAACATTAAAACTTAGTTAATAACAACTGATAAATAAACAAAGAAGCAATCCCAACCATGAAGCGAGCCCACAAAATCTCGGGGAACAGACAGAAAGATGGCCAGAGGAAATGGTGCGGGGGCGGAACGTGGGAAAGAAGAGAAAGATCATAGAAATGAAGATCGAATGGAAAGCAGCACAGGAAGGACAGCTCAACAGAAAAGGTGATAAAGACAAACAACAGAAATGAGAGAACTTGATCAAAATCAAAGTGAAATAGGGAATTTAAAATGAGAAGAGATGAGAGAGAGAGAGGACAGGCATAGAGATTTTTAAAATATGCATAATTGGAGCTCTTGAGAGGAGAAGTAATTGGGACAGAACACATATTTAAAAACTTAATTCAAGAAATCATTATTAAAATAAAGGAAGATTTGAGACCATATTTTGGAAGAACACACCATGGGTCATGGAAAGCTGACCCAGAATGCTCAGCACCAGTGGGTCTGCAACTCATCCTCTCTATCCTTGGGATGAGGGTGGGGATGGAGGTGGAGATGAAAAGAAAGAAACGACCACATATTCGTGTGAACATACTCTGAACCTCTTCACAGTGTTTATTTGAGGAAATATAGTGGAAAAAATGCCAATTATTGGACTATAAAATGGAGATGTTTCATGATTAAAAGTAATAGTCTCTGCAAATTCCTTGGGGACCTCAAATGTTGTGTGGCAGAGGGCATCCTGAAGTGTCCAGGAAGGACCTTGGGGGCTATACAGACGGTCTGATTTCATGTTTTCCCTGTGTCTTGAAGTTACTTTTATCATCTGAATTATTAATAAAGAAGCAAGATCTCTGATTCTGGTGAGTCGCATTTGAAGATCTGATCCTATATATTATCTCACCAAGACATATCCTGTGTTACTGACTTTAAATATAGAGAAAAATAACAGGGTAGCCAGACAAAAGGACTGAGCCACTTATAAGCAGGAAAACTCACGGTGGTCTCAGAATTCTCCACGGCTATCCTCAAGGTCAGTGGATAGGAGAGACATACCTAATCCAAACTCAAGAAAATAAAATACATCATTGATTTTATTTTATTTATTTTATTTTTTTAAAAGATTTTATTTATTTATTCGACAGAGATAGAGACAGCCAGCGAGAGAGGGAACACAAGCAGGGGGAGTGGGAGAGGAAGAAGCAGGCTCCCAGCAGAGGAGCCTGATGTGGGGCTAGATCCCATAACGCCGGGATCACGCCCTGAGCCGAAGGCAGACGCCCAACCGCTGTGCCACCCAGGCGCCCCACATCATTGATTTTAGACTCAGTCAAACTAGTCTTCAAGTACAAAGGCTAAAGACAAACAGTTTTGAAAATGTGACATTAGAGGGGCGCCTGGGTAGCTCAGTCGTTAAGTGTCTGCCTTCAGCTCAGGTCATGATCCTAGGGTCCTGGGATCACCCCGCATTGGGCTCCCTGCACCACTGGGAGCCTGCCTCTTCCTCTCCCACTCCCCCTGCTTGTGTTTCCTCTCTTGCTGTGTCTCTCTCTGTCAAATAAATAAAATCTTTTAAAAAGAAAGAAAGAAAGAAAGAAAGAAAGAAAGAAAGAAAGAAAGAAAGAAAGAAAGAAAAAGAAAATGTGACATTAGAGAATGCTGTTTCTCTCCTTTTTGAGGAAACTACTGGAGGTCAGTCTTCAGTTTGCCCAGAGATAACAAATGTGATCAGTGCTGGGTATTGAGTAGATTTAATTGAAGAATGCAGGCTAAAATGATGTGGGAATTAGGGTGGCAAAACAGAATATGAACTAATTATGCTCTGACAATGTAGACATGACACAACTAGCAAAGAAAAAGATGGGGGAAGAAGATGGGAAGTAGAGCTTATTTGCTGATTGCCTCATTTTCAACAGTTTGGGGTTAAAGAGCATTATTTGAAGCTGATGTCTCAAGTGACAGACAAATAAGTATATCTAACAAAAGCAAAGGTAAATGCCAAGTGATTTGGTTTTACTTAAGCAATTTTAGCTCAAAGAGGAAATACAATCCCAAAGTACAGAATAAATAGAAAACAGCATAATAAAAGTATTGCATATCAGAAGTTACAAGAGGCCACTAAAATGCTCAGGAAAAAAATGTATTACCTCAAATCTTTGTATTAATTAAAAATTAAAAGAATAAAGTTAACTCAAAAAGTTAGAAAAGAAGCACAAAAATAAACTGAATAAAATAAGAAGAAATTTTTAAGAGTAAAAGTAAATGAGAAGATAAAAATGGCATAATAAGAAAATAAACTTAAAAGATGTTTTTGGAAGGAAAAAAAAAACCAGTAAAAGATATACCCAATAGCTAAACTAATTAAAAAAGAATAGAGAATGTGCAAAGAGGAAATAATAAGCAGGCTGGGGTTAGGGGGAGGTGGTGAGTAACAGAAAAGGGAGGGAATTAAAAGAAACATGGGACATTCATTTGTTCAATTCGATGCAAACAAATTTAAACTTTGGGGAAATAGAAAAAATTTCTAAGAAATTTGCAATTTGTCAAAGCTGATCCCTGAGGAGATAAAATCTAAAAAGATTCGATCTCTATGGGAGAAATATAGAAGGCTATCAAAGAGCTACTCTCCCTGCAATCAACAAAAATGACAAAAGATTACTAGGCCCAGACATGAGAATTCCACAAATCCAGTGTATTTTTCCAGAGTTTAGGGTGAAAAAATGGGCAACTACCAATTTTTTTCTCCATAGAAAGTATAATATATAAAATACAAAAGTTGTAGAGAAAGTGAATGATAGATTTATAGGCACTGAAGCATAAATCTTAAGTAAGATATTAGCAAACTAAATTCAGCGGCATCTTAAAAGGCTGATGCATCATTACCAAATAAAGCTTATTTCAGAATATAAAGATGATTCATTATTAAGAATCCTATTAATGAAACTAATTATATTAAGGAATAAGTAAATAATATTTATGATCATTTCGACAGATGCTGATTAGAAACTGGATGATATTCAACAATCATTATTGATAAAAACAAAGAGTGTAATAATGTCCTTTATAAGTTAAAAAATATATATCTCAATCTGAAAGCCAGTCTCATGCTTAATTGAGACATTCCCCAAGTATTCCCCACTATTATCACTATTATTTAACATTATATTATAGATAGTAGCCAATGCTACTATGCAAGAGAAAGAAATTAGAGGTAAACAATTGGAAAGGAGAAAACAAAATAACGAATTTTTGGAGATCATGACCTGAGTTGAAACCAAGAGTCAGACACTTAACTGACTGAGCCACTCAGGCACCTTTCAATAGCTTTTATACAACCTATAGGAAGAGAACTTTAAAACACTGTGGAAGGACCCATAAGACAGGAACAAATGGAAAGACATAATATATATGGGATTTGGAAACTGAATATCATAACCATGTCAATTCTACTTCAGTTAATTTTTAAATTTAAAGAGATTGCAATAGAAATGCCAATAGGTTTTTCATTTTAACTAGACACACCGATCCCAAATTTCACATGTAAAAATACACATGCAACAATTGTTAGAAACACTTTAAAAGACCAGCTGCTGGGATGTGGGGCAGATAAGAAACACCAGATAATAAGATACACAGGCATATATACAGACAGAATTCTGACATACACAATTTCATTCATTTTTATGTAATCAAACCTACCTTTTCCTTTATTGTTTCTTTTTTGATATTATAATTGCCTTTATTATATTTTGTTTTTTTAAAAAAAATATCTCACTTAACGCTTTATGTTTAATTGTTTTAAGTCATCTGTATTTTTAAATTTTAGTAATGGTATAAGATAGGCCTAATCATTACAATTTATTTTTCCCCCAGGGAGTTAGTCTGCTAACTTAGCACCTGTCACTGGATGAGCTTTTACGGTCCCACTGATTTGGAATGTCATCTTTATAAAATATTAATTAATTTTAATATACTTTTAGATTCATTTCTATTACATTGGTCTACCTACACTATTTGTTAGGGCCACACATTTTAACTATCATTGTTTTAAAATCTGTAGAGCACGTCCTCCATTCTTTTCTCTTTTTCTCCTCAATACTTAACTTGGTTTTCTAACCCATTTATTTTCCCATATGAATCACTTCTTTAAAGATCCATGAAAGTCTCCCATCGGCTCATTCACTTGAGGTGCGGCACCTTTACAGTATTAAATTAAAATAGTTGAGTTCTTGGCTCAAAGCAACAACTATCTTTAAATAACTTAAGCATAAAAAGCAACTACTGGAAAGGTATGAGGTAGCTTATAGAATCAAAGAAAACAGTGAAAAGCCAGATCTCAGAAAGGAGGCAGGAGCTGGGGACGGTCTGGGAGTATTGTGGTATGAACTAAGGCAGGCCTCTTCAGGATCCACCGTCTGGAATAACGTAACCATCTGCAAGTATCTCAGTCTTTCCTGGTTGATCCAACCTGATTCCCATGCTCATCTCCGGGCCAGGCAGGTGGGAAGGGCCTCTCTGGTGTCCCACCCTACTTAGAGTGCTTATAATGGCCAGGCCAGAGTCCCCAAAGGAAACTAAGGGTCTGTTACCAGATGCTTGAGGGCAAAACCAAGGACCATCACTACATGGGCAGCTCTAACCTGGAAGGTATGTCTCTCCACTTACTCCAGTCTTCAAAATTCCCAAATGGTTTCTTTCATAGAGGTCCTGCAGACTTCTTATTACAGTTATTTTAAAGAGTTACACAGTTTTGGTTATAGCTCCTTATAATTGTGAATGAGATCTTTTGAAAACTGCCATTTCCAACTGGCTGTTGCTAGGATCTAGGAAAGACCAGTAAATATTTTAATTTATTTGACAGACGAGAAGGCTGTTATAGAAAGCTGAATGTAGTCTGAAAATTTTAAATAGCAGCTAGGAAAAACTGAGAAGCACATGATTTTGGTCTATCCAGCCAGGCTGGAAACACACATGAGGTTCCACGTACAGGAGACATGTGACAAGTGTGAGGAGAGAGCAGTAGCTGGCCCAGGGGGTTAAAAGTGTAAAGAGAGAAATATGACCCTGATCCAAATCCAATTTCCTGCTTTTTAAGGAAGCATGGATAAAAATAAAACACAAATGAATATTACATAAAAACAGGTGAAACCTGCTGATTTTTGGAACAAAATTTGGCAAATCTGATGTTATAGCCGATAGAATCATAAAACAATTTAAACAAAAATAAGGCCTTAGTTGTTAGAAAAACAATATGAACAGCAAACTAAATTAGTACTTTCTTATGAAAAAAAACCCAAAGCAAATATTCCTACTGTATCAGAAACATGAAGTCATAAATTCTATCAGGTAAGTAGAAGATTTTGACAGTTGAGATTTTAAATGCAGATTGTTGGAGTGGAAGATTATCACCTATATTTCCATATTTTCAAAGCATTGCACAGTTTACTTTTGCTTTTCCATTAAATGTTATTCATTTAAACTTAATATGCTGAATTTCATTATGATTCAACTAAATTTCTTTTCTTTTTAAATTACTTTAATATTTTCCTAAGTAGCATTCTGAAAATACCAACATCTCATCTCTTAGTTCTAAAGACTTCTTAAGAGTAGAAATAACTGATCTGAGCATTACTTAGCTTTCTTTCCCAGACCTGCCAATCCTGACAAAGTATGATGAAATGCCAGAAAGTTAACAATCAGAAGAGAAAAAAAGAATACATTAATTTGGAATTAGCAATAATTTATTAGGGACTGTGTTGAGATTTGCTTGCTTAGCAAGCCTTTACTCACAGAGTAAATAATTTAACATGACAGGGGATTTATAGGATATTGTCTAAGAATAAACTATTTTTAAATACTTAGTAATAGTTTAAAAGGTCTGCATGTATAAGTAGCACTGATATACAAAAAAATCGCTCTATTAAAAAAGATTTATTTATTTATTTGAGAGAGAGCATGCACGCGCAGTGGGGAGAGGCAGAGGGAGAGAGAGTGTTAAGCAGACTCTGCACTGAGTGTGGAGCCCGATGCGGAGCTTGATCTCACGACCCTGAGATCATGACTTGAGCCAAAACCAAGAGTCAGATGTTTAACTGACTGTGTCACCCAGGTGTCCCCCAAAATTTGCTTTTTAATTTAGCCTTTAAAGCAGGTCCTCTGTGGGGCGCCTGGGTGGCTCAGCCAGTTAAGTGTCTGCCTTCAGCTCGGGTCATGATTCCGGGGTTCTGGGCTTGAGCTCCAGGTCAGGCTCCATGCTCAGCGGGGAGCCTGCTCCTCCGTGTACCTCCCCCTGCTTGGGCTCTCTCTCTCTCACACATTCTCTCTCTCTCAAATAAATAAATAAAATCTTTTAAAAAAGCAGGTCCTCTGTAATATCTTACTAATAAAATTTGAGTTTGGGTAGATACTTCAAAAGAACAAACTATACCTGTCGAATGTGTGACGATCTAAGCTTTCCATTAATTGAAAATAGATTTTTGTAGAATCGGTGTGAAATATTATGGCCCTGTTGAATATGTAAGTTTGTGAAAATACCTTAAAAAATTAGGACACCTTCTATTCTTGTATGTTGACTCATTTCTTGACCGAAGAACGGCTGGGTAGTTGGTACATAGTAGGCATTCAGTAGTTGTTTGGTAAATAAATGAGCCAAGATAGATCGTTTATTTACAAAAAGACTGAGACTCATACACTGATGGGTTTGCCTGATGTTCTGGGGGCAGGAATGTCCCTTTCTGAGTCAGAAATTGACTGGACCGCACTGAGAGTGAAGCCTATGGCTTGTGGAAGGATGTGGTGGTCATTTGTGGGCACAGGGATGAAGCATGACGTTCTCAGGGCTGCAGGCTTCTGCCAACAGCATTGCCAAGAGATAGGCCCGGCCTCTGCGGGTAGAAGCCTCAGGAAGAGCCAGATTCATGGAGCACCAGCCTTTGCAGGGACTCATCTGGAGGACTCCCCGGCCTCCTCACGATGCCGAGTTGGTCACAAGGTGCGCGTGCTCCTCAGCCCCTCTGTCTTTCTGATCTTGGTGACCCTTAACTTCCAGGTCTCTGGCCAGGTCCCGGGCACATGGCCTTAGCCTTAGCCTTAGTTAGACATTTTTTTTTGTTTTAAACCTAAGCCATAGAGCGAGGCGCTAGCCGTAAATTAGGGCAGGAAGGAGCTGTGTGCTGTACCAGAGAGCAGCGTGGAGAGAGGGAAATTTCCTCCACCTGTGGCTCTCAAGAGAGGCAGCGGCCCAGAGCATGAGCCCTGGACGCTGACGCGCGAGGCCAGCTTCAGCCTAGCTGGCCCACAGGGCAAGTCTTGGAACCTCTGCGAGATGAGGGCAACAAGAATATTTAATTCCTGGGACCGTTCTGAGAATTAAGAGGTACCGCACTCAAAGCCCTCAGCAAGTTGCTTGTGCAGAGTCAAATGATCAATAAGTGTTAGGGAAAAGGAAGGTAAGGCGAGCATGAGAGAGTGGAGAGGTGGTAGAATGTTCTCTTAGATCCAAGAGGCTCATCACGCACGGGTCCCTGCCTGACCTCGTGTTATCCCCTCTGCTGTCCCCAGGCAATTGTCTGGCTCACTCCCCTAGAGTCCTGTATCATCCCTGTGGCATTTACCAGGAAATTCAGACCCACACAAAATAAGTAAGTACGTGCTACCCCCCTGCTGAATAGCAAGATGGCAAAATACTAAACTAACCCCAAATTACTCCCTTCATATTGCATTAAATTCCTAAACTGTGGTGCATTTTCTCTTTACAAAATATCATATTTACCAGTATTATATTTACCTGTAATCTTTAAAACCTAAATCTGGTTGATAATTTTATAGTATTTTCACCCACTTTTCTGAAAGAGAAGAATGGACCCATTTCCACTTCTCATTCATAAACCTTATAATGGATATTTCTAGCCATCTTGATAACATAGATAAAAATGATTCACCAATATGAGATATGTAAGAGGTTCATTTTATAATGGCTTTAGAATACTTTAATCAAAGACAACTATTAATTCAATTAAACACAAATTACTTTAAAGGAATAGATCTATTCTTTTTTTTCATGAAAAGATAATTAGAAAGTAATGACGGAATGATCTTAATGCAAAATAATGAGAGATATACCAATATCCATTTAAATTTATGGATCAAATTATTATTTCCAGAAGTGAACTGTATAATAGTCAAAATATTATGATATTAATCTTTGATTCAGAATTGAGAAACATTCTATTATGGTAAATGCTAATATAAAAATTTAGGTTTATTTTCTCTTTTTTAATCGCTAAAATAACACACTGGTGGAATAGTTAACCTCAATCACCAACATACCAACTGGGTACTTAGAAAACCAGCTGAAAATAAAATGAAGGAACACTTTCTATTTAGCCTATACTTAGAATGAAAATATTTTGTATTTAATAGGCGGAGCAACTTCCTGGGTCAGAAATCGTGATGGTAACACGACAGCCAACACTGTGCTTCTTACCCATCTGTGACTGGTCTAGACCATATTTATTAACTCATTCAATCCTCACAACAACCGTAGAGTGTAGGAATTAACATTATCATTTTCATTTCATTCTCTATTCGGAAACTGTAGTTATTCACATTTCTTAAGACTAATACAAAATACCCATGGGCCGAAAGGATGTTCGCCTCAAGCCCACCACTCCGGTCCTCCTGCAGTGTGAAAGGAAGACTGTGAGTCCCTCAAGGACCCACAGGAAACACCTGGAGCCTTCAGCCTTATCCAGGGAAAAGGATGTGGACCAGCTGGGTCCTGCACCTTGGCGATGCAGCCTCTGGGAGACTAGGACAAAACCCCCAGCAGCTTCCTCATAGGCTGATCGGGATGCCTCGAGTCCCTGTCCTTAGGGAAAGATCTCCAACAGACCCTCATTAGAGTCCATTCATTCATTCATTCACACCGGCACCCGTTCATTCATCCAGCCAGTATTTAAGAGGAGCCTGCTATTGCCTTTGTGCTGAAGACACACAGACATAAATGCCGCTCCTCAAAGAGCTTTCCATTTAAAAGTAAATCACCAATCATTAGCACATGTCACCATAAAATTGGAGACTGGAATCTTTACTGTGTCAGATGACATACTGTCCTTAGGCGTGACAGTGGCCACCACTCCCAGACATTCCAGCCCTTATGACCCCAGGCCTAGATACTTGCAAAAGACTCCTGTTTCCTAACCCGCTTCTTCCTTCTCCACCTCCTTCTGCACAGCACGCAGCTTCTCCCCATGTCAAATTCATGCTTTTAGACGCCTGCAGCAAAACACTCACACCCCCACACCACCATTTGCCTGCAGGTCATCCGCAGTGTGTCACCAGCCTACTCTTACCCTCCGTTTTCCATGGTTTGACTGGAATATATGCCTTGCAAATTCCTGCTTCTGCCTGTTGCCCTCACAGCTCCCCTGACCTCAAATGCCCTGAGTCTCCTTTTGGCCAGTGGAGCTCCTGTGTCCAGGCCCAGCCCCAATCCTGCCCCTGGGCAGCTTTTCCTGACCACCCCCAGGGACCAATCTCTCACTCTTGAACGCCTTCAGCTAGCACTGACTGTTTGCAGGGGTCAAGTGCACAGTGGGTTCTGTGCAGCCCGCGGGTTTCCTGTATGCGCTTGGTCCCAGCAGCAGAGTTCCGACAGCTCAGGGCCAGCACAGAGCAGGTGCTCAGTGAGTCTAGGAGACTGTCCTCGGGAGGAGACGGAAATGCGTAGAAAGCCAGCCCTGTAATGACAGTCAAGGCTCCCCGAATGCAGACACACTGATTCTTCGATAGGCATTTCTTTTCACTAAAATTCTGGGGCGGAGAATTTTCAGAGGCCCTACCTATTTAATTAGAACTCTACATGGTTTGACGTAAAAGGCTGCATTCCCCCGTGATCTAGGCGTAGGAGTGGATCTCTAGGCAGTTTGGGTTTGAATATTGCTCTGCCTGAGACTCTGGGTGTAATCTGGGGAAACTTGTCTCACCCCTTGATTGTCAAGTCCCTCAGCTGTAGAAGGATACGGGCTAAGGAACGCCCCAGAGCAGCTGAGAGGTTAATTCCGATTACTCCTTTAAACAAGAAAAACACTTTTGAAATTGCAAAATGTTTCCATTAACAAAAAAACCACAATAATGGCTGAGTTCGGATTACAAATGAAGTCACCACCCAGCTTTCTCTTACCGTTTATTTTTGTTTCAAAGTAACGTCAGCTCCCTTGTTTATCCATGTTAGCCGGGCCCCTTATCTGAAAATATGTAAATCTACTTAAATTAATTTCCCGTAATACCACACAAAACAATAATCATATTGGTCCCATTTATAATGTACTAATAACATTAACATAATTACATTCAAGTATGAAATTGCTAGGTAATAGGCTTTTCATAAATTGTTTCAGTGCGAATGTCGTTTTTAACCTGACTCCGGGTCTTCAGTTCCAGAAATTGCCGGAAAAAACAGTATGCCTGATGTGAGAAAAGCTTCCCACCATTTTTTGACTGTGTAAGAGAAACCATCAAAGAGCTTTTGTGATGGAAATGAGAAGGGTTGGCAACCCACACTTGTTTCCGAGTGTCATGGAGCTTTCTCTGGAGTGGAGGGTCCCATCGCCTGTGCACAGTAGGCTGCAGTAGGGACCTTATATTTCCGCAGTGGTGACACATCTAGAAGGGTAGCTCTTGTAAGCTAAGGTTTCTCTCTTGGGAAGCGAGGTCAGCCTTTCTATCAGAGTCTTTTTGGCTCACAGACTGTTGCAGAATTCTTCCTGGGCTCCTTGGGGCCTTGGCACAACTTCGTGCCAATGCGAGTCATGTGTCTGCATGAAGTGAGAGAGGCCACAGCGGGTGCAAAGGACCTGGCTCCAGGAGCACAGTTAAAAAGTGGGGCCTTGAGTCTGGCATGTAAATTTATTTGTTTTTCACAATTTTGGGTGAATGTATACTTTAGGCAAGTGAGTGATCCCTTTCTTCTCTGAAAAAAAAACATGATAAAGGGACAGGAGCTATTAGGCAAATCTGTCATGAGAATCAGGAAAGGGTAGAACATAGCCGATGTTCATACGCACTGTCCGAGGGATCTAATTGGACCATAAATCATGTCCGCAAACACGTGTCAATTTGTAATATATTATTAAACCTAAAAAAAAGGCAGAGCATGTTGTAACTGAATAGATCCGAGTGATTCTCTTTGATCAGATTCTGATCTTGCTGGATAATTACAAAGCCACCTCAAGTTTATACAAAGATTTTTTTCCTACTGTGCTCAGAGCACAAATATGTATTACCCACCCCTGTTATCCTCCCAGTGACCCTACAAGGCAGGCAGAGAACTCTATAATCTCTGCCTCTTAAATAAGCTAATTGCACTTTAAAGTATTTTTTAGAATTTTTGAACATAAATGATATTCCAGGGAAGGGTGAGTTCCCCTTTCTTCCTCTGGAGTTCAGAATGATACAATGGAGAGGCAGGCAACATTCAGTAATAGGACGGTGTGCAAAACAAACAGCTAAATAAACATCATAGGCTAGGGCCAGTTTCCAGCATTTTCTGATTTGCCCCTCTACTTTCATATAGCTTAACATTTCATTTACCTTGGAACGTACAGGATACATTTCTACGCATTTGTGGTAACTTCTCCCTGCCACCCCCCACTTAGGAAATGTCAGCAATGTACAATATCGAACACAGAAGCTACTGATGACTTCAAAGCAGGTAAGGAAATACTGCCAAGTGCGTTACAAGAGTGTCTGGTGCAGCACAGTGAGTCCTAAGTCAACGTCCTGATGAGTTTGAGGACTTGTTAACTCAGAAGCTGAGAACTTTCTTTTGGACCACATTGCTACTGGTGACGGTGGGAAGCAGGGAAATGACCTAGCACAAAGGAGGGCAGGAGGGGAGGGAGGCTGCCGGCACAGGAGCTGGGACAGCCTGGACAAAGGATCCAATGCTCCAACGTCAGAGGCCTCCTGGGAAGAGGACACTGTCACAGACTCTCAGTAGTTGCTTTTCAATGACTTGTAACTGCTTGGAATGGTGCTCTCTCCGTTAGTACCATTGTTTTAAGGATTTGCTAGCAACACAGTGACTGATTCATTTCAATGCAGAATTTAGAGAGGCGAGTTTCCATATTAAAAAAAAAAATGAGGTTCCCAGATTCTAATGGCATCTGTCTCACCCCCAACATACTGAACCCCTGAAGGAAGGGAGGGGGGTCGACTGGCCAACATGCCTGCGTCCCCACAGGGAGTGACCACGAAACAGTTAAGCAGCAGCATTTTGTAGCAAGTATTTTAAATTCAGCTGCTAGAGTGGGAGAGGAAGTTGGAGACAGGAACAATCTCAGAACAGTGTGTATTTAAATCAGGAGGGGAGAGAATTGTCTTCTATTTCTCAGCCATCCCAGAAAGTATTCTTTTCCTGTCTCAATCCAGGGAAGACCACAGTATCCCACTCCCAGCCCCAGAAGACATTTGCATAACACATTTACATTTGAAGGGAGCCCACAGATTGGCAACTCCCAAAGCTTCAGCTAGGCACGGTTTTCTATAATAGCAATTAGGAACAGAAATAGAATAACAATAGCTGTAGAAATACAGTTGCTGAGCTGTGGGTAGATGAAGCAGAAAAATCCCTGCGTTTTAAAGACTGAACTTTGAATGATTGCAGAGTTAGAGACTAACTGGCCTTTGTTCTTTGTAAACTGGCTCTGAAGCCTAGTAGGGACCAGACCAATTTGGACCAATGTGGGAGCTTGAAGGGGGCTCCCTGTGGCAGGAAATGAGGCGCAGCCGGATGGCAGAGGACCAGGCTGGGATCAGGACAGAGCCCAGACCCAGGAAGCGCTGGCCAAGGGGTCCGCTGAGGTTCTGGGTGATGGCCGGCGTGGCAATAGCGGAGCGCCATGACAGTGCCTGGGGACACGGGGAGGAGGCAATGAAAGAGAAGATCTACAAGGAAGGGAGAGCTGGAGTAGACACTTAAGGCACACAGGACAAACCCAGGGCTGGGGACTGGAGCCATCGGATGTTTTCCTGTGGGTGGAGGGGGGACATTCATCAGAAACACAGGCAGCCCCATCTTCCAGTCTGATGCTCTGCTATATCCTCCAGGCCATGGGACCTCAGTATGAAACAGCTCCTCAGAGACTTCTGTTTCTCCTTTCTCCCCCAATTTCACTGTCCTCCACCCCATCCCTCAACCCCTAAGAACTGCTGTCAAAATGAATGAGAGCCCAGTGAAAGGTCTCATATGGTATGAATGACAACTGTGTGGCCCTGCCTGGGGAGGAAGGGCCAGGACAGATGAGACAACAGGGGAGTTTGGACAAGGGACAAGAGGTGAGAGGGAGTATTGCAGAGGAGAGGTCCTCACGAGGTTCAAAGTGAGGCCATGGGCTCAGGTGGCTGAAGTGATGTCAAACCATCAATAGAACTGAATGGATCCAGGAAATAAAAGGAGCCTCCCATAAAGATATGGGGATCACCCGGATGATGAGGACCTGGGAGAGAGGAAGCTTGTGAGCCAGATGCTGAGATCAGCATGACACCATGGGCAAAGGTCTGCAGACGACAGTGACCAGGAGGGCTCAGGCCTGAATGCAGGAGGAGCAATGGGCTTACACAAGGTTGGGGGGTGGTGTGTGTGCAGATGGTGGCTGGGAAGTGGCCCTGGGGAGCATGGAACTTTCAGAAGAACCTTTTCCAAGCTCTCCCCAGAGAAGTGATTGCTCCACCTTCCTGTAGAGTATGATGTCCTCTTGAGCTTTCAATCAATGTTGTAAATGCTCAGTTAGTGGCCAGGTGGTGACTCGGTAAGGTGCATTGAAAGAGCCCTGGGTTTGCATCAGGACTCCTCAGCTTGTGTTGTGTCTTCACCTGTCTCGCTTGATTAGATGACCTTATGCAAGTTCCTAATGTCCCCATCAGACTCCTCATTTGTCAAAATGGGCACAATCATGCTGCCCTGTGATAATCTGTGCAGAGAAGGCTTATAAACTGTAAGAGGCTATGCAATCTGAAAGTTGTCATTAGTGCCAAGGAGACAAGGATTATTCTGTATTATACCAGAGCATCAGGAATTATTAGAGGCATTTCATAGATAGATTTTTATAATAATGTTGATACACAAAGCTAGTACTTATTCCAGAAGTGGTAATAAAAATTATCGGTAGGCGGTTCTCCCAGACCCTCTCCTGGGGTGTCACAATCATCATAAATATTGCAATATGATGTGAGAATATTGATTTTAATGACAATACCACTGAAATAAAGCAGACACCTAATTTTAAAAAGATAGAAAGAAACGCAAAAACAAACACCCTGAAATCTTTCTCTAAGCCAATCTAAAGGACTCTTCTGGAAGATCTGTGACATAAGGCAAGAAAGATTCAACCTGAGAGCATTTGCTAGTATAATAAACAATATCAATAGGTTGAATTTAACCGAATCAATGTCTAAAAGACAACTGGTAACATTTAATAATGTTCCTCACAATATTGAAATATTAGAAATAGAGTCTACTTCTTTACCATGATAAAGTTGTGGAAAATAGGAGCCCATATTGTGCTTAATGGATAGACAAATTAAATTCTGTTTAAAAATTGGAACAAGGATGGCTCCTTAATAGTGTTCTGAAAACTCTGGTTAATGCAATGAGACATGAAAAAATAAAGAGGTATGATAATGGGAAAAGAGAAAAGATCATTATTTGCACTCAACATAATGGAAAGCCAGAATATGCAGAGAAGTCAGCAAAAATAATCAGGTTTAATAAAATGATCCAATAAAAAGCTTGATCTGAAATAAACATACCAAAATTAATAGCTTTGCTAATTATCAGCAGCCACCAGCAAATGTAATGAAAATATAGATCTTCATTACAATATCAACCCCTTCTCTGTTAAGATACCCTTGGGGATGAACCTATTGAGGTGTATGTAGTTGCTGTAAAGAACATTTTTTTAAAAATCTTAAAATGATAATACAAGATGAATACATTGACAGACTATCTATCTATCTATCTATCTATCTATCTATCTATCTATCTATCTATCATCTATCTATCTATCTATCTTTCTATCTTCCTGAATGAGAAGACGAAATATTCTCATGCAAATTAATAGGTTCTTACTAGGAAAAGGAAGAAGGGAGGATTACTAACTCTACCAGAGATTTAAAAACATAGAGAAAGAGCAATCAAAATGGTTGGTAGTGGTAAAAAAAAAAAAAAAAAAAAAAAAAAAAAAAGCAATTGAAATCAGTGAGACCGACTAAGGGATCAGAATCTACCGCTGCTGTAACAAGGACTTCTACCTCTTATGTAACTGTTATGTCTGCTACTTCTAATCATCTGTCACCTGCATGACCAATGTAGTCTCCTAACTAGTCTCTGTTTCTGCCCCGACCCTCTTATGCATACCCACACGGCAGCCACAGGGATCCTTGTAACCCATATCATATCTTCTCTCTTGTGTTCAAAGACCTCCAATGGCTGCCCATCTGTCCTGGGTTGAATTGTGTCTCCCCAAAAGATGCGTCTAAGCCCTAAACCCTGGTACCTGTGCACATGGAGGTAAGCTCTTAGCAGATGTGATCAAATTGAGGATTTAAATCCACTCAAATTTAAATCCGAGATGGATTTATTTATTTTTTTTATTTTTTAATTTTTATTTTTTAAAGATTTTATTTATTTATTTGTCAAAGAGAGAGACAGCCAGCGAGAGAGGGAACACAGCAGGGGGAGTGGGAGAGGAAGAAGCAAGCTCCCAGTGGAGGAACCTGATGTGGGGCTCCATCCCAGAACGCCGGGATCATGCCCTGAGCCTAAGGCAGACGCTTAACGACTGAGCCACCCTGGCGCCCCAGGGATGGATTTAAATCCAATGACCAGTGTCCTTAGAAGACACAGACAAGGAAAAGACACTAAGACACACACAGGGGAGGAGGCCACACGAAAATGGAGGCAGTGATTGGGGTGATGAATCTACAAACCAAGGAATGCCAAGGATTGCCTTTAACCACCAGAAGCTGGGAAAGAGGCATGGGACAGATTCTGCCTCAGAGCCTCCAAAAGGAACCAACATGGCCAATGCTTTGATTTGGACTTTTGAACTCCACCACTTGTGAGAGGACAAATTTCTGTTGTTTTAAGCCATCAAGTTGTGGTAACTTGATACAACTTCCCTAGGAAACAAATCCGCCATCTTGCTCAGGGTAACCGTCAATGTCCATACAGGTGGTTCACCTAAACTAGTGACCACCTTACCTCTGATGTCCTCTCCTACCACTTTCTTCATCATCTGGTGCAGCCACCATGGCCTCTGTGAGTAATCTGAACATGCCACGCCCTAGGGCCTTTGTACTTGCTTTCTGTCAGCTGGGAACATGGTTCCCTCATGGGCCCATTACCCCTTGGTCTTTGTCACATGTCTCCATCTTGGTGAAGTCTTCCCTGACCTGATTTTAAATTGCACCTGGCCCACATTGGCTGGAAGTCTTCATTCCCCTTCTCCATTTTATTTTTCCTCATTGAATGTATGACTATCTGATGGACTACATAGTTTGTTGATTTGTTTGTTGTCTCCTCCAACCAAAATTGCTCAGCTATTTCAGCTTGGCTGCTCACTGCTGTATCTCCAGCACCCAGAACAGTGCCTGCCACGTGGCGAGGCCTCACTGTGTGTTTGTGGAATGAATGCAAATAGACCAAGTTATGAGTAGGAATTTAATGTACAGTGAAGCAGGCATCACAAAACAGTGGGGGAGGATTAACTGATATATGATTTTGAGATATAGCACATTAGAAAAAAATTAATTTAGATACACATCTTATCCCGTGTACCAAAAGAAAATTAAAGTCAAATATGTTTAAAAATTCATAGAAAAATTAGCAGAAAGTAAAATAGTACATGGGTCTCTGGAAGGATAATCACTTTTAAAGAATTGAAGAATTGAGGAAGCTACAAAGCTAATAGTGATAGATTTAACTATTTAAAAATTAAAACTTTTGTACCATCAGTGCCTTCTCAGTTCCAATAAGAGTCAGGACCTGTTGGTACTGGAGATGATTCCCAGGTGATCAGGTTGTTCCCAAATCTCTGTGTGACCTCTGGCCTGACCTTCTGCTTTGTGTTTGTTCCTGGGATGGAAACCGCCTCCCTGCCCAGGACCCACACCTCCACTCGGCCTGGAGAGCCACATCGGCGGCCTCATCAGTTATCTCCTGAGCTGGAGGAGACCTGGCTTCAGGTCATCTGCCTGCCTGCCTGCTGGGAGACCCTTGCAGTATCCTTTGACACCAAGCCCAGGGCCAGGCTGGTTTTCCCCAAGCCTGACGTGTCCTCCTTGAACCTCGATCCCAGCCCCCTCTGCCTCCTCAAGGCTGTCTTTTCCTGAGCTGTCCCAAGCTGCGGGAACAATTCTACCAGTGCAGCACTGGAAAGTGCAGTCAGGCAAAATCCGGTCTCAGGGAGAGGCACTATTTTAGTTGGATGTTGCCATGGAGGTGGGGTCCTTCACATTCCCTGGTTGATGATGGGTTTAAGTCCAGGTTAACCATTAACTTCTCAGCGTGATAGGTTCTTTCTTTTGTGTTGCATAAGTCCTGTTCTGACTTGTAATGGAGAACCTGCCTTAGAAAGCCTGTAGTTTGCATAATTAAAGAGTCGATTAGAAAAAGAAGGCTTTAAGATAACAATAGAATGTTAGGAACAGAAGGAGGCTGAGGATCTCTGCCATTCTGTGTCATGTGTAAGACCTCAGCAGACAGCAGGCCCACCTTGCTCAGTGTAACTGTCTTCCTTCCGAAACACACTGTTGGTCCTCAGGGTGGGCACAGGAGGGCAGGGAGAGGGCTGTCGCCCAGGAGGGCAGGGAGAGGGCTGTCACCCAGCAGAGGTGGGAGCGGTGCTGTACCACTGCCCGGTGGAGGATTCTAGAACAGCCTTGCTCTCGTTGTCCTCCTTGGATCAATTCAATTACAGTCATCACTTAATTAACCTGAGACTAACCGGGAACTGTTATTTACCTGTTCCTGGAGAATGACCTTGGGGTGAGCCACCTACACTTCTTAAGCCCCTCTGAGCCCGCTCCTAAACCAAAGAACCTGGACTATGTACCCACAGGGCAGCTCTGGTCTTGCCTAACAATTGCTTTGTCTATTAATTGTAGCAAAACAACAAATAACAATGGGGCAGTTTGTTGGGATTTTTTAGGGTGGAATGTGAAGTTCTACTTCAATGGGGCTACTTGTTTTTACTGCTGTGCCTTTTCCAAAAGCAAGCGACATTCTGGGGGGGGGGGGCGGATCTTTCATACCCCTGCCCCCTTCCTTGGCTTTCTCTCTTTCAGGCACCTACTTCTGGTCATTAATGAGGGTTCAGCGTCTTTTGAGACCAAGAGGAAATTCTTCCCTAAGCAGCCTCCTCAAAAATCAGATGTCAGTTTTCAGATTAGAAATATTACAT